>NC_046334.1:33172857-33476415 GCF_000738735.6 Corvus cornix cornix | reverse complement strand
AGAATATTATAGATGGATGCTGAAAGCCTTCACCAGTGTTTCTAATAAAATCACTGGCTATTAAAACTTTATGTATTTTAATCTATAATTTTCATCTTTGCTAATCTCCAATAATACTCCTCACTTGGAAAATGCCATTTTAATTTTCTCAGTTTACCAATCGTCTTTCACTACAGTGATGTTTGATTTGGGAACGCTTCAAAATTTTTCCAATGGGTTTCCACTGGAGGTTTTTCTAAATTAAATAAACATAGTTGGCAGTGCCTGTTTTTACGAAGTGTGTGCTTTGTAACTGCTGAATTTGTCTCTTCTCAAGAGACAACTAGATTTGCCTTTGGGTTGTATTGGAGAAGACAAGGTACTTGTTAAAGATTTAAATGCACAACAAAACCTGCTTGCAGGGAAGTCTGCTCCAAAGGAGCCAGCCAGCAATAATGCTCTCTGAAATAGGGGGTTGAAATTCAGCTGGCTCCACGTAGCATAGCATCACCAAGGTCTGAGTTCCTAAGTAGATGTGGCCTGGTTAGATCTGAGAGTTGATGATGACTGTCACATCACACTTCCAGGTTTCTATAACTTAGACTAAACTCCTTGACATGTCACTTTGTCAGACAAGGATCCCAACTTCTACTGATCCATAAGACCTAAGTGAATTCTACTGTGTTATGTTTAAGGATCCACACGAGACCATTGTAAACTTGTGAGCTGGTCTGTAAGCTGAGGGGCTTTGTACACTATTTGCATATACATCCTGCAAGCAGGTAGGCAGCTGCAGATTCTGCCCCATGCTAACACGGCAGAACTGTTTAGCAACCTTGTTGTGGTTAAACCCGAACCAGCAGCCAAGCCCCAGGCAGCCACTCGCTCACTCCCCCAACAGTAGGATTGGGGACAAAATCAGGAGGGTAAAAGGTAAAGAATTTGTGGGTTGAGATTAAGACAGTGTAACAGGGAAAGCAGAAGCTGCACACACAAGCAAATCAAATCAAGGAATTAATTCATTGCTTCCCATGGGCAGGCAGGTGTGGAGCCATCTCCAGGAGAGCAGGGCCCCATCATGCATAATGGTTACTTGGGAAGACAATCCTCCTCACTCCAAATATCCTCCCCTTCCTCCTTCTTCTCCCACTTTATATACTGACCATGATGTCATGTGGTGTGGGAATGTCCCTTTGGTCAATTGGGGTCACCTGTCCAGGCTGTGTCTCCTCCCAGCCTCCCATGCACCCCCAACTTCCTCACCAGTGTGGCAAAATGAAAAGCAAAAAAAGCTTTGGCTCTGTGTAAGCCCTGCTCAGAAATAACAAGAACATCTCTATGTTATCAACTCTGTTCAGCACAGATCCAAAACAAAGCCCCATGCCAGCCGCTGTGAAGAAAATTAACTCTACCCCAGCCAAAAACAGCACAAACATTTATTCTTAAATGAACATTAAGCATTTCCAACCTGTGACTTCTCTCATTTTCTTGCAGTGTTGTTTTGGCTTCAGAGCCAAATGTTCAACATTAGTTCAGTTAAATTCTGTGATGCAGAGCATCAGAAAGAAACAAATAGGGCAAGGTTCTATTTTTTTTTTCCTGAAAATTATGTCTTTGTAATTCAATAATTTCAAAAGGAATCATAAAGAGTGGAAGCAAAAAACTACTTCATCCAAACTACATTATGTGGTTGTGGCAAAACAACTTGTATCTCTAACCATGAGAAAACCCATCCTTTAAATACAACGTCTGTATTTTTATGGGATTCTGCTTGATCCAATACCTCTTCTTAGAAAAGAACTTTCAGAGAAAAAACTTATTTATGTATGTCTGTGGGTGTATGTATGTAGTTTTGAAAGGAAATGGGCTATGTATCTTATCTATGATGAAACAGATGTCATTTTTGTTGATGCTGCAGCAATTCGAATTACTGCATTTACTGAGAAAATTCCCTGTCATGTTTCAGGCTGTGCCTATAAGAACTCAGCGCTTTCCCACTTGTTTTAGTGAGTTACAAACGAGTGTGGCCAACACTTACTTAGGATCACATGATTCTTCAGATCTATTGACACTAGAAGTACTTTACTGATACAGAAACCTCGAGACTATCCATCAGTGAATTACACCCAGTGAAAATGAAGTTATGCTAGCAGAGCTCTGCTTGCTAGCAAGATAGTCCCACAAGTTACACAGTCCTACAAATAGAATAACTAATCCTGGTAAAAGTCAGTGTGACTGCAGATATACGTGGTGTTTTATTAGCATCTTCAAGGGATCATGCATTATGCTGACGTGGTCACGTCAGAAGAAATCTGGTTTAGGTTTAGCCACAGAGGACACTGATATAAGTTCTTACTTATTTTTAATTGACAAACATAGGTTAGGAAGACATCTCCAAAAAAGACAAAAAATAAGGTGGCAAGAACATTTACTCTTGTTTAAGATATTAGAAGTCATAGCTTCTGAAGGATTTGGGTAGAATGCTTATGAGGACATGCTGCTGAGGCTGGGATTCTTTCCATGACCAGGGAAGAGGAAAGGAGGGGGGCTGGATTTGAATACTTAAGTACCTCTCTGTACTCCTATTGCTTCAAAAAGAAAAACAATGTGCTTCTTCACTTTGTTAGCTGTTAGGTTATCCATGTTTGTATCTTCCTGAATTGAGTTGTGAGTACGTTGTGTACAAAATCTATGCAAAAATAAGTATGCTTTTATCAAAAATACATGAGGGCACACAGGCATTTTTTCTCCTGTGCATTTCACCCCCAGTAACATTACCATCCAGCAGCAGACCTTTATACAACCCAGGCCCCTGTATCTAAACAAATCCACAAGGACCTTTCTGGAATTCATGACAGGACTTAGGTTCAACACAGACATTAGCTACTACTACATTCTTTTGTCTACGACACTAGCACTAATATCAGCATTAATCCAGCATTGCCTAATCTTAAAAGGCCTCACTCTAGTGGAAGAAACTCCTTTTTCTTGCTTCAGAAGCATGGAATATTTAACGTTTCAGAGAACCATTGAGCTAAGGACATGAATGCAGTTGAGAAGAATTACACTGAAAAGTAATGTGAAAAGGAAATGCAAGAAAGTGCATGCAGCAGACTGAGAAAGGGACCAGATTGCAGAGGAATATGTACTGGAGAGTAGGCAGAGAGAGAAAAAATAAAACATGTAAATTGGGATTGTGAAATAAGGAATAGCAAAGCAGCTGCTATCAAAGAGAAATTGTACTGTGACCAAAATCACTTCAATACAATTATGCATGGATGAAAATATTTAGTCTTTTCTAGCATTTATTCTCCTGTGTGAGCAATTGCTGGAGCACTAAGAATGGCACATATTTAATGAAAATAGGTAAAGGGATAAGATTTAGTCTGTAAAATTCATGGACCTTATGATGATGATGATGAAAATTAGCACCTAAGAACTGGTTTTTCAGTGTTCAAAACCAGATATAGCATAATTTCCAAAAGGACTTGATATGACACACAGTCTAGTAAACAGACTTTAAGTACTCTAATCCTATTTCTGGAAAAGAAGGGCCACATAAAAAGCAAATAGTATGATGCTTTTGAATTCTACTTGATGGAGAAGCCAGGTCCCTGTGGTCAGTGCTGTGTTCCTGCTAGATTACAGCTTCCAAAAGGAAGTCCTAGCTCAAGTAAGAGTTACGAATGCAGGCAAATGTAGGTCATGGCTATGATTCATATTTGTACTGGAAACTACGAAGATGCAAAGTAGATGTCTTGATGAGCAGATCTAAGGCCCAGTGCTGCAAAGGTTTGGATTTCAAAGGTTTGGATATAGTGTATCCCTGAGATGACTGTGAAAGAGTCACTTTCTGGTATCTGCAGACTTGTGTTGCTTCCTGTACACTGGATAAGGCAGTCAGGTCTCTATTCTGAGTGGGTTCCATTCACTGAACCAGAAGAAAGCCCATCAAAAATTATCAGATTTCACCTTGTAGCCATGTGATCACTTAGACATGATGCAAAGGTAGCGGCAGAAACCTGCAGCAAGGATGTCTTGGGAAAAGTCAGACCATCTCAATCAGCAACATGCAAAGCTGATGAGAAGTTTCACCCTCAACACAGAATTATACACTACTGAAATAAGTTATGCTCTATTATTGTGTACAGTCTACACCAGAAAACAAAAATGGACTTATTTGCAACATTTAGTTTTTTAGCAAACAATATGTCATAAGCAGTCATTGGGGTTTTTTCCCAGATTATTTTACTTCATAAGAGTGTAGAAAATACTTTTTTTTATTGTTATGTTCTGTCATACTTGTTTAACTTGTCAAAACATTGTTTTCTTGAAAAATGAAGCAAAAGTCATTTTTTTCACAGATAATAACTCTAAAGTATAATACTATATCTATTAGATGCAAGCCCATCAAAGTCCATATACTTCTCCTCCGTCATATTCCCCACTCTAACAGCAATATTGCAAGATAGTCCTAACCAGGTCAATCGACCAACATGCCCCTTTCTCAGAAAAAACCGGCTACAGCTCATTAATTAAAATTACATTTAAACAACTGACGTACTGCCATCTAGTGCTTCCTGAAGGCACGGCGAGACAGAGAGATGGACTCGTTTCAGTAGTCGTGGATATCCAGGATTGGCCTATTGCAAACCGGCTGTTAAAATCATCCATTTCCTGTAGTCATGCTCATTGTGAGCTTACCTGAGAACAGTAATTGGGAGCAGTTTGCATTGTGAAAAGTGACATAGTATGCTGAAGGCATCAATCTGAATATTTACTATTTCATATGCATATAAACAAGAAAAGAGGAACAGTATTTGCAAAGTCTATATTGCTTGAGGGAACTTTCAGTGAAAATGAAAAATGCTGTAGACTGGGAAAAAGCAAGTGGGATATACCCCACACATTGTACAGATTCTTTTGTTGTACAAAGAGGCAATAAATTCAAAGACATTAAAATACTAACATGTTATATTCAGGGAGGCATAGCAATAACAATCACATAGGTCTAGTTACTGCACATAATTTTGCAGAGAGGTTGTTCATAGAAAGTGAAAAGCGTATCATGCTGCTGTTCCAGAAATTGAGTAAATCTTCATTTAGAATAACCCTTTCTGTGTGTGTAAGGAAGACTAGAAGTACTGCAAACTTGTTGTTTAATAAAATAGCTCAGGATCAGTACTTGTAACTAGAAAATCTATTAAAATTGGACTCACAGTAAACAGAAAAAAATGAAGGGAAAATTTAAATCAAAGGTAAAAGTATGAAAAGTTTTATTCCAATAATTCTGGTACAAGCAGGTGCTCATAGAATGAGTAGTTTATTATTGTGTTCCTGGAGTAGAATTTTTACTGGTATCAAGGACAGTCCTTTGCCAATATTTCTATGCAAAAGAATATTGGGATCCAGACTAATATACTGAGGTAAAAAAAAAATAGGTAACTTCAGAACTTAAAATTTTCAAAAGAGTATTTGTTGGAATATTAATATTTAACCATACAGCCCAAAAAGTTAGTTTACACAAACTAGTTCTTGACAAGTTCATTTTAAGATTTTCAGACAAACTAATCAGAAAACAGAGAAAAAAGTGTGGGGGGGGGGGGGGGGGGGAAGCCACCTAATTTTTCCTTGAAATTTCATCGTCTGTCTTTATTTCAATTTTATCAGTAGTTTTCCTGAAGTAATTATCTTAAATAGTCCCCTTTTTTAATGAAAATCATCATAGAAAATATATACTCTAAACTCAAATACTTTCAGGAAAAGCTCTGTGTGTCCCTTTATATAGCTCAAATAAATGCTTCTCATATTGTGACAGCCTTATAACAGAATGTAAACAGAACTGTGATTTTGAAAAATCAGAAGAAAGTGAAAAAAATTACTCTGCAGAGGGAGTACTCTTCACTCTGCAAATTAGGTATTTTCTTAAGTGTTAAACTATTTAAAACTTCAATTCATCTTTAGCACAAAGTAAGATACATTGTGATACTTAATTCTGAACTTTTATACCTCTAATGTATATTTCTAAAAATAGATATGAAATTGAAAAGTTGTATCCTTTCTTTAACTTCCATTTATTTGCTTTTTACTATATCTGGGAAATCAGTAAAATTTTTAAAAGTAGACAAGAGTGTCCATTCTGTTTTTCACACTTTTTCTCTTTGCTATTATTTTGCTCTTTGTCTCATCTGCATAAAGCAGTCAAAAATCTCTCTCTACAGCTGTATTACCTACCTGTTTTCATCAGTCCTATCTCTAGACTTCATTATGGACATGTAAGACGTTTTGCCAAATGATTTGTAGTAATAGATTAGCTGAAGTAACCCATGGCCACAGTTAAGCCTCCAGCATTCAAACTTGTACATTAATTGGTGAAAGGCTGAAAGAGTTTTTATCAATACCAGTGATGCATTCTTCTCTTTTCAATAGCTTGTGTTTAACGGCCACAGAATTCTTAATGGGCATTTTACTTATGAAGCAAAAGCTGCATAGCAAGTGGCAGTTTTTGATTACATGATTACCATGTATAAATAGCCCTTTGCTGCTCAACACAAAAGTTTACGCTTGCATGATGTGAAAATCTGAAACCATACATGGCATGGAATGTTTCTTTGTATTAAACATATTCAGCAGTGAACTGATTTTTTTAACCTCCACGGGATTTAAAAAACTTACAGAAGCTTGAAATAAAATGAGTACTTCTGAAGTGACTGTAATGTTAGGCTGGAACACAGACTGCACTTACTGCAGTATGGCTTTCAGGACTATTACAACCAATTTGTGCAAATTTCTACTGTTATTTTTACCTTTTCACTTCCCATTTGTATTTTTAGTAATGCTGGGATCTGTCACAATCCCATATTCTCAGAGCAGAGACTGTATTCTTTACATAGAGCTAAATACAGTTTAAGCACTAATTGTAGTATGAAACAGAAACAGTAATAATAATTATATCTTATAGTTGAATGTGAAAAAGTTTGTGAGCCAAATCCTGTTTCCATTCATGCCAATTTTTAAATGAAACTGAGGGGAAGAAAAGTAGATATTACGCCTCTTTGTGAGGATACAATTGTGACAGATAGTCCCCAAATATTGTAATTATTACTGGTACGGCAAAGGTAATGCCTAAGTAGAGCATTTGCTCCTGTGTATCTAATGTCTAAGCAGAGCTTTCCCTAAGGGCAGCATAGCATTGTTGGGCCACACCACATCTTTTTATCTTACCCTTATCAGATACCTTCTGATTACTGAATGACTTGCAGTGGAAATAATTTAAGAATAGATTTTTTTAGACTATCCAGCATTAGAGCATCCTTCAGGAGCCAGACTTTCAAGTTTCTGTACACTGAAGTGACAGTGTCTGCAAAATTTGATGGAAGATGGAACAGGAATTGAGAAGAAGAGAATCTTATTTTATTAAAACCTATCTACAGCACTAAAAGCTCTCACTATAAAAAAATACTGTAAATCTAGTAATTAAAATGATGTATCAAAACCAAAACAAAGGTTGGGTGATCTAGTAGAACAAGAGTGGACTACTGCTGTAAGGATTACATACATGTTTTAGGTAAACCAGTTGAAACTGGCAGTCACATACTTCTAAATATGTTAACTGATGTTGTATACAGTAAGTATTTACACACTTAAAATATTTAAACTTGTAATTTTTTCCCTAACTGCACTCTTCAGTAATCCATTGAGAACTCTTCATTTTCCATTCAGTAGAAACAAGGTTTACAATTATATATAAAATTATACCTATTCAAATGAGTGCTAATAAATGTAAACTTACTGTGACCTTAAGATTCTAAAATTCTAGTTAGCAGAATTTGTTCTTTTGATTTTATCTTAAACACTTGTGTAATGGCATGTCTCTCACACACTGCATATATGTATTCAAGACATTGGATAGAGGTGTTTTGTAAGTATATCGCACTTTGTAGTAATGGATTATACAGTAGACCAAATTTCTAAATCTCCTAATAAACAGAGATTATTAGAAAATTATCTTTGAACAAGTACAGAGAAATAGCAACTACTTAGCAGCAATTGTGTTCGCTTTTTAAATAGTACTGTGCTGATATAATGTATTACATATCTGAAGAAAAAGGCTAAAAGCAAGATTACAGCTAGCCTATATTATTTTATAGACAGGCAGCAGAAGGAGGAGTACTTCCACAACCTTTATTATTATGCTGATGAAAAAAGGTAGTTACTTAAACTTATGTATCTGAGTGATGAATCAAATTCCTGACTTTAGCTTTCTTGGTTTGTAACACTGTGAACAACTATTCTAAATTGCTTCATTTTTTTTTCTTTAAATGTCCTTCTCCTCTACTGTTTCCCCTCAAATATCATCATTGCCAAATTCAGAATCCAAACTCCCCTGATTAAAGGACAAAAAGGTGCCTGCATTCATGTAAGGAAGCCAACAAAATGTGAGGAAATGAGACATAAATGTGCTGTTGGTCATAAATGAAAACAATAATAGCTAAGCAACATGAGGTGATATGTGAATTTTTGTGAAAGACTTCTTTTTATTTGTGGGGTTTTTTTGTTAATTCTTTTTAAAAATTAATGCTATTTTAATTATTTTTTTAATAGATGGGCATGAAATATTTTTAATCAATATAAATGTATTTATAGTAAAAAAAATATCCTAGCCATCGTCATTAGCTGGCACGTTATTAGCTGCTTGGCTGTGGGACTAGGTACAACATACTACACACTAGCACTTCTGGTTTTTCCAGAACAGACACAGCTGCTCCTTGCAAAACAAACAGAAGGTAAAGACTTCATGCTTTTTAGGCTGAGGAAAAGCTCAGGCAAAGGCCCTGTGCAGGTAAGTTGTATAGTCATACAAAGGAACGGGAAGTTCTGGCAGTCACACAGCATCTTCATAAAAATTTCACAATCAAGTCACAGACTGATCTATTGAACCACCCTGAATAACTCTGATGATTATTAGATCTGTGTAGGTGTCAAGCACACCTGCTAAGGTACCTACTTGGCAAGGCAGAACACCTTACAAAAGTAATGCTAATTACTCGAACAGCAACCAGCAAATTGTGGCCTCACTTCACTGTCACTGAAGACTTTTGTCCTCTGCTTGCTGATCAGTGGGATTTGTGTTCTTGTCAGAAATGAAAAAAAAAAAGAGGAAGCACAATAAGGAGGAGGAAAGGAACATTTAGGTGGAGAAACTGGAATAGAGCATGCTCTTATCACAGGAGTTGGACTTTATCTTAGTCAAACCAGCAAGTTTAAGGCTTCTTTTTAATTTAAGACAGTTGTCTAGTTCATTAAATGTGCTTATCTGTATAAAACAAGAACAAATGAATGCAAGTGATGAATGTAAATGTTCTGGATGGGAGGTTTCAGTTGAGTATTTTTTCTAGAAAAAGATAGCCAAAAAAAGTCACAGAAACTAAGATAAAAAACTTGGAACTTCTTTGAAGCAGCTCATACCTCAAGAGCAGTTTTCACCCCTTGGCACTTCGACATGTTTTCAAGAGCGGTAGAGTCACTGCAGCTGTTCAGGGTGACAGTCCTGGCTTCTCCTAAATAATACACATAGAACAATTACAACCTGGAGAGGATACAATCTTGCTTGTCTTTCAGACCCCAGTTACAGCTTTGATCCTCTTCAGAGTCCTCACTAGCATTAGCTGAAGGTTAAGGGATGTTCATACAGAACAAACAGAAGGTTAAGAAACATTAGCAGATGAACAGAGCACACAACAGGTAATAAACATGATGCTTTGGAAATTCATACTTTGCACATGCTTGAGCACTGTGTCATTCTGATCCTTCCCCTTTCAGAAAGGTTATAGCTGAAAAATATCAGAGGCTAACAAAGATTGCCCAAGAATAACTAAGCACAACTAGGTGGTTGAGGAGTATCCAGAATACACACGGCTGTCAATGTCAGTAAGATAGAGAGATCCATAAAGTGAGTAGTCTGGACACTGTGAGTGGCCACACTCTGTCTCAGTGTGATCACAAAGGGTTAAAAAATTAAATTAGCAATGACACATTTTAAAGAAAACGTGTTTCTTCACAAAATATACAACTGAGCCAGAAATATCTTAGAAAACTTACAAAGTGCCTAATGCATGCTAGAACTTTTCGTGATTTGAAGGGGCAACCCGGTCCACTGGAAACAGTAACTAGCTGCATAGACTCCATCCTTTCTTCAAGAAGTCCCTGCAAGACCAATTGGGGATGGGAAAATACTCTGCACTACAAGCTGACAGCAACACTACGCTGCCTTTACCCCCACACTTTGGCCAACCATCTGCTGCTGGGGTACTTTCGCCTCCCAGCGCTGCCTCCCGAGACACGGCCCCGCAAGGACGCCAGCCCGGAGCCTGCTGTAAGTGGTCTTCGTTTTGAATTCAGTCGCGGGCTGCCGAGAGAGCAGCACCGAGCATGGCCCCGGGACAGCGCAGCACCCGAGGGCGGGCGGCGGGCACGGAGCTGTGCCCGGGCGGCGGGCCGGGGGCGGGGGCTGAGGCGGAGGCGGAGGCTGAGGCCCCTCCGCCGGCAGGGGCCGCGCCCCGGGGCGGTGCTGGCGCGGCGCGGGCCCAATGGTGGCCGGGGCGCTGCTGGCGGGGCGGGGTGGCGGCGCTGGCCGTGACAAGCCGCCGGCAGGGCCGCGCCGGGAGCGCCCATTAAACGCCGCTCGGGCGGCCGAGGCGGGAGGCGGTGATGGCGCTGACGGCGGAGAGGCGGCGGCAGAACCTGGACAACGTGAGCGCGGCGGGCGGGAGCGGGGCCGCGGCCGCGGGGGCCCCGCCCGGGTGAGCGGCCGGGCTGCCGCTGAGGGTGGGCGCCGCCGGGCGAGCGCCTCGTGTTCCTTGCCGTCTCTTCCTTCCGCCTCCTCCTGGGTGTTTTATGTCCCGGGCGCCCGAGGCTTTATCTGTTTCTTCCGGGGGAGCCGCCGGCCCAGGCGCCTCCCCAGTGGCCCTTTCGGAAGTGAGGAGGCCGCCGCGGCCCCTCGCTCCCCGCGCTGCCCCTCCCCAGCCGGGTTTGGAATAACCCCGAGGCATTTGGGCCTGGGATTTTTTTTTTTTTAGTCTCTAATCAAGGCTGCTCGTGTGTCTCCTTCAGGTTTTCTGGTTTATTTTTCCATAGGCGGGTCCTGTCAGTGCCATCTCTGGATTATGTGCTGTTCGCTGGCATGACCACAGCGTTTTTGTGTTTGTTTGGATGTTTCTCCCCGCCCCAGCTGGAAGCCTGTGTGGGCAAGGCTTGCTGGCTGTGGCTTGTTCCTGTCTGCCCTCCTCCTCCTCCTGGTGCTGGGCTGCTGTGGAAGTTGTCACATGCTGGAAGTGGATCAGGGAGCCAAGTGGCTGAAGCTTTAACCTTGTCCTGAGCAGCAGTGCCAAACAAGTCCATGTTTAAGGCGTTTTGGCTTTTGACAGCTCTGGTTTCAGCTCAGCTTAATGAAATGAAACCTGTGTTTGCTCTAGTTAGGATATTTACTAAATTGTTTTAATGTCTGCATGGGATCATCATATCCCATGCTTTAATTCCCCTCCTCTCCATTTTGTCTATAATAATACCTATTTGAAGAGATTATGTTATCTGGTTCTTCCTAATATTGGCTGTATTTTAGGATGCAAAGATGGATTGTAGCCAGTCTTGTAGAGAAAGTAGCATGGTCAAAGCTCTGATAAAGCTGTGTCTGTGAAGGAGTGCCCTGATCTCTCATGGTATTGCAGAAATGGTGAATCATTTGTTCCCATGAGACAAAGGATATTGTCCTAAGGAGAATTGCTGTGTTTGTGGGAGATGTGAGCTGTTAACCCTGCTATTGATTCTGTGATCATAAAATGGTTTGGGTTGAAGGTTCTTTAAATATCTATTTCCAACCCCCCTGCCATGGGCAGGAACACCTTCCACTAGACCAGGTTGCTCAAAACTCCATCCAGCCTGGCCTTAAACACTTCCAGAAATGTGACATCCATAGCTTCACTAGACAGCCTGTTCTAGTGTCTCTCCACCTTCATAGTAATGAATTTCTTACTGATGTGTAATCTAAAGAATAAGGCAAGATGCCTTGGCTGCTGGAGTGTTGGTCCTTGCTTTCAGAGCTTAAGATTGTACCTGGCCTGTGAAAACAGGCAAACGAGGGAGAGAGGTTATCTTTGCTCTCTTGCTTCTGGATTTTGTATCAGTGACATAAGAGGAGTGCCAATTCTAAACATTTAGGTGTGCAGTAAAAGGTCATCTTACCAGGCAGGTATTTCAGTAAGGGTCATTTACAGTCAAAAACTGGGCTAATTAAAAAGTTATCAAATAACTGAGGGTGGTCTGTTCACACTTCTCTGTGGTAGGGCAGGTGTATAGTATTCACAGTTCTAAAATAAAACTGGTTGTTGACTGAAATAACCCTTGATGACTACTTCCTTCACTGTAGACAGTTGTCTGCAGGTGAAATAACACTGGGGGAGACAATCTACACTGTCCTCATTGACATGAAGTATAAACCTAGGTCTAATCCCTCTCTTCCTGTGCTAGTGTCTAGAAGGATGGTGTGCCTCACTTGTCTCGAGTCTTATGCTGCCTTCTCTCATGGCAAAGAGAAGTCCTCAGTTCATAAAACAGGAAATAGCCCAGAGGCCCCTTGTTACAGCGGAGATACTGTAACACGCATATATCAAACCAGGAGTCCCGTGGAAAAGAAATACATATGTGGACAGATTCTTGATAGCTGTTTCAGAGAGATGTTTATTTCTCCAGCCGCATGGCCGGGGCTCTGCCCAGGAACTGTTCCAGTCACGGGACCAAGGGTCCTTCTGCCCGCGCAGGGAACACAAACCAACCCATGGGAACGAGGCTGAGCAGGGGCAGGGAAACCCCGTGTCTGTGCCCTCAGGGCCCCTCTGCCAGGGCTACACGGCGGGGGAGGGACCCCAACAGCCCCTGGCATGTCTGAATAGTCAGAAGTCTGGAGTGGGATGGGGTCTGCCCTTGTTTTGTTGCTCTGGGCTGTGGTTGGTATCACTGAGAAGAGCTGTCAAAACTTGAGTGGAACTCTTCAGTTACTTTATCTTCTGAGGCAAGGGACGTGTAACAAGACGCTAAGAGAGAAACTGTAGCAATTTTGGCCATCATGGTGCCTGTGTACATTTCACTTAATATGTATTGAATGACCTTGTCCTGGCCTGAAAGGAGCAGGGATGCACAGCTGTGCGGCAAGTTCCTTGTCCAAGGTTTTTCCCTCCACTCATAATTAGTTTTACCTTCTGCTTAGTAAAAGATACTACATTTGAGCCGTATGTGAAGTCAAAGACCTAATACTTGGCTCCAACATGACAAGGGTGGGCTGCATTCTCTCTAGTGTAGGCAGAGAACATCTTGCTCAGCACTTGGTAGCATCTTCTTCCCTCTGTGTACTGCTGCTTCTTTCTTGCCCAAGTTCAGTTCCGGTTTTGGTGTTTTGACATGTCAGTAGTATCAGAGGCTGAATCCCTCAGAACTGTTACAGTGCAGTTTTGTTGTTGCCTCCAACTGTAGTTGGACAGAAGTGAGAACAACAAAGAGTTTTGCAGTACCTGTATAAAGTATGTGAGAGAGATTTTGTCACTTTTTCTACATTTTCCTGTAAATATACTAATGCTTCTGATATCTCTCGGGGCTGAAGCTCAGATATTTGTAATACATTTTAAAGGCTAAAGTTCCTGAAGACTCAGTGTGATACTAGGAAGTAGATTAGTATTGGATTCCTAAGGGACTGAGTTCTCACATAAAGGTATGGTGAGAGTTTACCTAGAGTTTAAGAGCTTGTCTCAAGATATTAACCTATTGGGTTTTTTTTCCCCCCTCAGGGCTTGATTTGCTAACAGAAAATTCCTAGACCTTTGTACTTTACTTTTAGAGCTTACCTGTTGCTATTGTTTGCTCTCTCCTTCTGTTCTAGGGTTCCTTGGAAATAACACAGAGTTTGGAAGATGATCCTCTACTGGATGCACCACTTATTTCGTCTCATACGTTGCATTCCCAGCTGAGGCCAAAATTTCATGCTATCCCAGTAGTTCTCCTTGCCAATTTCCTGTTGCTAATACATGTAAGTTTAAGAAGCATGATTTCCCTAAGAAAACTTGCTATCTCTCTTCTGAATCCTTACTGTTCCTGTGACAGAATTCTGATGATATGATAGGGAATTGCGTACACTGTTCTTCCAAACCAGTGAGGTCCCCTTTGCCAATACATTTTGATAGTGTATGTGTTATCAGATACTTGCTGCCTTCTCATTCTGGTTGTGACACATCTTGTTAGGAAGAAGAGCATTTTAAATAGTACTTCTTCTATGCTGTTGGAAATTTACTTAAAAAATAATATTACTGCTGTAGAAGTGCTATACTGGTTGTAGAGGGCTGATAGTTTTAATGCCATGCCTTCTGAGAGCAAATGTAATTGCAGAGAGAAGGTAACTAAAAAAGTAAAGCTGGACTTGCTTAGGTGGTGTTGCATGGTAGTGGATGGAGAGAGAAATTAATCCAAGTGTAACTTCCTGTTCTCACTTCTGGAGGTTAAGAGCAAAAAAGCACAAATACTGAACAGTATCTAGGCATTTGTGGGGGTTGGTGGACAGAAGCAGAGAGAGTCCTGCCTAGTAATGAGTTTGTCCTTGATAAGCTGAAGAGGCTTGTCGTTGCTTGTGAGTGTGTGGCAGCCAGATACGAAGAAGGAAGGCTGAAGAGCTCTGAGCCTAAGATCTGACTGAAATAGCACTTTCATGCCTTTTAGGTGCATGGGTTAGCAGTGGACTTGGTAGTGTTAAGTAAATGGTGGACTTGGTGATCTTAAAGGGTCTTTTCCAACCTAGATTCTATGATTCTGTAGTACCAGTGACACGAGCTATTTTAGAGCTTCATTTGATCTAAAACAAAAAATAGTGTGCCCAGTGCTCTTGAAAACATGCTCTCTGCCAGAACCATGTACCAGCCTCTAAGGTCTTTCTTTGGGCAGCTGCATAAAGCTGTTCAATGTGCTTTAGCCTTCTAATTTTAGGAGTAGATGTTTTGCAGGCCTTGTAGTAGTATCAAGAAATGCTTCTCTGGCTGTCAAGTAGACTTAAGAAAGACTTTTGCTGTTCTGCTGAATAGACTACCAAAATGCCCAGTGGAAACCATGTATCCAGCTTTATTTTTATTCCCTTCCCCTACCAGAAGAACTCTGTGCCATCCCATTATAGAAGGCACTTGAAGTCTGCTATTAGTAATAGAGCAGTGAATATTTTTCTGCCAAGCCTTGGGGCTTTACTATCTACTACCATAGCTGATGCAGCCAAATATCTGTCACCCAGATCCTAGGAAACTGCTGCCTGTTCTTCCCCCCACCTTTTCCTCGCTCCTGCAAATGGAGAGAAGTGTGGGTAGGTTAAATGGGAAAACTTCTGTGGCATCTGTCAACACACTTTTTCACAGGTTGTCTCATTGCTGTTGCTGAACCTGCTTCAGTGACTAGTTGGTCCTTGGAGCAAAATGGAGAAGTATCCTTTTCTGTTGGCAAAATAGCATTATAATTGCTACCTGGAGTGGCACTGTCTCTCTCACTGAAAAGATGGATAGGGAAAACAAGCTTGTTAGATTTCTATCCCCTATGCTTCTGCAAACATGCATTAATCTTGTGGAATGTGGAGAGAGGCCAGACTGACTTCTGATGCACAGCCTGCCAAAGGGGTAAATGTCCTGGAGAAGTTAAGCCATCACAGTATTATACAGTAGAGCTGTAATGCATCTCTAAAGTAATTTGTATGTAACTTGGAATATTTTTTCTTCATCTTCTGGTGCCAAGAAATGGAGCTAGGTAGCAAAATAGCTGCTGTGGTGCAGCTGCCTAGTTACATACAAATCTGGAAAGTATGGGTAGGATATGCTGGAGGGTGGTGGGACTGGATTTTTGAGTGCCTTTCCTTTTGCCAAGCCTTGCTTTTCTGAAGGCTTCCCATCAGGAGGCTGGAGAGCAATGTGAAGTGTACAGACTAGAAATAATTTCTTTATATTAATCCTGTCTTTCCTTAATCCTCTGTGTGTGTACGCATACACAAAATTGAACTTAAATACTACTCTTTGTAAGAATAACTTTTTGTATGTAAAAATATGTGAGGGGTGAAACACTTGTTATTGAACTGCGCAACAATGCAAGCAAAATATGTTTAATAAATACCACTCTAAATGCCAGCTTCCTGTTTCCTCTTGTATACACTATTGTGGTAGTTTAGTCAAGATGCAGTGCTAGGTCATTCCTGCTTGCAACAGTTTAATATAGCTATTTTCTGTACTAAAATGCATTCCTAACTCCTGGAAGGAGTAGAACTAAATGTGTCACTATTGCAAAATGGCAAACCAAACAGTAAACAGATCAAATAAAATAGCTGAGTTATTCTTAGCTTTGTAAGAAAAGAAGGTGCTAAAATAATAGATTAAACAAATGATAAACCTTCCTCTTATTTAACTACTTAATCTAGCTACTTAACCTATCTCAGGATAATATGGTTTTATGGGTAATGTGGAGTACACTCCTATTTTGGTTTGGGTTTTTTTCCTTCCACCTTCTATCCTATCTGTCCTCTGTACTGTCTCTTTTAGGTATTGACAATTGTGTGAAAATGATTCCCCTTTTTTGCTTCCTCCCCAGTTGCCTAACTCTGGTCACAACCAGAGCAAGCTAAGGGCAGTTTGTCTCAAAAGTAATTAAGTCATTCTGAAAAGTTAATTTTTGTGAAGAATGTTGCTTGACGAAGTACAAAAATAGGAAATATAAGTTCAAGAGGGTGGAAAGGGGGTGGTGGGATTTTAAATATTCGTAGAACTACATATGGAAACAAAGGGAACAGATGAAAATTGGGTGCTTTCCTCCATCTTTGGTTCTCTGTGCTGTTTCTGTTAGTTATGACATGCAGAACATCTGACACCTTTTTTTAAGCTAAGTGTATTAGAACTATTAGACATTTGCAGACTTGAGGCAAATAGATTTTTTTGTTGTTGTTGTTTTGTCTATAGAAGCTCTCAATTTACTTCTGTATTGGTGGGAGTTGTTTTTCTTTACAATTCTGTTTTAAAAATATTCCTGTTCTGTAGAATGAACCAGGATGAGAAAGTATAATATTATTCTTGCTCATTAAATGAACACAGTAGAGGAAATATTTTCTGTGGCAAAACTCTATAAGTATTAAGAAAGCCCTGTGTATATACATGTACCACAGGTAATATACATGTACCACAGGTAATATGCATCCACAACTTTGCCTCCTAATTGGCCGAAAGATTGCTGATGCCAAAAACTTGGAGAGGAGTCTAGAACACAGGAGAAGTTATGGCATAATGGCAGTAGTCTGAAAGGATAAGTATACATACAGTCTGACTATAAATGCAGTCTGACAATCTATCTGGTCATTCTGACATAAGTAAAAAGGTAAAATGGACAAATCTGATAGTAAATACACTAAAGAATTATTACCAGTTGGCAAAGAGGCCTACTCAGGGTTAATAATTCACTTTAAGTTACTATGATGATTCACTTTTCTAATGTCAACCTGGAGACTATCTTCAATGGCTGTAGTAAAGGGTGGATTTTCACTTAGGAAATGTCAATTTAAGGAAACATAGACTGTACCAATAAGATAAGAGCCTGTCCCACAGAGCAGTATTAAGTGTAATTGAATGAGTCTAAAAAGATGTGATTTTCTTTTATAGGAGCATGTATCAAGTTCTCCTTGAAGTAAAAAAGCATAGTAAGGAGGGTCCAGAAATGAAATAAATTCACTATGAAGAGTTGAGGAACAGTGAAATTGACTTAGTAGAAATTCTGGGAAGGGTGACAATTACCAGGTCTATTCTGCTGGAGACTGGTTGTCCTTCCTGGAAGTCAATCTTACTACTTAGCAATTTCAGTTATCTGTATGTTCCCAGAGTGGCATGTCGTGGTTGTAGCAAGTGTCTAATGTTTTATATGTTACCTCAACGCTAATTAAATCAATTCAGAAAGTAATGCATAATGAATAAACTACATAATCCTGGTTTTGTGTTGCAGGTTTTTTTCATATATAGAGCTAAATGTCGACTTGAAAGATTTTTCTTTCTTCCTTTCTCTTCCAGGTTGCTTTTGTTGTTCTAGCATTTTTAGCGGCTATGTTTTGTTCTTACCCCAATCCAAACCAAGATAAGTGCCCTGGAAACTACACTCACCCACTTAAAGTGCAGACTGTCATAATAATTGCAAAAGTAGTTCTGTGGGTTCTGCATATCTTTTTTGAACGGTATGTCCAGCACCACCACAGCAGAGTCAGAAGAAGAGGTTACTTCTCCATATACCGATCAACAAGGCATCTAAAAAGGCTTCCACTGCTGATACACGCCACAGGTTAGGTGAACTTGGGTTTTTTTCTTTATGAAGTTTTAAACTGTGACACAATAGAAGACTGAACAGTTTATATGTAATTTGTATTATATATTGTGAACTTCTGAAAACCTGCCTATGAGCACTTACAAATTATATTTTAGTCAGATGAACCTCTGGAGTGATCTTTCTTGTCTGCCAGATAGAGGTTGTAAGGAACTGTAGTGCAAAAATGCTCATGCATCTAAGGTTGAGTAAAACATTTAGTCATTAGCATTTAGTCTTCAGCCATAAAATATTCAGTCAGCAAGGTCTGTGTTTGACTGCTAGTGATCTTGATTGCATATTCATTTGTTTGGGTGCATATGTGGTAAGACTGCTAGTCCTTCCAGGAAGTGTGCTGCTCTTCTCTTTCAAGCTCAGCAATTCACATAGAAACAGATGAATTGCTTGTTGCTTAACTGAATTCAGTGAAAATAGCCGATTTTCTGGTCTTCATTGGGCTCTGTGTAACATTCTGCTCTATTTCTGATTGGCTTTTTCAACTTTGTATGGACAAAAGGTGGCATATAGGAGTGATTTAACTCTGTATTTTTAAGTTGCATCACTGGCAAGTTTAGCTGTAAAGTGTTGGTGAAACTAACTGGTGAAACTTTTCTACAAGTCACTTCCAAATCTGAAATCCATCTAACTTAAGGGGATTTTTCCCACAAATAGCAGTGGAAAAGGGCAGAGTGATGGCTTTTACAGTATTTCGCCTCTTATAATCCTGGAGTAGATTTTTTTCACCAGAATTAATGAGTGAAATGGTCCTGTTCTATATAAAAACCTACCTTTTTTTCCAGAGAGTCCCTAAAAGCTCTAGTCAGCTTGGTAAATGCACAACACTTCAGGCTCTGGCCACTAGATAGAGCTCTGAAGATGTAGAAGTGTTTGGAATGCAGTGACAAAAGCAAGCTACAGGAGGCTTAAGGATGTAGAAGGACTATTTCTTCGTGTTGCAGTGTAATCTGCAATACTGAGCCCTGCTTTCAGTCTTGGAGCCCAGTTCTCCCCTGCTAGACAAACTCTGGACATTTGTGACTGTTCAGGTGCAATCAGGTGTGTGCTGTAGAATTTTGATCATCTCTTGTTCTGAAGGTAGTTCTTCCATTACTGCAAGCTTCCTGCCATGGTAATGACTGCTGATACCACTTCTTTCACTTGACTGACACTGAAGGAAAGAGAACTGCACAGTTCCCTAGCTATATGAATAGTCTTTATAAATTTAGTACTTTACCCAGACACTGGTTATAACATTTTTACAGGAAGGAAGAGAACATTTCACACTCAGCGTCAGAAAAGAGGGTGTATAAAGAATTAAAAATGCTTTTTAGGTCTGTAACTCAGTATTTTTTCTCCTTGATTAATTGTACTCGTTCCCATTAAACTTTCAGTAACGTTCAAGTATTAAGATAATAGCTGGGCAAGTGGAAGCCTATACAAATAGGCTTTGAAAGGAAGGTGTTTAGGTTTTTTTGCTCTTTTAGCCTAATTTAAATATATTTTAAATCCACTACTTGAAGGAAAATACTCCCTCATTTTCAGCTGATTGATGTGATCTCTTAGGAATTGAAGGAATGGGTAAGATGGATATCATCAGCAAAGCCAGAAACTGTTTAAACCCCTGTACATGTTTTAGGTATTTCTAGTGTGTTTCTTCGACTCTTGTTTTTTAAGTCAGAAGAATCTATAAGAAAACTTATCATTGTCTACCATTACAGTCATATGCTGAATTTAAACTTTATTTTGCTACCAGCACATATAAACTTGCATGTTAAGGAAATTAGCTGTAGGGGCAAGTACGGTATGAAATGGAAAAGCATTACTGAAATGTTGCAGCATAATGCAGATACTGGGGATGAGAAAGTATTAATTTATTTTCAATAGCTAATAAGATTAGTAAGTCTGTAAAATATAACATTTGTTTTCTAGGTAATACAGCCCTGCTCTTGATTCTGTCAGTGCAGCATTCCTTTCCTGATCACAGTAAGGTGTACCTGTATCTTATCCTGGGAGTCCTGAGCCTGGAGATGATTAGTTCCCTGACATGCTTAGTGATTTACACAGGTGAGAGAGGCAAGCTTTGCCTTCTTGTGTGAGATTCATTATAGCTGGTACTCAACTGTTTTGTTTGCCCTCACTGTAGTTCGCTTGGGGTGCCCCAAGGTATTTAACTGCCATTATAAATACAGAACGATTCTGTGCTTGTAGAAAGAGAACTAAGGCGAATCCAAAACAAATTGGGAAAGGTTGTCAAGCTTGATTTGGTTCCAAGGGCTGCTAAATGAAAGCTCCATGTTATCTCAAAGCTGTTAATCCAGAGAAGTGGCAATAAATGCCTAATTGTTTCCAAAAGTATGCTGGGAACAGGTTTGTCCGTTTATCAGTGTTTCTCAAATGCATGCACCACAAGCTGTGAAGCAGTAAGAGCTGGCTGGCTTAGTCAGAACTGCTTCTGGGATTTACATGTGGGGTTTGCATACCTGATCGTGTGATTGTGCCTTATCCAGCCTCGTCCTCTTTCCCTGGTCCCACCCCAAAGGCTTTGGTTTCTCTTTGACACTAGAATGGAAGGTTTCTTCTTATATTTAAAAGAGGCATGGGTTCTGGAAGCTGTGATTGTATCAAAACAAGATACTGCTTTATAAAACTGTGAGGCTTTGCTTTGTGCAATCACTGTTGGTTAGTAAGGTTGTCTGCTTTAGGTTTGGTGTAACTTAAGGAGACGTGATAAAACACTTGCCTTTAAACTTTTCAAAACTGTCTAAAGTGTTGCTAAATAATGCTTAAAAGAAAACTTTGGTATGTTCATAGTAATGCAATGGCACACAGAGAAATACTGCCAAGTAGTTTGTTCATCTAGGAAATAAAATCTGTTCTTGACTCTTCTGCAACAGCATGAAAAATGCACCAAAAAATAAGGTCCCAGCCCTAAACTATGTCCTTGTCTTACAAGTGTGCATAAGCCTGAATACTGCAGGCTTGTCAGGCTTTCCCCTGAATGGCCCAGCATGGCTCAAGTAGACTGACTGTCCTCTGGAAGAATAAAGGCAGTGATGAGGGAATGCAATCATGGCAGTCCTAGAAAACTATTCTAAGAATGCTGGAGATCATCCCTTCTTTGCATACGCATACTTACTTTCCTGGGAAACTTGGGAAATAAGAGATAAATTGTAAAACTTTAATAGAATGTCAGGAATTCCAGAGAAATGCTATTTCTAGCCCTGAGGCCTGCTGGAGCTCAAAGAACTATATTGTGTGTCTCTTACCTTGACCAAAAAGGATAAGTGCAAGAAAGATGACCTTCATAGTAGTAAGATCTGAGCCTGTACTTCTGTAAGAACTCTCAAACTATTTTTCTGCTTGTCACCAAAAGCATATTGTTTCCTGACTTGTGCCAATTCCTGTGACCTTCAAATTCATTAACCAGTGTATACAGGGAAGTTGTGGGGTGCAGTGTTGTGCTTTCCAGCTAAAAGAGGCTTGAAGAAGGGTCCAGTGAATCCTGGAACTAAGGGGAAGAGTTGCATTGCTAGGAAGGAGTAAGGCAGTGTCTTTTAGCAACAGCTACCTTATCTCCTGAGCAGCTGCAAATCAATGTAAAATTCATTCTCTAAAGCTTGGTGTACAAAATTAGGGTTAATTTTCATGTGACTTTACACCTGCTGCAAGATGAGGAAGACCTCCAGTCACCCTAGGTTGCTTTTTCCAGTGGGTAGTGTAATTTATTTTCTTGTTTTCCATCCCAATGCTTGTTGAGGTAGGCTGGGAGACTCCTTGCAGGTCTGTCTTGTCTGTAGTGTTGGGTTTTAAAGTTTTTCAACATTTTAATACCAAATTAAGTCTGTACTGAGGCAAAGCAAATGTGTTTGGCCAATTTGAAAATACCCTGACAATCTGTAATGACATTCAGATGGGTTTTTTTCTCTCAGAGCAGACTATGTGACTGGATGGAAGCATGAAGCTTCTTTAATGGGATAGTTTTAAGGGCAGCTCTCTGCTGAGGTTTAGAGTTCCCCTCTTCAAGGCAAGCACTTAGCAGATGCTGCTAAGATAGTATCAGCTGAGGAACAATGGGGAGACTAAGGTAAATTTACACTAAAAACTACTAACCCACCCTTTTTCGTATTAGCATGTTACGCCTAAATTTTGGAGAGAAGGCAGCATCAGTTCACACATTGTTTCTGCACAGTGAAATAATTATTTAACTATTAGAATGAGACATAAATGCTTATCTGTAGAAGGTTCATGTACCTGACTTACTTTCCATTAAATAATTCTGTCCCACAAATCTAGGACTACCTGATTGTAATTCTAGGTATTTCCTCTTGCTTGTTGGAGCTGTTTATGAATTGTATGGTAGTCAATGTCCTGTGAAGGACTACTGTCTTCCTTAAGATTATCTCCGTGCAGGAGTGTGTGTATATAGCTGTAGGATGCAGAGGCAGAGATTCAGAAATCTACAAGGAATTGCTGTGATTGACCTATAATAGACTTGGCATATATAAATCGTTCAAGTGAGGTAAAAGTGCATGGAATGAAGTATGATACAGGCAGCTCTAAATGTCAGCTTACTATTCTAAGTTTTTTACTGCTAGGATAGGGGAGTAAAGCTTTAAAGGACTTACTAAATATATGGATTTAATTACTTTCTCACATACTTCTAATATCACTTGAATAAAAGACCAACATTCCCACAAACAACACATGTTGAGAATTCCACATCCATTCCTTTGTGGTTTTATTTGTAGAGAAATACCATAATAGAAATAACTAACCTTTGAGCCTAACTTGCAGTTAACCTCTGGAGGGTCTTAGCATTGTTTTAGCAGGGTGGCCTGTAATAAACCCCATCATACTACTGACTTGTAAGGACACTCCTCTGCTGCAGTAGTGTGGATTTCTCACAGAGCTGGATTGTAATGTTTTTCATGGCATTAGATGTATTGTTTCACAAGCAGCACTAACTGCAGAGTTCTGAATGCATACTCTGGATATTTTGATATTTTCTCTGAATCAGGATCTGACATTGAATGACTTTAAATATTTTCAGCTTCCTTTTTGAAATAATGCAGAGGGTGCCTACAACTTTTCCCACCCATCCCCATTCTACATCTGTTAAATTTAGCCTTAAACTTTATTCGCAGGTGCCCAGGAATGACTTCTGGGTTAGATAGCCAAGACTGCTAGGTTCACAATGGCTTTCTGTAGCAAGTCTGCCCTAGTCTGAGCAGGGAAACAAGCTGCTGCTTCATTGCAGCTAGTCTAGTTAAACTAGTATTTTTTGAAGAGCTTAAACTAGGAGTTCTGAACCAGCTACCAGTACACCACTTCTTACAAATTTTTTTATGGCATGTTGCTGAATTTATGGCCTGAATTTGGAGACTGAATCTTGGTACCCTCTAAAAGGCAACTAAGGTTTCACCCTCTCTTAAATGGCAGATTAAACTTTGCAGATGTTAAGCAGCATGTTCAAGGTTCCCCATTCAGGTCTTCTAAGCAGCAAGACTGAGGGGAGTAAAAGAAGCAAACCAATGAATCAATCAACTTGCCAAACTATCACTGATTTACAATCAAAGCAATTCCAGAAATGAGTAGAAATAGATTCTGCTTTTGCTTTCCCTCTTTCCCATTCTTCAGATTCCTTTACTGTCTTTCCATCTCCTATCCTAAGGGAATCTTAGGATCATCTGTTACAGATTTTAATAACCTAGACTTTGGTGTGAAAGCGCTCTTTTTTCCCTCACTTTCCAACTAACTTATAAAGCTTTCTTGCAGTGAAAATAAGCAACTTCAATCGTGCCAAGCCAAGACCTGACATAATTGAAGAAGAAAAGATGTATGCCTACCCTAGTCACATTACCTCAGAAGTTGGATTCAGGTAAGAATTTTGAATTCATTTTGTGCTGTGTTCAGCTATGGTATATAGGTAACACTAGTGTAATTGCATGATTTCCTGTAGACTTCCATGTAAATTGTAAACCTGTCAGCTAAACCAGAGGTGGGAATAACAGTTCTGAAGCAAACTATGCATAAGCCCCCCATTTTAGATGCACAGATGAGATGCAGCAGTCTTGTACTTTCTCCATAGTAAGTGACTGTGAATCTCTAATATAAATAACTGTGTTTAATCTGGTTTAGTTAATTTTATATGGGGTTTGAGGAAAGATACTGGTGTCTTACACTGTTACTTAAAGTAGGCCTACAGAAGCCTAGCTGCTTCAGCCAGTTTTTTCAGGGAAGGAAATATATTGTGGGCAGTTGATAGACAAAGAAGAAAACTTTGTAGCTCTGTTCTGTGCCAGCATTTGGACATGAGATTCTAGCAATGGATTTGGAATGCATTTTGAGTTTGGGAAGTAACTTTTAAGGTGTGGAGGGCACTTAAGGAGTAAGGAAGGTCTCAGTGGGCATAAAAGCTGTCCAACAGTAACTGAAACTGTCCCGGGCACCAAGACTTATTTTTTGTTTGTTCTTTGTGTACCTTCCAACTGCTCAAACATTTCCCAGTTGCTGAAATCAGTCTGGTATGACTTGACAAAAACTAGTAATTGAAAGTAACATGGATTTCTGTATAAGAATTGAATAAGAGATGTTCTACTATACTATGACTTGCTTCTATATGTGCTGCCTTCATGAAAGATTGACTAATGAGAGATGACTAATACTTTGGGACTTCCCCTGGTGTCGCAAATGCAGCATGCACATGCTTTTATGGAACTTGGAAGTAGATGTCCAGGATACAGGAAGGATTTAGAGTTGCCTTGAATTTTGATACTGTGTCTGACTTCCATTTTGATATAAAAACCATAGTGATTGCATGGTGGACCTCATTTCTTTCTCATTCATCTTCTCCCTTGAGAAATTCTCAAATGCCCAGGGAATGTGTCTGCAACAATGACCAGCTGAGGAAAAGACTCTGCTTATTTTTGATTAAAGAGTGCAAACTTCCTGTGAGAACTGATTGCAAAACCGTTATTTTAATTTAGCTCTATACAACTCTGACTCTCTTTCCCTTGAGAGTTAACATCTATTGAAAAGTGAATCCTGTCAGCCCTTCAGCTGACCTTGTTATAAGAATGTTTTTTGAATATCCTGACCTCTGCAACCTGAGCTACTGATCAGGAGCCTTAAGTTGGTAGTGCTCATTACTGGTTAAGGTTGCAAGTTTTCTGTTTACAAAACTTGTGCTCTTTACTTTTCCCAGTTTAGCTACAGTAGGTTTTTAATTGGACCTAAGCTTTCTTCCACTCAATATCCTTCTCAGCACTTTCTAAGAACTATGAAACAGGCAGTGTTCCTCCACAAAATGCTGTAAGGCTGAAGAACAACTTTCTCAGCTCTAAGATGCTCACAAGTGTACTGAGAGGGCAGATCCCAAGTCAGCTGAGAAGAAATAATATGTAAGGAAAGAGTAGACTACACTCAGGCATTGGTACTTCATCTTGCTGTATTTTAAAAATTCCTAATTAGATTTGACAAAATTCTGCACTTTGACAGACTTTTTTTTTTTTCTCAGTTAACTGGGCTTTACTTAAATGTTGCAGTGTTACTATCAGAGTTAAAATGAGGAATATCTGAAAGTTGGATGTATTTTAAGGGGGTGGGTAGTTGTACATGATGTTGTAGATCTGAAATAGCACAATGTTTTGGTACTGATGCTGTCATGGTATGTAACAGATATTGCTGTATATAGTAGCATATCATGTATGCTACTCCAGGTAAATCAAGAGATTTCTGTCTTAAACAGCTTATGATCTCCCACAGCTGAACAACAATACTATGCCTGCTCAAAACAAGCTTCCTAATATGTGTGGGAAAGATTCCATGGCTTTTGCTACAGTTCTAGCATGTTGTCCGTCTTGGTTTGTTAAACAGTAAGGTCCTCACTCTGTAAGTGTCTAGCAGGAAATACGTAACTCAGTTGTGTATACATGACATGAAGTTCAGCCAAACTTTTTCTTCCTGCCTTCTCATGCAAAATAGAGTAAAACCTAAAGGTGTTGGAGATTGCCTCTTCCCTCAAAAATTAGTTGATCCCAGAAAAAGTGAAATTAAAGGAAACAACTGTTTAAGTATGTGTTAATTAGCTCTGACATTTCACATATTGGAAGACTGCTGTCACTTACTGAAACCCGTATTTACTTTTGTTACTTCAAGGGAAAATTCCAGTTTAGAAGAGATAGTTGAGAAGCAAGGAGATGTAATAGAGTATCTTCAGCGACACAGTGCACTGCTCAGCAAGAGACTGTTGGCATTAACTTCTCAGCAAATCAAAACTTAACAGCATTTGGAAAACTGCTGCTGGAGCTCTGGAGGGGAACATGAAGTGATGTAATATCCAGACTGAGTTATACAGATGTGACTCTTCTTCAGTCATCTTTCATGTTTTGAAATAGAAGTTAAGCTGGAACAATAAGCTCTGCATACACTATGAACCTATTACAGCTGGACACTCTGGCTCTCTTCAAATCATCAGTTCTGGAAAAAAGTTCTTCAGCTTCAAGGATTTTTAATTCCTCATAAGTTGAAGTTGGACCTCACTTAATGGTTTAACTTTGCCCAGTTGTTGCTGTTATTTTATACTGCTGTGTAACCTTTAAGCTTCAGGCTACCAAAGTATTTTATATTTCTGGAGTACAAATTTGTTGTCTAGAAAAATCTGACTCACTAAGGGATGTATTTGCAGTTTCTATTGCTGAAGATGAGACTAGATGTGTCCTGTCACTGATTCCATTTACTTCCAGGGAGAGAGGTGGTATACTTCAGTCATCCAATACGGATACTTGTTTTCTAGATGCATCTCCTTTTCTCCTTTGTCAAGAAAGTGGAAAAATTTGGCATCCAACTTAGGATTATAAAAAAGTGGTGGGTGCCCTAAAAGTGCAAATCTCACATATAAGTTTGTGGTACAAAACCATGCAATGATAAGCAATTGTTCCAAGTTCTGGCTTTAAAACTTTAAGAGGGATCCTCAGGGCTGATGACTATCCCATTACTAGGAGTTTGTGTTAGTAACAAGATTCCAACTCTGCCAACTGAACTAACAGTGCAAAAATACTTGAGCATAAGCACTTCCATTGATCTAGTAACTAACTTGTGTTGAATGCTTTTAAAGGTGCTGTCAAAAATGCCTGTTACATACTTGCTCTTTACTTTGGAACTTCAAAAAATGTCAGCATCTTGATTCAAAAGCTGAAATGGTGTATGTGGGGAAGTGGAAAACAGCAGAAGACAGCAAGGTCTTTTAGAAGTTGAAGAAACAAGAATTCTTGGTTTTAATTTATGGTGAATTAAGGCTGGTGAAAGAAACACTTCGTTCTGGGTACTATTTTGTCTACCAGTGTAAACAAAGAATTATTTTAGAAGCCAATACCTCTGTGGGAATAGGGTAATCACTAATCAAAACTGGGAAGAAGACTCTCAAGAGGAGTGGTCTTGTAGTTGAATATAAGAAAGGAAAATTAATTCATCCTACTTTGGTGTTAGGGCACAACTTTAAAAGTAACTAGACTAGTGTGCAACAAATATGGGGGTTGTCTCATTCAAAGGAAAACAATAAATATTGGAGGTTTTGCTGCTATCCAACATTAGACTGTTCTCCTTAACTGTTGTTTTTTGAAAATGCAGCCAGAATTTTATAGCATACATGTAAGGAATAAAGTTATTTGTTTTTAGAACTTGGGTTTTGATGTGATTGTATATGTCAATTTATATAATTTCTATGAAAAGCGGTAAAATGTGACTGTGAAGTTCATGCACAATAAATGCAACCAAGGAAGAGTGTGAATTCTGTTATTTCTAAGCTCATGTACGTCTGGTTCCAACAGGCAATTTGTGCAGATTTTTCTGTTATGCTGAAGTTCTCACAGCAGTGTTGGCACTTAAAACTAGCAAAAACTCGCCAAACAAGGATAGCTGTGCACTTGTTTTGAAGCTTTAAGTTAGTTTTATTCCCCTTTTTGGGTAATGTTTTTTGCATCATGCTTCAGACTTCCCCCGCTACTTGTGTTTCTTTTCAGCACAGAGAAGTAGGCTGCATAGTGTAGCAGAAGAGGTTTCCTTTGTTTGGAAGTCATTGCTCAAACCTTCTTCCTCTCCTCTCTGACTTCTCAAGGTAAACCTTGGATTAACCAGTAGTGTTGACTTCTGTGGAACATGGTAGCTGGAAAGGAAAGCAAGTGTGGTTTGCTGTGTGCAAACATGTACATCTTTTGCCCTTTAAATGTTACCTTTCCTAAATATGCAAGTGATAACAAATGATAACTTTTAACAACCACCCACCCCTTGCACCAGTTTTATATCTTTATCATACTCTCAACTCTCTCTTGTTTTCTTAGTATCTTTAAGCTTTTTCTTTGGGCACGGTGGGGGCTTTTCACATTTGTATGGGCTCCAACCAGAAGCTGATAATCTTAACGACTCACCCTGAACACTTGAACCTCTGGCCATGCTAGAGCTACAGAGAACTGTCAAGTAGGAGCTGCTGCTGTGTGGCAGCCCCAAGCCCCTTGTTTGCACCAGATAGTCGAGGGCCAGCTGTGGCCCTGTTTGGAGGCAGGAACACTACTGAGCCCCCAGGTTCCCCTGTGCTGCCTGCCCCAGTGCATGGTGTGGCATTGCTGGGTGCTGTGGGCCTGGGTACCTGCCTCCCCCGGCCACCACCCTGCCCATGGCTGAGCCCCCTGGTCTACAGAAAGTGACTGCAGAGCTGCTCAGGGAGGCTGTGTGCAATCAGCTACTTGAAATGCCAAGTGAAAGGGGTGAATGGCTGCTGCTGTGCAAGGAAGATGAAGCTTAGCTGTGACCTTGCTGTGTCTGACATGCCACAGTGCTAAATTGAACAGTGAGTCCTAATTGTTCTGGTTCTACTGCATCCTGCTTATCAGACACCTCTGCTGCTGCAAGGTTGGCTGCTGGGGTGGCCAGTGGCATCCATCCCCAGTGCTGCAGCCTGGGAGTCTGTCCCTGCAGTGTCAGCGCCTGCTCACGGGCTGGACCGTACGGCTTGATGTAAAATCCATGGAGTGCTGTGCACGCAGTAAGCACTGGAGCATTGGGTCCAAGTTTCAGGTGGGAAAAAAGTACTGCTTTGTGAGCAGAGGGGTTTGCATGTGCTCTGCTGCAAATCAGTGCTTTGCTAACCACCAACACAGCCCTGCTCGGGTGAGGTGTGGCAAACCTGTGACTCTGAACAGCTGAAGTGATGCTCTTTGTGTAACTATAGCTGCTGAAATTAATCGATATTTGCAGGTCTTGGTAAAATCTACTGGATTACAGCTGGGGCAGCACGAAGATAATGAAAATGAAGGAATATTTCCTAATATGTGCTACAACTCTACCTTAAAAATTAAAATAAGGTATTCTGGTTTTTTATCCTCTTTTTTATGATTCAGTGCTACCCCAATAATTTTTTTTCTGTAGAAAACAAATATATATGTTTTTTAGGTCTGAGAAAAGTATTTCATACCACCTAAGGAATATATTTGTGGTTACCTGAAAAATGTTCACATTGTGAGGTTTTAATAATTTTTAGATGAAGTGCTGAGCTGTGTTAAGTATATTCTGTACACATGAAAGAAAAGATGTGATGATCTCTTGAGAGTGTACATCTTACACGAGGGAAAACTCTCCGTCAGTATTTCTGTTTTATCTTTCTGAATTGCTCATGGTGGATATTCTAAATAAAGACTTCAGTATTTCACTTCACAAGGGAAATCACTGATTGTAAAAGATTTTAACAGGATCTTCTTGCTTTAAGGTTCTACACTAACATGGAGTTAAGCAGGCTTGCTCTACTGCAAGTCATTCTTAACCTAAAAAACAAGGTTGCAGCAAGGACCAGAGACTTGGGCAAACAGTCTGAACAGGTAACTCGAGACATGGAAAAGCACCTTCAGCCTTGGAATGAGTTAGGCTTTCAGGCATTCTTTCTAAGTAAAAGCCATGTTGCCCTCTTTGTGCTATTGGAGTGTTTCCCACTTTGCACAAATATTGTGCAGCTGGTCCCTAGCAAGAAAGAGAAAGGCCACTGGAGTAGTGAGAGATTAGTAGGCTAATTGTACTTGTCTGATGATAGACATTTGCAACTTACTTGCCATGCAGTGTTTCTCCTGATTGATGTCAATAAATATCTTATGTGACCCTTAGCAAAATCTGGCTTTGTGTAGACACTGAGATATTTATAGCATATGTATGTGGCGTAAGGGAAATATTTCCAGTCTTTATTCTCCTATAATTTCCTTTTTTCCATACTGGAAAGGGAAGAGGTGAATTGTTTATTATCCTTTGGGAACATACTAAACTGCTGTTTCTCACCAAAGTGTTCCATTTACCTCCGTTTCCTGCTGACCTGCTGTTACAGGACTTAACGAAATGTACTTTCAAATTAAATTTTCATTTTTGCCATGTTACAGCTATGTACAAGACAAGGAGTTAATTCAAAGTTCTAGAAACCCACGTTTTGCCTTTCAGAATTTGAAGTCTTAATCTATCTTGGGGTCAGGTCTTGTTAAATCGCATCCATGCAAACATCAATTCTGACTTTGAGTAGACAGCAGTTTGTACTTGTGTAATTTGTACTTGTGTATCCTTTAAGCATACACTTGTTCATGCACAGGGAGAGCTCAGTCCGTTCAGCTGTTGGAGCACCGTGTCCAAATGCTTCATGTTTGTAGATGTGATTGCACTGTTATCATGCAAAGCTGTTTCTACCACGAGTCTTATGTTATGCACATCAAATCAAAACAGTTTTAACAAAGTCAAATGCAAATCTGACTTTAATCAGAATTTTTGCATTTTTAGACAGACAGAAAATGTCAGGAAAATTTTTCCATGATTAACTATCATTTATTTGTGTCAGAAATTGAGTAAAAATTTTTTACACACTGATTCTATATGAACCCACAGGGAAAATAGGCAAGTTCTCAATTTCCTTTAGATGCTTTGCTTTTGACAGCTGAAGAATACAGACTTTGAGGAGTGTACAAGGTTTATTTCAAATGAGATATTATCTGAAATGTATGCTATCGTTTTACAAAATATACAATCAATCATCTGGTTGATAAACATATCTATCGAAGTTCACAATCAATGCCTTTTTCAAAGCAGATTTTATGGTATCAGCATGCCTTTGAAGAACAGATATTTAGAATAATTTTGTAGACTGACAATGGGCTTCCTAGGGCGCTGCTTTATTTTTACTTCAGTGAAGGAACATGCATATATAGCTTTCTGATAGATATATTATGTTTTTCTTGCGAATTTGTTGAAGTTAATTGAATAATTATGGTTATATAAAATATCCAGTGCCACAATAGATCCATTTACTCATTCATAAGATATAACTGTTAAATAGCTACTCTTCACTTTCCTTGGTTTCCCACACTCTTTACCTGTACTTCTAAACAGAGATAGCCGGGGATACATATCAAAGCCAAGTTAAATAAATAATTAAAAATACAGATATAAGTGGTAGAACTCCTCTTTGGAAAACTGCTTTTTTTTTCAAGACTGCAAAGGTTTATCTGCAGGACTGTTTGTTGGTTTAGACAAGTTCGACCATCTTTTTATGATGGTTTTACACAACTCCAGAACTGTGTCTGATGTTATACTTAAATTTTTTTTCATGTAGAAAAATTTGTAACTCCTGTTACAAGTAAGGTTTCAAGTTCTTAGATATAAGGGGTTACATATAGACACAGATTAGAAAGTTTCAGCTATCCAGTTGCTGTTTCATTTATTAGAAACCATATGTTGCGAGAAAAAAATTGTGATACTGGATTTAAACCACGACATTTCTGATCTTTGATCATCTTTATATATTTTATTAAAAATGTTGACATTTCAAGTCTAGTGCAATGACTTAAAAATCTGCGTATGTTTTATTTTCAGGTTTGTTTTAGTTGTGCTAATGCAAGGGCTATCACGTTTTCCTTTATATGTAGGTATGTAATTTCTGCTGATATAAAAGGCAGATGTGAAGCATATATTTTTAAGAACAAAACTCAGACTAAAGTCAGATGTATTCTTGACCTCCAGTGCTGAAAAGAACAGCCTGTTTTCTGTTTGAGGTACTCATTCATTGTAGTGCCATGTTCAAATATCCCATTCATTTAAATTACAGGAATAGAGTGCTATGCAACACTTGGGCTGACCAAACAAAGGTTTCTTTTCAATGGTCTATTTTTATGCTCTATTTATAATACTGTAGCGGGTATTTTAGGAAAACTACTATTAAGCAAATAGCTCTGTAGTACTGAATTTTCAAGTATGTTTTAACTCTCTGGTTTGGCAGCCCAGTTCAAGAAAACAAATGATAGGCTTTGCAATCACAGCTCCTTAGACAGGAGGATGGGCTTGACCTTAAGGCCTGGCTTGAGAAGTCTGAGTTATCAGTTTTGCATGACCCTTGGCTAATCTCTTATCTCTGTGTGCTTCAATTCTCTATCTATAGAATGAGGGATAACACTCTCTTTGCTTTCTTATATTGTAAACTCTTACTATGCTTAGTATACATGAAACCAGTAGGACTAGTGTGGTTCTGACTTTGATACTATTACAGTAATGCTTTCTATGTTATTATTAAGAATTCCATAAAGATGTAATGTTAGATGTTAAAACATATATATGTATATATTATTAATATATAAAAATATAAACAAAAAATGGACTTTCACCGTTCCATGCTGTAGTCTGATACTAGTCCATCCTAAACATTGCTGCCTGAACTGAGTATTCAACAGCACTTCCAGTTTCACTTGGTCTGAACATTATATACCATCAAGAGTGCCCTTGGACAGATCCTTCCTTCTTACTACCACTGGAAATCCAGCTCAAGTACCTGATGTTTGATTTGATCTTTAACTTTCACTACTCATTGTGAGAGCCAAATAATTTACAGGGAATGATTCAACCAGGTAAGTTCATGTACATCCCTCATCACCACCCTTTCACCATCACCACTTCCTAGGGTGTGAGACAGGGGCCTTTAGTCCAGGTCCAGTAGAATGTGACAGACAGGACTGCTGAAGATGGGATTGTGGTGGCTGTCAGGTCAGCTGTTGTTGATCTGGACTTTTGACAAACTTCTCCTACCAGTTAAACTGTTGCTCCTTTAAAACACTGAAAAGTCCAGTATGAAGTTGCTGGGGGAAAAAAAGAAGAAAAGGAGAGAAATATTAATGAGAGATTTAGTAGTCTAAATTACTCTCATACAAAACAGAATACATTATTTATGAAACATGGATGAAATTTGGAGTAACGTTTCTTAATTTGGAAATTTCAGCTACAAAGTTTGAGGAAAAAAAAGACAAAAGCAAGAAGGCTGCTAATGTAAATTTTTCTGCCTTTCTTTTTGTCCCGTGTTTTGCATATGGAACTGATGAAAAATCAAATTCAATCTTCTCATTTCAAATGTTGTGAGAGGCTGCTATGCTCATTTTAGTTTCCAACCACTAGTTGAAATTCAGACTTAAGGGTGCATCCTGTTTGCATCTGCAAATAGCTTTATCCATATGTACAACTCCACTGAGATCAATAAGATTACTCATGTGAGTCAAGTTACCCAGGCATGTAAATATTTGCTGAATTTGGACTAAAACTGGAAGGGAATGTAAACGTAGGTGGTAAATCCTACTTAGGATAAAGGATAGCACCCACAATGACTGAAGTTAAGAGAGTTGGTTCAGGTGCCTGTCTCCCCTTACACCCTAGTCGAGGTTTACTGAGTTCTAAACAGCTTTATAAAGCAGAAGGATCTTTCGCTAAATGTCTACAAAACGTATTATGAATTAGTAAGTACACTGTTTTGTTAGGTCATTGACTTTTGTTACAAGAAATCAGCTCCCCAGGGAAAAGGAGATAACATTGAAAATACCTTTTATCTCGATATTCCGTGGGGAAAGGAATTCTAGTGTACATGTATAATGCAGCTACTACAGTCTCAAGCAAAATGCATTCATTATATGAGGCTTCAGAGCACATTACAGAAAATGCAGATGCTTTCTGCACAATCTCCAGATATGGATGCTGAATGGGAGGAAAGGGGTTTAAATTTACTCTTCTTAGGAACTGAAGCAAACCATTTAGAATTGATTCAAGAAGTCACTGAGCCTAAATTTCTCTGTCCCTCTGTCCCTCTGTCCATTTAGTCTCTGCCTGCTGAGTGAATCAATCCAATTGCTTATCTCTTTAGGTTTATGCTTAAACTGGTGATGGAATATCATTTAATCTGTGTCTTGTTTAAATGTAGCAGTGACGAGACATGGCATTCAGTAGTAAAGCATCCTGCTGGCATGTCCTTCTTTCTACTTGCACCTCAATTCTGCCACTCAGTATGCAGCCCATCTGAGATTCAGTTTGAGATATGGTAATGTTTTTTTCAACCTCACAAACTTGCCAGTTTACCATCCCATATGCACATTCCACGTGTTTATAGGCCAGCACTATAGAGTGGAATGGTACCCTTTTGCATGGCTGTTTTGGGAGTGGTGTAGGCTCTTTTCAGCAAGGCAGTTTGTGCATTGACAATATTCTTGGTACAGGGCTGTTAAAAGTTTGACTTTAGTCTCCTTTTCTCCTTTTGCAAATAAAAACATCTTGGCTCTACAGAGTGCAGATTCTGCCACCATTTATTTAGGATGCTGTCATGCCTGGGGCTACAACATTATTTTAATATATAATGAGTTTCAAAGATGCAAAACTACTGACTGCATGTTTTATTCATTCTTAAATTGCAAAGAGCGTCTGGTTTCCTTTTGATGCCTACCCTATTAGCATATGCTACCTGTGTGCTTCTGCAGTCACTTAGTATTTGAATGTATATGCCCTCATCAGCTATAAAGCATTAATGTTTTGCACTTGTATAGCCTTTCATCCAAGGAGCCGAAAGTCTTTTGCTGACAATGATTAAGAGTTACAGTCCCCTTTGAAGTGCGTGAATGCTACTACCTTCATGTTACTGACGGGCAGAGTGAGGTGACTTCGCCCTGTGTTCCAACACGGTGGAAGTGTCAGCGCTTGCAGCCCCGGAGCATCCCCTGCAAGTGCCGCTTTGCCCAGCCCTTACAGTGATAACACTCCTTGCCCCGCAGCTTTGCCAGCAGCCTCGGAGGGCAGTGTTCGGCCCGTTTAGCGGGCTCAGTTGTTTCTCACCGCCCCACGACGGCATTTGGCGGGGTGGGGGGTGGCCCGGGAGGGGGAGAAGGCGGCAGAGACCGGCGGGACCCGCGCCCCAGCCCCGGGGCAGCGACCGCCCTGCCGTGCGCAGCTCCAAAGCCCCGTTTCCAAACCAAACGAGGGGAGCCCGGGTGCAGCCACGCCTCGCGCCCTGCTCCAAAGGCAGGTGTGAATTGCCAAGGGTGCTCACCGCGGGCAGCGCGCTGCGCCCGGTCCGGAGCGGCCCCGCGGGCCCGGCCCACACGCGCGGAGTTACCTGGGCACGCTCCGCCGGGGCTCAGGGGAAGGGCACCCTGGAGTGGAGCGGCATGCAGCGCCGGTGGGAGCAGCCGTGCCGGTGGAGCTTCCTGCGCAGGGCCAGGTTGGCTGCGGAGAGAGAGAGGGAGGGAGGGAGGGAAGCGGGACGTGAGGGAGGCCGCCGGCAGTGCCTCTCCCCGGGACGGGACGGGCCGGCCCCGGCGCTCCCCGGAGCTACCGGTGCCCGTGGCCCTCTCGTGCCGCCGGGGCTTCCCGGTAGCCAGACTGCAACAGTTGCCCACCTTGGGTCCCTATTTATCCCTGTCCCCCACCCGCCTCCCCGAAGTTGCCAGACTCCTGGGATAGGGGAAGCATCCTCTCCCGCTGCCGCTAGAAGTAGCGATGAAGCGCCAGGTCCAAACTCGCCCCGGAGGTCACAAACCGCGTGTTGGACGCGGTTAGACGAGCACGCCGGAGGTGCCCATGGCGGGCACGAACCCACGCTCCCGCCCCGGCACAAGCATCACGCTGAGGCATCGCCTACCTGGCCGCTGTCCGTAGGCTGGGAGGAGGCTCGCCAGGAGCGCGACCACGATCCAAAGGAACAGCTGGAGTCTCATGTCTGCAGTCAGGGCAGAGGCGCGCTCTGGGGGGGTGTGTGTGTGCGTCGACGAGGAAATGCACGCAGAGCCAACCGCGGGGCCGTGAGGGGCCGGCAGCGCCCGCAGCCCCTGCCCGCTCACATGCCAGTGACAGGCCGGGGAGCCAGAGCCTGCCGCCTCCACCGGCGGGGTTAATGACCAGGCAGGGCCAAGGTTCCTGGGTTGCACTGCGGTCTGGGCCTCCCTCTCTTCCCTTCTCCCTTTCTCTCTCTCTCTCTCTCTTTTTCTGTCACTCCCCCTTATTTTCCATAAGCAAACAGCGCAGGAATGAAAAGCCCGTGTAAACAGCAGCTCCTGTCAATGCGTAGGGGCAAGGAGCCTCTCGAACAATGCGGCCACTTCACTTTAAATTCAACCCGGTCAGGAAAAAAACATATGTAAAACAAGCCTCGATGTTCCCTCCCCCATTTGCAACTGTTTAAACTTTGCATTGCCCATATTGGTCCCACATGCAGACACCAATGGCAGGGGCAGGAAGTGCCCCCCCGACCTTTGTTCCCCCCCGAAAGCGGGGGCAGGGAAGCCCCCCAAGCAAGGCCCTTGTCCCAGCTCAAATGCTTTCTCTCTTCCTAAACTAGCTGCGAAGTTGTGGCCATTCAAAGTGAAACTGGCAGTAGTTAAGGCTAATGGGTGTCTTTTGTACCGCCAACTATTTTTTAAGGATGAGAATATTCAGGAATTAATTTGTGAGCTTTTTTTGCCGTGTAGAGAAAAATAGATATATCTGTTCCAGCAGTGCGAGTTTGAGGGCAGCAGTTTTGGATGGGATATCCATTTGCATAACCTACCTGTACATTGCATTATATTTATACTTGATTATGATGAGAGCTCGCTTTAACAAACCGCGCTGAAAACAGCTGGTGCAGATCCTCAAGCCTGAAGAGAAGAAAGGCAAAACCTGTGGAATGTGGGAGCAGCCCTGATGGCTTTGAAATCCAGTGAATTACTGGCATCAGTTGAAATTCGACTGGTCCTTTTCTTTTTTCCAACCTGCTGATTTCTTGTGATGCAATAGCACCTAGTTATTTGGAAAAAAGCATTAAAATTTGTTCATTTTTGAGAAAAGCTTCTGTTCTAAAACATGCGGGAAACTACATTTCTATATAAGTATTACTATTATTACTAGGTAATTATTATTGAAAGTTGATTAAAGTTGTTATTTGCCTGTTTCCTAGAAGAGTGGAATATACAGTTGTTGGTTGGTTGGGGGGTTTTGGTTTGGGTTTTTGTTTTAATTCAGTTGCCCCTGTATTGTTTTCCCTTATTTTGGGCTTTCCCATTTTGTTTAAAAGCCTGTTTAACTCAATAGTGCACACTAATCCCTCCTCACAGAGTTATATATCATTACTGGGTTACTTAATTTGTCTAGGTAGAGTATGCCCACATCAATTAAAAGACAAATTGCAGCTTGAATACATGAAGGAAATAATTACTAAATGTTGTTTTAAAATGATACCAAGACTGCTGAGGAAGGTGTCTCAGACAAAACAGTAACAAAGGAAATCCTCTGCTGGCTGATCATTGGTCTGTCATAACCAGGAGACGTGTCTCACTGTTCTTCTTTACAGCTTGGTGGTCATTAAGTTTTCTCTTTGTGATTTCTGACCCTTAAAGTGAAATTTTGTTTAATATTATTGCTACTAGCTCAGCTGAAATCAGGGTCCCATGGTGCCAGTGATAGAATTTGCTTAAGGAGAATATGAATTCAAGTACAAATGTGGTGGAATAGGAGTGGAGTACTGTGGCCAGATCTCTCAACGAGTTTGTAACAGAGCCAGGGTTACATCCTCAATATCCTAAATATCATTCTGTCTGACTAGGACAAATTTAGGGATGTGATCTCTCACTCACCATGAATGAGAACACACTGGCCACCTCATTCATACAGCCCTGCAAATGACGATCACTTTCATTCAGCAGGTAAGCTTCAGGCTCATAACCTTAAAGTGGAAACCAGTACAGACTTCAAAGTGATAGGGACTCTCCAAAAAGCTAAAAGGCAGAAAGAATGCATAGACTATTGCCAGTCCCTCGGGCTATCTAAGCCTCTTCTGCACCTGAATGTGGTGAAGTTTACAGACGTTCTCAGGAGACATTAAATTTAAGGGAACTAAGTAAGATGCAATAATTAAGTGCAATATTTATCTTTTTTTAAATTTTCTTTACTATGAGTTGTTAATTCCACTGTTAACTCTGTGCAAAAGTTTAGAAATGTTTATTTGACTAATAAAATCCAAGTCACTGTAACCGAGCATCACAGATTTATTGTAATTTTCATCTAAGATACAGTAATAATTCTATGCTTCCCCACTGAAGAAATTTCTAGAATGTAATACAGCCCCACTCTAGAATTCGTAGTTCTTTTGCAATCAGCTTTCTCTCAGGTACTTACTTTCATGTGGCATAGTGCTGCTTGAAATTAGGCAAATAACAACTCGGTAGAATGTAGTGATGTAATAGTTCTGCCTTTTTCACAGTGTTTGCTGGTGGGTTTTGTGTTGGCTTAAGAGGAAAGGGAATGTAAAGTGTGTAGGAAAGCTGGAAGTCTGTAGATAATGCTTTATGAGCTAGAAGAATTGGTTATTTGAATCAAAAGCTCTCCTTCTCTTATAATCTGAAAGGAACATAATAGAGGAATGATGATTTCAGCATTTATTACCTATATCATTGCTACTTGTCCAACAGACATTCTCTTCCCTACTTCCTCCTTGATAGGATCAAATAGTCAGATTATCAGTTTACATCCAGAAAGTGACAAAAACAGCGTATTGCAGAAATAATTTTGAAGCGTTGAAAAGGAATATTTAAGACTGCCTTTCCTGAATATCAAACATTAACTGTAAGTGACCCATGACATTATCTTTTGCTTAACACATTTCAGTAAGTACTATATCACTTCACTGGTTATGAATTGGTGGCATTTTCAGTCGAGTGACTGCTACAGTCTTCTTATTTGGAGGAAAAAAATTGAAATCATTGTCCTATTTCTAATAATAAATTTGGAAGAAATGAGGGAAAAGTGGCTGAGGGAATATCTAATTATTTTGTCACATAGAAAAATAAACATTATCTTGATAAATGAACGAGTGAGTCACTGGAAGAGCAAAAGATGAAATAAGGTGAGGAAGTAGTAAAACTCATAGTTTTAAGAAACAGAATAATCAGAGTTGGATGATAACAACAGGAGAGAAAGATAATTGGGTACTTTCTAGTATGGAGTAAGAGATGAATTAGGATTCCCTATTAGGCTGCTAGTCAGAAATTGAATCCTACCTTTGGTTTGAAGGCCAACACATAACTATAAACTCTAGTGTTTATCATTAATATTTGAAAAAACTTTCAAATGCTATCAGTATAAAATGTTAAGTGAAGCTTCTAAAGTACAGGAATTAATTGTTGTATGTGGCAATACTGGTTTCAATCCCTGTATCTCAGATACCCCCTTGAATAATAGCTGTTCCCCTCTTAGAAGCCTGTAAAAATACATGGATCATTGTGGATCCCTACTGTTTTATAAGATGTGCTCAGCAGTGATAGTAACCAATAATAAGTGAAAATTCTTGTTTATTTTGACTTGAAAGTGTCAGATAAGATATAATATCAGAGTTTCTAATCAGATTTTCTAACTTTGTTTTCCCCAAATTAACCCATCCTTCTGATCCAGAGGAATTATTTCACTAACCAGACAAGATCTGGGATAAACACGTTTGCGTCAAAAGAATTTGGTGAAGCACATCTTCGAGTCCACTTGCAAATGTCATTAGAGAAAGTTCTCGGCTTTTCCTTCTTCCTTTCTATTACACTGCAAGATGGTAAGTGGGCTGTGCAACAAACAAAATTTTAAAAAATGCAAAAAGGCCATGTGAGTAACCGCTTGAAAGGAAGAAGTTCGCCAAGAAATGCTCAGAGGGATAAATTTTGAAATGTTGTTTAGGTGTCTGTGATTTTTTTTTTTCACCGCAAGTTTCACTGGGATTATTACCTCATGGTTTTATAGGGTCTATGTGCCTGCCACGAATATAAAGGATGTTTTTTTCTTCAGCGCAGGGTACAGCACCAGATGCCAAATATAATGTTTGCCTTCTTTGTTGACTATAACCATGATGACTACTTTTTCTAGGCAAAACTCATTAGCTCAAAAATTATGATTTCAGGAGAAAATGATGCACTCTCTGTCCTGATTTTTATCTGTGCTTGGAAAGGAAAACCTACTCAGAAACAAAACTCTGTTCCTCTTGTTTGCCATTTTATGCTTTTTCTGGAGGAAAAAAGATTTCACTTCCCTGTCTATTACTGCTCAGCTGCCTTTCCTGCCTGAGGGGAGACAGTGCTCCCGGAAGAAAATGGTAGTCAGCAAGCAGAAGGAATGTGCATTGGTAACCTGACACTGGAGACAGATGTGCACTAGGAAAGGAAATGGGGATGGCTCAGACTAGGCTAAACCTTGTATAATTTTTTTTTTTTAATGTTTCCTATGTGTGTTGCAGACATGCATAACCTAGAAAGTACATTTTCTTTGATTTTAAGCTGAGAAGAAAGTATTCTGTGTTCATGTCATCCTTTCCAGGTTCTTACTGCAATACAAGTCATAATTATAATTACTAGAATAATAGAAAGGTAAATAATAGAGTAATAGAAAGGTAAAACATTCTCTGGTAGACTTAGTCTGTCTTACTTCTGTGACCTTACAATCTGTAGGGTTGGTTTTATTTAATACAGTGAAATACCAGCCGTGCACCTGAATAATCATAAATTATGAAGTCCCTGCTAGACAAAAGACAATTTCATCGGTTACCTACAGAACTGTATTGATGAATTTTCCTTTTTACTTAAGGAAAATCTGTTTACATGGGCTCGAAGGTGCACTTATTTTTCTGTTCTCTTCCATCCCTTAGAAGTCAATTTGATTCTAAGATTCTTCTAGGAAATACATACTCATATTTCTTTCTAACAGGATAACAAAGAGGTCAGCTCTGGAGCAGCAGTGCCTGTGATCCCCACCAGTGCGACCGCATGTTCCATTTCAGGGAACCCATTTGGGGTCAGATTCTTCTCTGGCACTGGTCATAATTTCAGAGCTTTTTTAATTTAAAGAGTCATTTATGTTGTCTTGGATAAATGATGTTCAAGAAAAACCCCACAATTCTTGCAAAGCACAAGGTTCTATAATTAATTTTTATTTGCTGGTTAACTTTCAAATATGTAACCTCCTAACATATCCAGTCCTTTCATGCCCTAGGTTTCAGCAGGGAAAGTATTTTTAGAAGTGTATTTTTCATGTTATAAAGAAAACCCTCATCAATTATCACGTAAATAAGGCAAATGTATTTGTACCTTTCTGCTGCAGCTTCAACATACACATTTAGGAAAGAGAAGTGCTTACAGCAGTATTTAACGTTGAAGTTACTGTTTATATTTACTAGGGAAATTTCATGAAAGAAATACAGATATATTTTTGTCCTAAACTTCAAGTTTTAGAGCTTCGCATGCAGCTGGAAAATTATTGGTCTTACCTAAATCTATCCATTTACTTGTACAAATTTCTGTATGCTTTTCTGACATAAAAAGTTAACTTCCTGGAGGTAATTTTCTACATAACTGATCTTCTGTTTTGGATTTGGGCAGCCACTAGCCACAGTAAAAATTTAATGCAGGGGGTGTTAGGACAGGCTTGGCAAATATCTGTAGAGTTTGGCTGAGTGATAACTTGAAAGAGAATTTCAAATTAACCTCCAGCTCTTTGCATATTTATGCTTTTGACTTCAGGTAGTAAAATTGGCTTGCAGCTTCAGTAGATCCTTTTTCTATGTTACTTGCGTGTTACCATTAGGGATATGGTGTCTCATGAAGCGGCTCTGTAGCAAGAGTGAGCACAAATTCTCATCAGGGAGTCTAGTGTGATGTAATGTTTTAGTATTCCAAGTAGTTGTCACCATTAATGTTAACCCTCTGCAAGCCTGGCTACCATCTTGCAACCAGGTGAAATGTGTGCTGTATGTAAGGGTTTTCTTATGAGGGTTTGGACTTACTTAGTCCAGTCCTCTGAACTTTGCCTCCTGGCACAAAGACTGCAGTGCTGCCTTGCTCTTCATCAACGTCTGGGCTGTGATACTGCCTTTTCAACATTTCCTATCTGAATTATTTCTTTATCTGCTGTGATCAGAAAGGTCAGGCTTGCTGTGGCCAACACAGCTGGTGAGCGGTGCAGAAGCAGAGAAGGTATCTATGATTTCTCTACTTTTCTGACCATCAGACAAGCTGAACAGAAGGAATTGCAAGCATACATTCAAATTAAATATACGAACACAAGGAAAAGAATGGAGGCAAGAAAGTCAAGCTCATATTTAGGGAAATGGTGGATTTCTCATTGAATTCCAATGTTGTTTGTGTGGGAAAGGCTAATGTTTTCTGGTTGAATTATATATAGTTTTGTTTATTTGAAAAGTTTTGTGGTGTTTACTCTTAGTTAGGATAACAGCACCTACGTGATTACTGGCCTTTTTGCTAGCTTTTCTAGATGTTGCATGCTTCTAAATAATAACAGATTTTCAAGGTATAAGCTTTACATTGTGGGCTTGTGAGAGCTTTCTGTGCCAGCACCTTTTTTTAATTACATATGCTGGATGATTGAATAACGTGCTGTGGTAACAAAGTCTGACAAACTGAAGAGATTGCCTCGGAGAAGATCTCAGTGCTTTAACTGCTGCCCTTGCTGGGTGACTGCTGTGATCAGTGCTTGCTGTGGATCTCATACACTAATGATCTTACCATTTCTCCCCCTGTTGAAGCTGCGCTGATAGGAAAGGTGGGAAATTTTGAGGGAAAAAGCCTGCTATAAGACAGAGCACTGTAATCTGTCACCCCCTTCTAATCCAGTAAGGTGATTACTGGCTGTACAACACTTACAGCTATACCAAATAAAGTCCTATAGGTTTTGGGTTGGTTTTTTTTTTGGTTGGTTTTGGGGTTTTTTTTGTATGGTTGGTTTTTTTGTTTGTTTTTTTTTTAGTAGAAAGTTCTTTATCAATGGAAAGACCAAAGACTAATTTAACAGGGATGATGTAGTGGAAATATTTTCAAAGCCTGACAGTAGGTACAGGATATGGCGAAGGAATATCCTGTAGAAGCTGAAGCAGTGAAGGACTAGTCTTGCTTCTGCAATATATATATTAAATAATAATCTTGTCTAACATGAATAAAAGGCACAAAGCAAAGCTCAAAAGTGAATTTTGTTGATCTCAATGTTCACCACAAGAATTACTGTGTTAAACCGTCAAAGAAGATCTTGAGACTCCAGACTCATCAAAGTTTAGTAATGGATACCGTACTCCCTCAAAAATAGTTGAATCCAGGAAACAAAACAGCAGCCCAAACCATCAACCCTCAGACAAAAATACATGCTTCATGGAAGAGAGGTTACGTTAGGTTATGTGCATAACTTAGCTGTTGTCAGGAAGTGCAGTTCATGAGATGCGTTGCATCACCGCTTCAGAAACCCTCAGCTGAAACTGGCAGTGTTTTTATTTGCTTTTGAGGCTAGTAAGTATTTTCAGCTTGCAAATTTCTACAAAATAGTAATAAATGTCTGTTACCAGAGACGCTGATGAACTTTCCTTTTGAAATGTGCTGTTTAACAAAATATGTATTCCTGCTCTGTTCAACTTATTTCTCATGGCAGCATTTGAATCTGTTAAAAACAAAAAGATGATGTTATTCTAGATGCAGAGGTGAAGATGCTAATGTATCAGGTGCAAAATTTTGTTCATTTTGAAGAGTTCTTCCATTAGGTAATAGTTGCTTCTGTGTGGTTGTGTATTCCAATCATAAACTGGTGTATTTCTTTAAACTGGAAGCATGCTTACTTACAGGGTGGTAAATCCTATTTTCTGTTCAGTTAAAACTTGCTTTTTATTAATGTGAGAAATTGGTATGCAGTTTTTCTCAATAACAGTGTAATGGAATTTATTCCAAAATTATAACCTCATACTGCAAAAATTTACACGCTCAGTGAACTTTCATGCATCAAATCAAATGAAGAACAAACTTTTTCAAAATGGAGACAAGAGAGTCCTCTCAATTTTTGGACCAGGGTTATTAACATGCCTACTCCGTATTTGCATCATAGACAGCTAGGACCACTTGCATTAGATTTCAGATTGGATATAAGGAGTTATAAGAGTATAGTGGGATGAATGTATCCTAGAAAATTTGTTAGTCAACCAACTTAGGCTTTTGTCCTTCAAGCTGATACAATAAATAGGTGTAGGGCATCAAGGAATGCAATTACGAATTTCCTCAAATTTCTTAGCTATGTAACTTTAGATCATGCTTAATTTATTTTAGCTTTGTGGACTGGTATTGCACAGCTTAAATTCAAGTTGTGTTGCTAAGTCTTGATAAATTGCTAAAGATGATCATCTCATTTGTTTCCCATTTTTATACACATAATGTTTTCTCCCAAAAAATAAACTTGCCTGAAATGATGTTTCTAATGCTCATGAAAACAGCTGTGTATTGTTTAATATTTTCAAGAAGAGCTTTTTGTTGAAAAGAAGTTGAACTTGAAAGTAATTGTAGAAGTACATTCCACTGGGGGTTGACTTCTGATGTACCTTTGAAAATTGGCCTTCATATTTGGACGTTATTGTGCATGTGTATGCATACCACAACTACTTTTTTTCCCCTCTTTTTTTTTTTTTTTTTTTGATTTGGTTTGATGGTAGTTTTGTTTGTTTGTTTTGGGGGTTTTGTAGGGGTTTTTTGTCATTATTTTGTTTGTTGGTTTTTGTTGTGGTTTTTTGTTTGTTTGGAGGGGTTTTTTGTTTGGTTGGGGTTTTTTTACTTTTTTTCTTTTTGTTTTTAATGAGTTGCTAAGGTGAGTAGTAGATTACTAGCACTAGGCTTACAGGATACACTTGGAGCCAAAGTGATTTGTACCTTTTTAGCTGAATTAATTGCCTTCATGGTTTTCCAGCATGATACATGCAGGACGGTAAAATCGCAGCATGAATGTCATGGTTCAAGTGTATATTGTGATGCTGATAGGTAGTAAACCACAGTTTTTCATTTCCACAAAGTATGGAGATCAGAAATCTTCCTTTGGCCAGTCCACAGTCCTTCCCGGCACAGTAGCATGTCCTGGCTGTCAGAGCTGCATGGCGCTGATTTAGTGAAAGTGGCCACAAATGTGTTCCACCACTGTCCAGGCATCTAATGCAGCCTTTTCCTGGTTGTCTTCACTCTTGGGAAGGATCAGGATGGAGAATACCAGCTGAATGAATGGGTTTTGTGTCAGCAGTATCTTGCTCCTGCTTTCTTTTCTGAGAGGCATTTTGTTTTTCCTTCTGTTTTATGGTGGTTGTAGTTTTCACAAGGTGTGGAAAAGGTACAGTGGCCTGAAGATTGGGAGAAGCTGAGAACAGGCTACAAGATCCACAGTTTGTTCTGGCAGACAGAAAATGTCTTGTGGGCTGTAGCTTGGATAACTTGCAGATGGCATTTCAACTGGAAATCCCAATGAAGAATGGATTTATAGGATGAGCTTCTTCACAAGACTCTTATCACTGCAGGGGTTTACCCATAGCAGGTTTTGCTGTGCTAGTTCAGGTAACCATAGCAGTGTAACACTGAAATAACCATGCTCCTGAGTGTTTGCTCATGTCCTCTGATGAGTTTACAACTGTTCGTAGGGCCATGCTGCCATGGTGACAGGGGTAGCCTTCCTGAGTTAACTGATTTAAGGCCATCATTCAACTGGTACTAATTTCAGCCTGAAAACCCAAAATTAAATGCCATGTACTCAGAGAAATAAATAAATTTTGTAAGGAGTATCTGTATTAAGGTATAAGTGCATTCACTTGAAGGTCAGCAGCTACATCTGCTGCCCATCACTGGCATGTAGCAAAATAAATAACCATGATCTACTCTTGTATGATACTTCATGGTTTTTTTATACCAGCAGCAGGGTTTTGTGGTTCTAAATACTTACAATACAGTGTTAGGCATGTGAAAACTGTTTCAGAATTCAAACAGAACTTGAATGCAGTCACCTTTGGAAGGCAACAACAAACTTGCTATTCCTTGTCCTGTTTTTCAAAGGATTAATGTGTATTTACTTGGACCTTTATCATGGTATAATCCCAGATGGCCATTAAGCCCCACACCACAGCTCACTCACACTCCTGCAGTGGGATGGGGGAGAGGATCAGAAGAGTAAAAGTGAGAGAAGTCATAGGTTGAGATAAAGACAGTTTAATAGGTAAAGCAAAAGCTGGGCATGCAAGCAAAACAAGAAATTCATTCACCACTTCCTGTGGGCTGGCAGGTGTTCAGTCATTCCCAGGAAAGCTGAGTTCCATCACACATAGTGGTTACTTTGGAATACAAACACCATCACTTCAAATGTCCCCTCTGTCTTTCCCTTGGCTGTATATGCTGAGCATGATGCCATATGGTCTGGAATATCCCTTTGTTTAGTGAGGGTCAGCTGTCCTTAATGTGTCCCCTCCCAGCTCCTTGAGCACCCCAAGCCTCCTCCCTGGTGGGGTGGGGTGAGGGGCAGAAAGGCCTTGGATCTGTGCAAGCCCTGCTCAGGAGTAACAAAAGCATCCCTGAATTATCAACACTGTTTTCAGCACAAATCCAAAGAACAGCCCCACATCAGGTAGTGTGAAGAAAATTATCTCTAGCCTAGCCTAAACCAGCCCAATCTTTTATCTGCATCTCAACAGCAACAAATATGGTTTACAGTTTTGTAGATAAAGAAAATACTGTATCATTTTCTCAGTGTGTGTCAGTAATAATCTCGGATAATGGTAAAATAAGGAAACCTTTATACTGCAGATATATTTTTTCCTGTTTGGTTTGTATGAGAAGACCTGAGAAGAACCCAAATAAAAATTCAAGGTTTATTAAACTCTAAATTAAACTTAAATGACTTATAGTGTAATATTTATAGAACTGTGACTACACTTTTTATATAGAATTTTTGTAGAGATTTTAAACTTCTTAGAGATTTGCAGCTATGTTCTTGAAATACATTATTTTCAGCACTTGTTGCAGTTGTTACACATTAACTTAGATTGTTCTAACAGCTAGGTAAATGTTTGGCAACTGATTAGAAGCCCTAAATGACGTCATAACATATGGAGAGGTGCTGAGAGGTTACAATTCCTGTGTGTCTCAATTAATATTATAGCTAGTAAGCATTCTTTGCACCTCATAGGGTCTGATCCAAAAGTGTGCTGGAGTGGAAGTGTATATCTAAGCCAACAACGCAATAAGTAGATCTGTCAGCTTCACTGACGATGCTCATATGCTTAGAAATGTGTTCAGGAATGAATACTTTGCTGGGTCAAGGTATCTTGGAATAAATAACTGTTTGTTGGGAAAGCTTCAGTACAACAAGCTGAAAGACTTGAAAAACATCTTTTTCCTGAATGCTAAGTTGCAGCTCATCAATGCGTGTTAGCAGCAATAGATTTCCTTTATGAAAAGTGTTGTTTTCTATCTGATCGCAGCTCATTTAAGCATAAACACATTTAATATATTCTTGCTTTATCCTTGCCTAGAAGTTATCATTGTAGCTGACATGATGAAAGCAGAACTGTAAAAGTAATGATTTTAGGCTAATAGGCATATTTCTTATGATGTTAAGCTTAATTGAAAGCCAGCTATTCAGCCCAGCATTTCAGAGGGGTTAGTTTATGTTCCTTTCACATCATCTCTCATTGTTTTGATATTATTTGGATCAATGGATTGACTGATGTATTTCAGTGGCCACTAACTGGCATGATATGTAGAAATGCGCAAAAAATAAGCACCTTCGTTTATTTTTCCTATGAAATACCTAGGTATTCTATAGGAAAATACTGTCTGAAGTATTTCATTTTAAGTAGAGAATATCTCACTCTTTGCAATTTGCACTGGAAAGCTGGTGACCAATTCTTAAGATTGAGCAAACCTAAGAGAAATGAAAATGTGACTTATTTGGACATTTGTATGAGGTGCCTCTCTGAGTGTGTTGTAGAGACAACAAAAAATACTGTTAAAAACACAGAAAAGTATTTTCTTGAGTTTTTGCTGACATACTATCAGTTTATTCAGAGTTTCATTATCTCTTCTGTTATCAAACAGGAAATCCTTTCTTTGCTTTTACTGCCCCTGAAAGCTAGTCTTATCAACCAACTGTTCTTTGCATGTGGCTCCCCAAAGTTTCTTCCACTTCTAGTATCTCACAGAGCGATTTAGCTCTGACAGAAGCATGCAGAGCCAGACTGTGTTTAGCACTTGTACACACCACTGGATATTTCATTTGCGTGAAGACGGAAAAGATTAGTCTTGACTCACTGAAGCTGATTAAGAGTGGCCTGGTTTTCAGTTTGTTCAGGATTCCACTTACTGAAAACAAAATCACTATTTAGAAGGGGCCTTGCATCAGAGAGGTCAGAACCATGTTTAATACTACCAGTTTTATCATAGTGAAGTACTAATGGTATTATTAGGTATACAAAACCTACTTACCTGTAGTTACACATCTTGAACTGTAATGATTTTGGGAATGTGTTTCGGGTTTTGTTGGGTTATAAGTTTGATTTGGGGCTTTAATCTGGTGACGGTTGTTTTCTTGAGGTGGTGTCTTTTTGGTGAAGGAAAAAAAATTGTCTTAAATGTAGGGTACTTTTTGGGTCCCATTTTTCATAGATCTTATTACAACTGAGATTTTGTCTTTTCATGAAGGTCCAGAATATATTTTGAGGGTGGTTTTTTTTAGTGTTGTTGGGGTTTTTTTAACCAAACTTAAGAAATTTTCCATTGACTTAATAGTGTTTTTTCCAACAAAATAATTTAAATGAAAATCCCAGTAACCTTTATTTATAACTAATTTCTCCCGGGATCAATATATAGGTATAACCCCATACTAAATAGCAACCATGAGCAGTGCAGACTTGAAGGATGAATATGAAGCTAAATCCTCACAATAATTTCATCACGGGTTGTAATGGGTAATGCTCATACTTATTAGCTGTTTGTAGCTCCTTCGTTCATGTAGAAAGGCCAGCAGAAATACAAAATCAAATGTGAGATAGATCTTATACTCATTGACTGCATTAAGACTGTCCCTTTACTTGAAGGAATGTGTGGAATTGTGATTTTTACCAATAAATACACATTTTACTTCACACTTGTAAATTGCAAAATATCTTAATTCTGTAATACGGCATAGTTGTGCACCCATTAACTTGGCATTTAAGAACTAGCTTTTTACAAATTTCAAACAAACAGCAAAGTTCTAATTATTTTCTTGATTCCCCCCACTCTCCTTGGTGTTCTTGTCTAGCCATAAGCCCAGTGGGTATATTCAGATGGCATAACAACTTTGCTTCTGTTTTCAGTTTATCCTGTAGATGTTTCCAGGTGATGAAAGGAGACCTTTTGAAAATTGCATGTTGCTTTCTTTTTTGTTAAGTGATGAAAAGCACACCACGATGCTGACAGAGACTGCTTTTGTCTCGTTGACATGTACACATAATTTATACGGCCTTATAAATCTTGGCTTTATGGGACCATGTGTCTTATAAATGAGACGAGGAGTGTCCCTTTCAGAATGGATTTGTTAATGCTGAGAGAGAGTGATATTCTCTCCCTCTAACCTCTTGGCCACCCCTGGGTAAAATAGCATGGTTTAGAGTTAATGGACTAATTGCATGTATAGCAAACATCTTCATTTCCAAAGTCAGTGCGAGCTGACACCTGTATCGTCCTGATTAAAAATAGGGTGATGTTTCAGAGAAAAGAAATAGGGAGGAAAAAGTTGGTAGGGTAACTTATACAGGAAAGTATAATTTGTTTAACAGAGTAAACGTTGAAAGGCCTTGCCTGTGTTTACATCTGTTATGATAGTTATAGATGATTATGGGTGTAGTAGATATGAGACAATTATATCCCTTTGAAAATATTTAAGAACTCTTCAGAAAACTTTCCATTTCTTGATATATTTTTAGATTTTTTAGATAAAGGGTAGCTTAGATCCCTAGCACTTTGGAACTATTCTTTCCAAAACTAGCTACAGTATTTGAATTTTTATTTTATTCAGATCAATTTAGATCAATTTAAGAAGCATTCTGTATGGAGATAAAATCTGTCCAAATGACAATGCATTTTTTTCCTCTATTTTTGTGGAAAACTGAAAGAACTGGGGTATCCATTTGTTTTTGTATTTCACAGTCTTTTTTTCTTTTGCCAATAATTATCTTTGACAAAAGTGGGGGATCTCAGCATCACATATTAAGCAGAGTGCCCCAATTAATCAAAGACAACTCTTTTCAATTCAAAACATATACATTTATTTTTTGTTAAAAGAGATTTAACATTAATATGTTAAATTCCCCTCTGAACACCTATGCATTAACATAGTAAAAAATATTTCCAATGCCCTTTACTAAGTCATCAAAAAACTGCTAGAGGTGAGCTACCTTCAAAAAAGTAAACATAAGTGAATATTTGATACCCTATATAAATAGAAGGTTAGAAAGAAACAAAAACATTAAACACAAGTCTTTTAATGAGAAAAAAGTCTCCAAACCTAATTAAGTAGTCAAATTCTAATTATATATTAAAAGTTAAGATTCATTGATTCCTTTTTCTCTATGACTTTTTTAAAATCAATTTGCTACAGTACTGCTTCAGTTGGGTTTAATTGCTCACACAGACCTAGAGAATATGTTCATTTGCTGTGATTCTTGTTTATACACAGCAATTGTGCTAATCTAATTCATTTAGATTCTGCTGTAAATTGTCACCGCTCCTTTTTATAACAATAACAGATGATTTAATGTTTTCTTATAACATCTAAATGCCAATTAGCTACTAATTAATGCAATTCCATGTGTTTCTCATTAGATTAGGCTTTGGTTTTTTTTGTCACAGTTGTTGGTCCTTGGCTATACAAACCCAAAAGCTTTCAGCTTTAGGAGGTGTAACAAATTCTGTAAGAACTCTGCCTCTTGGCAGCATTGGTCCATCTAGTCCTATGTTCATCAGAAGTTTATCCTGCATCTGGAAGACCAGTAAGTAGGAAAGAAGTGATCAATGGAAAAGATGATGTCACGTTTTGTGTGTATAAAAAGTACAGTGCCTGAATATATTCAGTGAGCATCAGGGGCACACTCGCTCTGGTGTAGCAGTTACACATGCCCCAGCAAAGACAGCTGAGGAGGTTTTTATACTGTGACAAAACCTCATTCAGAGCAAGAGCTCCCAGTAAGGTCAAAATTTCTGGTGATATTAGCAGTCTAATACCTCTTCAGCTTAATATTTTGGTTGGGTATTGAAATGTGGCTCCTAACTCCTCTAATGAGATGCAGTGCTCATCTATAAGTAAATGAGATTACAAAGAGACAGTTGTAAGGACTAGTGTGGATGCATACAGCGAAGGAACACGAGTGGCTGCCTGGTTCTGTCTTTCATGCAGTTCATCTGGGGCTGCTTACACCTTGAGACACAGAGATAGAAGTGCCCTCAGGGAAAGAGGTCTCTTCCTAATCTGTCCTCACTATCTCTAATTCATGTCTCTCCTGTTACAGATTTTTCACAAGGTACTCTTTGCTGCCTCCCTTGTTTTCCTTTTTTCTTGCTCTTTCTGAACTGCTCCACATAGCAGTAAGATAACAGTAAAATGTAGGCATTGGTAAACTTTAGCAGTATCTGCTGAACAGATTTTTAAACAGCTCCTGAAAGGTGGTTTCTAAATACTTGAGATATTAATAGGGGAAAAACTACTACGTAAAGCAGCCCTGCCAAACTTACCATCATGTGTGCCAATGTGTGAAATGATTTCTCCAAAATTATTTTTCAAGTCGGGTAGCAATTTGTGGCTGTGTCATGAATTTTCTATATGCATCTGATTGGATATTTTAGAATTTGGATTTTCTCTCTAATCATTATGTTTGATGGTGGCTGGAAGATAAGAAAAAAATCATTGTGAGAATGAACTGTATTTACAGTTTTCTAGACTTTTAGTTACCCGGACTAGAATGCAATAGTTCTGCATTTTGCCTTTTCTGTATTTTATCTGACTGGAGATCAGCCTGAAATGTTCTGGATGCTGTTATTCCTACTCCACAAAACTGATATGTGTTGGAGGGACAGATTAGCATAGAGATACATGAGTCTGTTGGTAAACACAAAATCGGGATGCAAGCTATTTTGCAACCTACTGAACTTTTTTTGGTTGATTGTGTTTGCTGGTTTGGTTTTTAGTTTTTTTTTAATGTTCAACATACACAACCACTTCAGACAAAAGGACAGTAGCAGATGAAAGTCAATGACACTTCAAAAAGAGTCTAAAGGTGGGAAAACTATTTCAACCAAGAAAGGTAACCACTGAAAATCTAAGACTTCTGGAAATCATCACTATAATTTCAGTTATAGAGGTGCAATATTGTCATTGTCTTAGGGAAATGTCCAGCTTGAGTGGAGCTATGGTTGCTCTCAGCCTCCTTTCAGTGAGCTGTCCTTGCTCAGTAAGCATCTATGGCATATAATCAAGGGCTTGCTGAAGAGAGATCAGTTTAAGGACTTGCTTAACAACTTTCCTGTATGAGGACTTTCTGTCTGAATCTGCATTTACTCATCTGGCTTCCTTCGCACGGTTTTGGCCAGTCCTAGTTCCCTCCAGTGGCCAAGTTAAGAAAGCATTGTACGAACTTGTCAAAATCAAATAGGTGACACAAGTTCTTGGGGAAGACCTGCTAAAGTCCATGCACCTTTCAGGCGGTCACTCTCCTAGTCAGTAATGCTTTCAAGTAAGGGAGTAGGGTTCTGTGAAGAGTAATAGTGAGAAAGGAGCCTAAATTGGAAAAGCTGTACCACAGATTGCACGAGCCTTAACCCCTTTCCTAGGAGAGAGGACTGTTCAATATATTTGTTATCTACAGCCAATGCAGCTAAGCAATAAATACTAATGCTTTAGTGGGACCACCTGCCACCAAAACACCAAAAGCTACCTGCTTTTTAGATATCCACCTGAACAAAGCCAAATATTTTAAAAGCAAACCATACATGAATATGAATTGCTTGCAGTGGGAGGCATGGACAGCTACTTTCCATACAACGAGGCATTGATAAAGACACATAATGTAAGAAAACTAGTTGAGAATTGCCATTCATATTCCCACTGCACTTTTTATGTCCTTTCCTACTTGCAAAGTCAGTGAAAGATATTTGGGAAGAGGAAGTGTAATAAGAGATATTTTGAATGCAAAACATAAAGAAATTGATGAAAGGAGATAACTAAACATAGGAGATAACACATAGGCAGTTTTTTGCCAAAAGCAGGGGAAAATAATTAATTAAATAAATGGAAAATAGAAAAGAATTGTGGAGAATTTGATGAGTATTAAGGAATGAGGGAATGTTGTACTTTCTTCAAGCACTGAACTTCCTGCACTATGAATGAGCAGCAGTGAATGCTGATGTCTACTCCAGTTTTCTGGAGTATGCAGAATGTGTCCATTAATTGTTTTTCAAGAGGTATATCGTATCTTTTTCTGTCTCAGTTTCTCTTTCTTTTTACAGTGATTTCTTTCCTCTGCTAGAATTTCTTCCTCCATGTTTTTTAGTACTGCTGAGTGTGTGTTCTGGGACTCGTTTGGTTTTGTTCATGTGACAAAAAAAGAAGCTATTGTACTTGTTGCCAGTTGTGCCTTCTGGCAGCACTGGCAAGGAAATGTTATGCCTGGCTGAAACTAACTTATGAAAAGAAAACCAAAGTGGCACAAAATTTTTCCACTGCATGTATTTAAGGGCAACTGTTTAGTCAAGGATGGTAGTACAAAATATTTCACTGAATAACAAAAAAAGAACTCTAAGAACCTAGGAATACAGACTAAGAGCAAAGCTGTAAAGAAAAAATCTTAAATATACAAGAGTCATTTAAGTGATGCATTTTGAAGAAAGGTAGTTCTTTTACTAAACAATTAAAAGAACTTCAATATAATTGTTCCTTTTTTTAGTACAAGATCAGGAGTAACTACTGATTAAAGGGATACAATTGAGTAAAACCTGTTCAAAATCGATTTCTTTCTTGCTTATCTGCTTTTTTCTTCATTGTGTCGTTTTCTTCCTTCCCTAATCACTCTATCCATAATTCTTTTTATATTTTTCATTTATTCTTGTCCTTCCTCTGTTTTCCTCATTTTGTGTCCCCAACTCTCATCCTCCTTCCAGACCCCATTCTTCTAGTCATGCCCTTGTTTTCTTGCCATTTTCTGTAACCAGTTCAGATGTGCCAAGGCCACAGCAACTACCGTGATAGTAGCTTACGTCGTCTCCAGTAACTCAACTGCAGGACTTAAAAGGAGAAGTAAACCCAAATCTCCAACTTTGTGTTGGTTTTGGGCATGTGGCTATGCAGAGGTTTGTTCTTCATTTGGTGTTCATTTTTTAAGTTCAAGTGTTATCATTCAAGGATAAGCAGTGTTATATCTGTCAAGTAGGAGGGGAGCTTAAGGAATGTTCAGGAAGAGCCAACTTTTGGAGTTTTTGTTTTGAACTTAAGTCATCTTTGGCTATTTGTTTCAAATTTACAACCAAAAATTGTTCAAACACAAAAATGAGTTTAAATCAAATATATGCTGACTGAAAGCTTGTTACTTAAATTTCAACAAATTTTCTTCTAAACCATAAATGAGTCAGATGTAATTTATTACAATTTGAAACATCTTAATAAATACAGTAGTTGTAACAACTCTAAAACTTATGATTTTTTTCTTATACAAAAATACATAAATTAATTTGCTTTCACTACCAGTTTGGATCTTAAAAAGATAAGATAGTATTACCCTTTACTATCATTCAAGCTATACAACTAGTGTTAACTCAGGGATCTGAATGCTTTTCTGAGGCAGGGGTAGAAAAAAAATGAAAAAGATGCTGTTGAAATAGGGAAGTATTTTCCTGAGAATTCATTCCTGCAGAAAGTTAGAGATTCATAGGTGCTCACAGAGGCTGCGAGTGGGATTGAGATGGGTAACTATGGCACCTATGACTACAAATGTATCTGACTGAAGACTTCAGGTCTGAAAAGGAATTGATGCATGTGCATGCATAAGTGGTTCAGCACATTACAATGTCAATAGAGGTGTTCTTAAACAGGTGGTAATGGGCAATTTTAAGAGGAGCTAGATGTTCTAGCATGGTAAATGTGTAGCATAGAAAAAAATCATGAGTATTTGCTGTAGAGAAAGCTTTGTTTCAAATACCATATTTAAGCAGAACCACTAAGTCTCAGAATGATAAGTCTTGCATACAATAATTCAAAGAATGGCCAGAAAATCCACGCTTTTTACTTAAGGGTTCTAAAAAAATACCTTTGCAAGACTGGAGTAGTAATTAAAGGCTGATAAAATTATATAAAGTGTCATTTTGGCAAAATAAATATTTTATATTAAATATATAACAAAACAAAAAGCCACTGCAGTCTTTCAAATCAACTCTGGGAAGAGTGAAAATTTTAATAAATTATAAATAAAATGCATTCTTGTTGATTGGAAGAGGAGGAAGAACAAAGAGTTTAGAGGAAGAGAAGAAGGAAGTAAGAGGAGAAGAATTAGTGGGTGCCCAAAAGCACCTATCCATATCATGACCCATAATACCTTTGTAAATATGTTTTTGTTACCTTCATGTTCCTTGCAAGCAGACCGTAGCATGCTGTGCTGTGCTGTTAGTGCTGTACTTTCATCTCTGTGGGCCTGGAGCAACAACATCACAGAATTTATATCTGCATCATTGTCCTTCAGGTCTGCTAATCTTCCTCAGCAGGGCTGTAAATAACACCACTCAGATTCCCTTTCAAATAAAAAACTCAATGAAAAACAGAAAGGGAAGATCTGCAAATAACTCCTCCCAAGGCCATGACCTCCTCCATCTATCACAACCAGAGCAGGTAGATAAGGAGGTTTGATATGAAAGCAGCCATTCTGAGTGACTACGTGTTAAATCAACCTGTAGATGAAGCTTTGACAGGTGCTGATATGAAGGGCTGGCAGAGGCCACGTGAGAACTGTGTGCTATTTATCCATTATTTTCCTGCTTCCTGAGGGTATTTGGAGGAAGCAGAAAAGATGAAAGTCTTCCATCTCTGTAAGAGGTTCTTCACTCCTCTCTCACCAATGTCTGTGCAGCTCTTCTGAAGCATTATATTGTTCTGAAGCCATATTTCACTCCAAACAATCCTTTGCTTGAGAAAAAAAGACACAGGGACATACAGCTAACATCTGAAGAGCTATGTTTTCATCAATTATAATTCCAGTCATTACTTTGGGCTCGCATCCAAGTGTAAATTGCTAACATTTTATGCAGTTTCCACATTAACAGATAGCTAAACGTTACATCTAATAAATCAAAGATAAAATTATTAAATTCATAAGAGCATTTCTTTGATGTACAGTTCAAAATTCTCTGTGCTTTTTTTTGATGCTATATTGAACCAATATGACCTTTACGACAGTCATCGTCCCATTATAGAAATGAGCAAACATGGGTAGTAATAAAGAAAATTTCTTATCAACAAACCCTGCCACCCAGAAAAAAAGTCAGGTTTTACATCTGTTTCACTCAGTTGAAGAGAACATACCTTTGAATTTGATATATTATGTCTTTGTAGAAAACTTTTATGAAGAAGGTTATGGGTAGATTAAAAAAAAAGAAAATATACATCAAAGAGTGATCTTAAAGTCTAAATCCGCAGTAGTAGCCCAAATGGAATATGCAAATTGAGTTTTAAGCTTCCAGCATGACTGCTTCCAAGACTAATTTGAATTCAATGCTTTAGAGCCAGAATATGTGAAGCAGAGTAAAATGTCAAATTTTAGGGCTGAGTACTTTGCATGAATTCTAACAAAGAAAGTAAGAATATTAAACTTCAAGTTTTTGTGCCACTACGTTATTATGTGCATTCATAAAATCATACCCTGTCCAGGTGCTTGCTCAATTTGGGATTTATATCAGGAGTGCACTTTTAAAGTGGATATCCTAGTCATTCCCAATTACTGTGCTTTACTTCATGTCATGAAGCAGTATCAGAAATTGCTAACTGAACTGAATTCTTTTTGAACTAATTGTGAATTGAAGATGAGTACAACAGTTGCAGTCCAACTGTTAAGGGGCATTCTATCTGCAGAAGCTGATTATCAACCAGTCTGAGTAAACACCCCTGAAACACACGTAGTGTGGATGTTGCATTCCTGGTACCAACAGGTTTGCTCTACAAGTCTTCTCCCATGGGGCTGCGCTACTTGCTTGTGCAGATATAACTTCAGTCTTCTGAATTAGAACTTTGTCTTTTTGCAGCCAGCCAGCCTGCTTGTTGGGATTTAAAGATAAAATTTGGCATACTCCCTTATAGTCCATGGCAGTGAGTCTTAAAGAAAATTAGAAAATAACAAGGAGCCCAAGTACATTATAGAATGAAATAAGAAAATCCCAGCCAGGATATATATATATATATATATATATTTTTTTTTTACACAATACTCATTTTGTGATTGGTCTGTCTTGAACAACCTCAGAAAATGGTACAGGTTGTAAAGTTCAAGCTAATGGCCCATATGTGCACTGCATGGCTTCAGTATTACTGTACTTTGAGTGTTATTAGGAAAGGAATGAGAATACATCTTGAATTCTTTACCTTAAATATAGCTGAATGCTATTTTTAGCACTTTTATATGACCTTTTTTTAGAATATGTAAACATGTAGTCCCATGAATTTACATCTGTCAATTACCTTTTAATAAACACAAGATTTACATGTAGTATCTAAAACAAAGAAAAAGGCTTAATCTTCCAAATAACTCATTCAGACTAACATACAAAGTTTGGTTCTTAGTTGAATTAGATATACAATTTATGTCTATCTTCTTTCTTCTTGTGTGGCTTTTTCTTCTGTGTTCAATTACAACAACATCATCTTTGAAGACATTATTGCTGGAATTAATTACTTTGCCATATACTAGAGCAGTGGCATCCTGAATTTGTTACATCAAAGGACATTGGCTGAGAAGACAAATAATTAAATGACCCGTAACACAGGTAAATGGTATTCCTGGGATCAAAGGGATCCCCTAGGAATACTGTGTGCTGCTCTGTTCAGCCAGTCGTGGAAAATGTCATTTGGTTGCAAGGGCTGTAGTGAGGTAGCTTTTGTCAGTCCTTCAAAGTAAGGGGTTTCCAAACAGGATCTTCCTGTTTGTTTCCCTTGTTTGCTAATTGTTCAGAAAATACTAAGATGAATGTAAGACTTGGTCAAATATCAATTCATATGACACGGGTACTTTAGTACTTGTGTGCCAGGCTTCTGAGCCACTTCCAGTGAAAGAGAAGACAGTCAACAGTGGTCTGTTATGGAAATGAGTTGCATGGCTTACTAAGAATTTTCTGGTGCAAAAGGTATTACCTTTAAATCTTAAATTAAACCAAGACCATTATTTTTAGTCCTATTAGTCCTATACTGCTACAATGATAATCTGGTATGATTAATTCTTTACATAATTTCATGTAAAATAGTTGTTCACTTTTTTCTTTTTCTTTCTTAGTGTTTTTTTATTACCTCATTACCTCATTTTTATTACCTCTAAGATCATGGCTTAGATACACACTTTTGGCGAGGTACTTCCCATTGCTTTCTGAAATTAACTTCCTAAACTAATGGTACTCTTTTTTTTCTTCTTCTTACTGTTAACAACCTACTAAAACTTAATAAGGAGGACAACAATTAGAAGGAGCTAGACTTGTCAGTCAGCGCAGAAATAGTACACTTTATGAGTACAACTAAGGAACAGTAACCACTAAATCTCAGAACAGGAAAATACTTACTTCACCTCTGTGGTGTCTCTTGGAAAGAACTGCTTCCCCTATGGGGAAGTCACTATTATGGGAATTTTTAATAAAATACTAATTTACTTCAGCCCTGAGGATGTGGCCATCAAGCTGAACAAGTCACTTCCAAAATTACAGGTCCTCTTCCCTAACTTGTGCCCTGAGCAGGAATGGGCTAGTAAGTCTAAGTTGTTCCCTAATTAGATTCAACTTTAAAAATTTTCTGACTTCTACAATATCAGGTTTACACTATATGAAAGACTTGCCTAATGCCAGGATGTTTTCTTGGGTCCACTACAGCTGGAAAACTTTGCCATGTGTCACAGAAGTTATGGTTTTAATATGGCGGGAGAAGAAGGATAGTCAGGAAAGGCAGAAACTGCCTGCAGGGAGGTTTACAGCTTCAGTGTGGTAGATGACGTTATTATGTCCTCTTACAGAGCAAAATGAAGCATAATTAGAACAATATCTTGGAACTGTGCAAAAGACAGCACAGAATTTTAATCTGGTAAAATATAACTGCATGTTCCTAGTAAAACATCTGCCTCTCTACTGTGTGTGCATAGCTGCTTCCTGTTTCTTAATGTTAGACAAGTAATTAGGTGAGGATTCTATGATACATTAAATGTTCCAATGTTTATACCTACAAATCATTAAAATTAGGTTTGTCGTGACTGGGCAATAATGCAAGAAGTGATTTTATCTCCATATTTGGGATTTGCCAATGTGTCTGTGAAAGACTCAGTCTTTGCCTGTATAAGAAGGCTAAGTTGATTTACTATGAAAAGTTTTTAAAGTAATAAAACTCCTGTGTGGACATTCTTATTTCAAAGTAGTTTCTGCACAGTTCAGCTTAAATGGGTTTGCAATCAGATTTTTAACTAAGAAAGTGTATGATGATCTCTGTTCAGAGGATCTCCTCATGTGGAGAGAAATTTCTTTGTAGTATTTAATCCTAGTTTTTGTCTTAAGAGAGTCTCCAAGATGAAGTTGAAAATTATCTCCACTTAATAGCAGCTTCTGTTCGCAATAGCAGTTTAGTAATAAGAAGAGCACAGTATTTTTTGCACACTTATAACTCTTTTCATTGTATCCATGTCCTATTATACTCTCCCCTTTCAAAGTGGGATTTTAAATCTTCTTAAAGCCATGATTCACTTAGCGTGTAAAATAGGAACACAGGCCACTGAAAACATGGATTGGGAGCATACACATAGATTTTCAAAATGTTAAAAAAAATATTATAATTTAATTAGTACACATGATGTTTTTAAATGCATTTACTGTGCTGGGAGGTTGATCCTGTAGATCTTTTATTAGTTAAAAGAAAGTTCATTTTAGTTTTGTCTAGAATTTATGCAAAAACTTGGACCATTATTCCCAAGAAGGACTGAACATTTATGCTTCCAAGCCACGATTCTGTTAAGTGCCCTCTTAGCTTTGTGTTAACACTGAAGACTTTTTTTCCTGATTTATCTCCCTACAAACATGAGTCGTTTTGAATGAGAACACTGGATGAGAAAGAGTGGTTTCTTTTTAATCAAAATAAACAATTTGTAGATTAAATGTCATCGAAGCTGTAATTAAAAAAAATCAATTAAACCCCAAAGAAACTAGGTTTACAAAGAAATACACTTTACAGTTGCTTTTAAATAAGAAGTGTTAGAATACGGATGTGTTAGGTTCGTTCATCCTAGAATGACTTGTAAACAGCTCATGACAAATGCCTATTAGAGCACTTTCTCTTAGAAAGCTTTGTTTACATAGAGATCCCCCACTAAATATGTTTATGACACCTTTATGAAGATGAAAATTATTTGTTCTGTTTTATGTCCCCTATTTACTGAAGTAGTATTGAGTTGAAGGACATTATTAAAACAGTGGGTCTTTAAAACATCATTCACCTGTTCCGTGGGTGGTTTATTGACTATGTTGTTTATGTTCTCTGAATATGTATTTGCAAAAATAATTTGATGTTTACACAAGGCAGATGGTATTTGCAGCAAACACTATTTCAATAATTTTTAAATTTTGTGACTTTTTAAACTTCTATTTTATTTTTTCACTAGTTCGACCATGTTTTCAATACCAGTAACATTTAATGAGCTCTAGGAAGGTTAAAACAAGAAACAAACAAGTGAAATAATGAAGACAAACCTGAACTTGTCTTAATAATAGTGTGTACACTAGTAGAGACAGTTTCAGGGATTTTTGTTACCAAGACATTTAACACAGTGTGAAGCACTTTGTTTTTTTTAATTGAGAAAACTTGGCTAGAATAAAATGGTTTATTATTTAAACTGCTATTTAGGCTATGGAAAAAGTATTATAATACAAAACTCTATGAGCTGCTTCCCTTGAAAGGCAATGACTCCCAGTGAGGTCCTGCACATACCACAGACACTTCCATGTGCAGGAGCAAACTGGACTCTTACTTCTCAATGGTGGTTTTCTTCCAGTTCAGAGTTAAAGAGGCACTGGCTGCTGAGATGTCTTTGCTTATTATAAAAAGAGAGGAATAATGTGTTTTACTGTGGGAGGCTTTGACAAGGGCTATGGTGGACAAGGATTCCTGGAATTGTCTACTATTATCAAAAAGCAATTGTAACCTAGATAGCAGTTTTCATAGTGATTTGATTAGTTTTGGGAAAATTTTTGTGCTAACACTGTATACACATCAGACCTTGGCTGACCAATAATGTCGTAACAAAGTACACTCTTCTTCCAGCAAATGGCTCTAGCAGTTATTTGGTCATGGATTAATATGCGGATTGACTGTTTTTAAAATTAGTCATTAATATCAGAAGAAGGCACACTCTTTGCTTTCCTGAAGAATACTGACAGTCTGAAAGCATCATAATTAGGCTGCTCAGCTACTGCCATCTGAAGTTTTGTGATACAACAGGGTCAATTTTGTGGTATTTTTATTCATGTCACTGTGGTGAGGAAAAAAATTACTTCTTTCCTGTGCATATTATACCTTGTAGTCCAGCCCAGAGCTCTTCCAGTCATCTCCTAGTATGCAAAAGGGAGTTTTCTAACAATTAGTCTATGAGCTACTTTGTCCTTCCCTTTTCTTCTTTTTGCTTGTGGACAGAAGGAGCAGTGTGGGTATAGCACTGGTTGAGACCTAGGGGAATGAATAGGATCCAAAAACTGGAAAACTGCAGAAGTACTTTGTCCATAAGGCAAGAAGGATCAGTTCCAACCTCATCCTTAGAAGTTCAGCAAATATTCTGGACTTCAGGGAGGAAGAGCTACCACTTCATTAGTTATTTCTGCTCTGTGAAGAAGCTGAAGACTTCAGTACCAAGTCTAAGTGAGGCACTCTGCAAAAGCAGCAAATCAACCTGGTTTTCGTAAAGCACACTATTCCTAAATACCTGAAATCAAAGGCAATACTTGGATATAGATGCCATTGTACTGGACAAACAATACATTTGCCTGGTACTTTTCAGTCAGCTTCAGCAGCTTATTAATGCTAATGCAAACTAAATAACTATTACAATAATATTGTTTTGTTGTAAAAAAATTATCTTCCAATTCTGACATTCTGTTGACTGAACAGATAGAAAAGTAAATACATTGCTGTTAAACATTCTTTATACATGACTTAAAAGTGGTGAAGAAACAAAAAAATAACTTCTGAATGCAAAGTTTCTCCTTTGGGAATTTAGAGCAGATGTGCTCTGTAAAATAAGCCCTGGTACTTTTACAGAGGCCATGAAGTGGGGCTGTAAAAAGGTGCTGAAGCTGCTTCATGGGTCGTGGTTCATTAACTCTAATTGTCACGTCTGGATTCCATCTGATGGATGACCAGGTCCTTCCTTTCTCACATCCGTTTTCTCACTGTCTTCAGTGGACTTGGGTAATATTCTAAACCACTTCAGTCATATTTGAATGCTTCTTTTTCTTGCTGGATCTACTCCTTTTCTTGTGTTCTTCCTGTGTGTAGCTTTCCTCTGGAGAGAATAAAGCCATCATTAATGAAAAACATTTTAGATTTTGAGGGATTATGTTACAGAAAAGTTTTCCTGATTGATGAGACTTATTTTTGAAGGTCACACAACATTTTTACATACATCAAAAATAGAAAATGTAAAAAGCCTTCTCAAGTAGCACGTGCCTTCTGATTTCAGGCTTGCAACAAGGGAGTGAAGAAGCAATGTTTTACATACCGCCCACGTAAGACAACCACATAATTTATAGTATGGGGCCATCTGTGTGTTTCCCAAGTTCTTGGTTTTTTATTAGAATTAGCTCTGAGCCAAAAGCAGAACATTAACTGTGAGGGAGAGGAAAAGATGTGGAATAAGTGAAGAATGTTCCTCCCTTTATTTCAGGCTATTTGTGACTGAAACTTGTGTCATGATTGTTTGGAAGAGGAAGGAAAATCAATTAATTGAATTAATGGAATTAATTAAAGTAATTAATGCTTTCAGACCAATGTTGAACATCATTTCTCTTTTTAGCAGTGAATTTATTTCATATGTTCATAAAACTACCTGTTTTCTCCACTAAAAATAGTAAAAAAATTTCAGAACTTGGAATTTTTTTGGCAAGTCTAATTCCAAAGCATAACCAAATCCTCATGTCACGGTAACAGAAGGAATAATCTTTCATTTCTATGAGAGATTACAATATGATTGCTTTGCAGTGTGGCTTAATTACTGTTCTTTAAATTAAGTAAATAAATAATGATGTGGTTTTAAACAATAATTTCATTAGCATGATTGGTAATTGGGAATTTTCTGAAATTAAGAAAAATAACATCTGTAAATCTGAACACATTTTCTGTGTGTTCAAAGTCTAAAATTCCATAAGGTTGTACCTTCTTGGCTGTTAATATGGTCATAAGTATTCAAACCATCTTTAGTTTTATATCCCTGATATACTGTGCCAAAACAAAAAGTCAATAAGCTCTGTGTGAAACAGTTGCACCACTTCACATATTAATGGTTTTAAATGTATCAAATTGTTTATGCGTGTAGCTAAAGTTTTGAAAAAAATTCTTACAAATCCATATCACAATTAATAGCATACCAATAACTTTCTAGAACTTGCCAATATTAAATACCTGTAAGTGTATTTATTGTTTCAATTTTTTTTCAAGCATATTCAATTTTTGTTAATGATTTTTTTCCCCTCAGAATCCACCATCATAGGGTATGTCTATCAGAATTGTCTGATACTGATTTCTCAAAATCCTTTCAGCATTTATATTTCTTTAAAAGTATTTCCTGTATTTTAAAATAGGAAGAAATATCACAGATAAACGGAGTATCTGACTTCCCACTTCTGTTAACTTGTTAAAAAGTTCGCTTTACTTATTGATCAATGCACTTGCATATAGCTCTCTATGTAACCTATCAGTGTTACCACAGTATTATTCACTCTTTGGGGGTCTATTACCTGAGCAGTGTTCTAATGCTTTTAGTTATAACCCTAAAAAAACACAATATGCCTAACAAAATAAAAACAGCGTCTCTTACCTCTGTTTCATTGTGTCTTGTGACTTTTATTTAAAGAACCTTCCTATTTTCTTTTGGTTCGACTCTGTAGTATAAAGTCACTACTTCATTCTGGGCTCTATATACTTATTTAATTATTTTACAGCCTCCACTTTTTCTTTATTTATTCCAAGTTGGGATCAAACTAATCCTGGTTTAGCCATGGCATGCTAAGCGCATTAATTTTTAAGTCTGCAGTTTTCTACAAGGTGTCCATGTGCCAGAGGGCATTAAACAGAGATGAAAGCTGGTGACTTATTCAACAGCATCTCTGTTCTTTATTCTCACCATAGTTTTGTATATTTTATTGTATTTTATTGAAATTGACTTTTTGTTCTTCTGTGTTTTGTCTATAGGTATGGAGCTCACTGACTATTTTCACACTGCTATATTTAAACTTCAGCCTGTTGTGGGCCTTTTGAATTTTCTTTAATAACAGAAGGGAATGAGAGGTGCTTAAATGTACTCATAAACCATTTTTATACAGAGCTCTCACTTCTTCAATCTCCAGTGTTCTTATTTCTTTGGTTTCCACTTTTCCTTTGGGAAGCTCTACTACTTTGCTTCACTTTACCGTTTCATGTGCATCCCAGTCTATGTTTTCAGATGTTTGACCTTTATTAGCTGTATAAAATAGAATATAGTTTCTGCTTTGATAGCATTCAAATCCTGAAATTTATCATTAGGGAGTTACTCCATTTCCAGCTCTCTTCTTCTGGACCACCTCTAGTGGTTTTAAAATTGCTGTCTTGCATAAGCTTAACCTACTTTAACTCTGATATCTGATCTATACAATCTGCCATCAAAGAAAACAAGGCCAATATATATATTTGACCTGTTGCATAAATTTGCAGCTGGGAAAAATTATTGTATTTCCTGAGAAGACTGCTGGTGCCTTTAGATGTTGTGAAGTCTAGTTTGAATTTCTTTCTTTCCTTTTTTTTTCTATTCTCTCATCTCCATCTACTCCTCCATACTTTCTCTATAACTAACTGGTCCTGAAGTCCTTAGGCATCTATGTTCATACCTTTAAAATATGCACTTTTGTTTTTGCAGCCTTCCAAATCACAGTTATTCAATACTTAAAATATTTGTCTAACCTGTTCTTTAATTATCTTCTCCTATATTTGAACTGTTACTAGATGGAGGTCTTTGCTCTGGCCTTGGTAACATACCTTTTTAGAATTGTTCTCTCTCTTTGGGCTCATGAGTCTCATTTGTCTCCTTTAGGCTATGGCCTGAGTCAAACACAGCTGATTTATGTGAGCAAAAGAAGTTCCAGATGAGCCATCCTACCTGTTCATGTAGAAGGGGGTGCTTGGGATTAGATAATTAGTACTAATTTCTAATGCCTTTGTTATTAATTGTCTCACAGTGTTTCCAGTTTTTATAAATATTTTTGATATGAAGAGATCACTGAAAAACAGCTGTGCTTTCACCATAAATTCACCTGATTTTGCCTTTTTGCTTTTAATTCTGCCTCATTGAGGGCTAGTATTTTCCCTTTCTCCTTCACTTCCTGATCCATTAGGTTATCTTCCATTGAAATCACAGTAACAATCTCTTAATGTTGTTGTTGGTTTGGGTTTTTTTAGAACTCTCTCAGCTTCCCTCAGGTTGAAAAGTTTTCTTGAGGTCCTAGAAGTCAGGAGCATCCTTTTACATGGAACAGAGAGTACAGAAATCTTTAACTTAGAGGTTAGTAAATTTCGCCCTGTATTTCAGTGAAAGTTGCCTGAAATTCAACCATAATGAGGAAATATATTGCTTTATAAGACCTCATATATTTAAAAACATGTTTTATAAGTAATTTTTTCTACTTAAGCTTAGGTATCAGTGTTAGTAGCGAAATTATCTACAGAGAGGGAGATTTTATTTTTAAGCAATGCCACAAACCAGTTTAAGGACCGATTCATTGCTTTTTTTTGCAAAAATCTTACCCCACCCTTTCTTCCCACTCCATCAGCCACAAACAAAATCTATATCAAACTCAAGGCTGTATAGTGAGGAATACAGGAAACTAAAGAAAACAAATTTTATTTTGAGGTATGTTTGCAAGATTCCAGCCAGGTCAGGCAAAAACCTGCCTAAGGTCACTTATCTATGTTTCTACAGTTGCCTCTCCACTTCACAGGTGCAGTTAAGGGCTGGCCTGAGAGAGTTGCATGGGGTCTGGGGGACAGAGGCAGAATGAGAGCTCAGGGGAGTAGGGAACAGCACATGGGAGCCAAGCAGAAGCATGAACTAATTTCAAATTTCCCTCACATTTCAAATGTTTCTAATTACAATATGTGTCTGAGTGCACACTCACACACATGGCTTTTCTATATTTTAAGAATGTTCTAGGGCACAAAGCCAGGAGACATCCCTGAGATTGGTCAGCCCTTTCTTTCTATGTTCTTTTAGATGTGAATTCTCCCACACACAGACAACTACTTGTAAAGCATAGTCTTCAAAAAGTCTTTTCTAGACACCACTCACATAGATGGGGTGCAAGAGTATAATTTTTTTAAGGGGAAAATAGAATTAGTAGACAGAGAACAGGAGCTGGTGGAGTAATCTTATTTATTGCCTTCTTTGAACCCAAACTGTTATTTTTTTAATTTGGGAAGGACTACTTAACCTCTCTGGCACTTACTTTGTTATATATGTATATATCAGCAACTTTTACCTCTCAGGGAAAGAAAAACTGTTGCATACTTCTGAGTTTACTAAGAATGTCATCCAATCCACGAGTGTTACAAAACATTTTAAAAGCAATCCTACGACAGCAATAAGGACCGAATTTAGTCCTAAAATAATATATGCCAGTTCCTTAGGGATTCCTGGGAAAGTCTTAGTGTTCACTCTAACTCCCACATTATTAGTTTGAAAACACAGGGCTGTTTTTTCTTTCTTTTTTATCCTCCCATGTAGGGCTTTTCAAAGGTGACTTATTTTCCCTGAGTTTTGCCACTGAAGGGAGTTATTGAGCTTTAAAGTTTATATGTTGTGAGGCAAAGGAGTGACAGGAAAGCACCCTGGTAATGTTTTTGTATGTGGGAAGACTTGCTGTAGGCCTATTAGGTTTCTCCGAAAGTTTTCTCAAAAAAAAAAAACCCAAAAAAAAACCCAAGAGAAGAAATAGAAACATCTCCCTGATCTCCCTGGTCCTTACATTGAGTGAACAGGAGGCAGGGAGGAAAAGCACTTGTTTTTACAGGGTTTTCTTCTTGCCAGCTGAATTACAGAATTTTCACTTTCATCTACCTCTTCCTTTTCTGGCCTCTAGACCATTAAGTACTTTCTCACTCCTATCAACTAAAATTTTTTATAAATTACATTCAGACAAAGGAGTCACTATAATTATTTCAGATTAAATATGCTCTTTTATTTTATTATTCAGCAATTAGCTGCAAGTTTTCACCTCTCAGACCATGCCTGTGTTGCCATACAGATGGTTGTGCTTCACCAGTTCCTGTAGTTCCACCCAGCCAAGGTGTTACTGTCACTAAATCTCTACACTATGAGTGGCCCCATACAGATTTTTTTATCAGAGTAAAAAGCCCTACATTTTCATTATGCAGTGGTAGTCTGGTTTTAGTAGTACACCTGCAAATTCTGCTATAAGCTATATTCTTTCCCCCAAAGCTTCATGACTCTTAAGAGAAAATTCTGTATGTGCAAATACATATAGTACAGAAAAGAATATGAAATATAAAAATCCTCCCACAATAGCAGGTTTAATTCTCTACCATTTTTAAATACTTCATTTTAAGTAATGACATTTGGAACAGAATTGTAATATAGTCTCCCATTTTCAGTGTCTTCAAATGGTTGAATATTTGGGTTACTTAAATTTTGAGAATGTCCTCTTTTTGCACTGATCTTCTATTATGTGTAACACTAGTCTTAAGTACACATTTGCTATTTTGGCTTTAGGGCTAAAAATTGTTTTTCTGAGCATAAATCACATACACTTTTATTACTGATTTGTGAACGGGAAATTCAGATCAACACAAGCTATCTCTCAACTTGAGAAATTGTAAAATGCATACCAAGCTTTTTAAAAATTACTTCAGAGGGAAATTTATAAGGAATCTTTAAATTATAAAGCAAGAAATGAGGAAATGCTGGAATGTACCTCCATCCTCTCATATATCTGAGGATGTCATAACCACTTCCTTGGTGTTCTGATAATATTCTTAGGTGACACATGCTGTGTTTGTGGTCAGACATAAACATGGTTCTGAATGGATTCTTATTCTGAAGCCCAAGTGAGTCTTTACCCCCATAAACTTAGAAATTAAGTGCTGCAAGCAGTAAAAGGGACATATGGCACACACTGAGGGGTCTTAAATGTTGTCGTGATTTCATTCAATTTAAAAATCATTATTAAAATATCTGCTGTGACACCTAAGTAATACTTCTAAAATCCTTGATGTAGTGTAAAAAGCAGCAGAGTTTAAAGTTATTGAAAAATACCTTTCCTTTTTTTGCCACATTTTCAAACAAGGTGGTAAGGAGCTCACATTCATGGTTGATTTTAAAACGAGGAATATAAATCCCAATTTTTCTTTCATCAAATTAACTGGAATTTTACTGTAATCTCAAGTAGGTAGGATACTTCTGAATAATTTATAATACAAGTATAGTTTTGAGTTCTTATTAGAGAGATACACAAAGTATTTTAAAGAGTTTTCACACAGGGCAAGATCAAGCACTAATGACAGAAGGAACACAGGTGCTAAAGAGAAGTGCTAATTGTAGCAAAGCCTACAAAATACTAATTACATTATTCTAAGCAGTGACACAATCTTTAATAAGATGTGAAAGCAGCCTGAGAACAGTTAGGCAGCAGAGAAAAAAATCATTAAGTGACCGTGTAATCTCACAGTCTTTAATATTATTAACTCTGCCAACCCATGGGGTGCAAAAAAAGGCCCCAAACTAAAGAGCCTAAACCTGATCATTTTGCTGGTTTAGAGTTTGAAAATATTGACCTCTAGAGCAGAATGCATCAAGCATGTGAATTGTGCTATTGCCCCTTCTCATGGAATGAAACAGATACTAAACTATCAAACCAGTGCAGGTCACTAAGAACTGTCCCCAAGATGGTGAAGTGTCCCTTTGTGAGTAAGGGAAGGTTAAACATTAATTCTCCAGGCTTCCTCCTGCAGATCTAACACTGTTGTTATGTGCTTTAATTTTCCCTAATAAGAACAGGTGCATAGCCAAGGCTCTTTATTCCTGAAATTGTACTTTGTAGGTAATGTACAGGTGAAGATTGATTCAGCTGGGATGAAAATGTGTAGAAAACTTTATAATTTCATGCAAAGCTTTTTATTCAAAATTATTCAGGAATTCCTAGTAATCAGTTACAAAAAATTGTGGTTTTGTAACATGATTACATATTTCCTTTTTTATGGTGTTTTGTTCTCCAGTGTGATCAGATTTATTGATTAGTAGGAAATAATGTTACTCTCTTTCTTTCTTGCAGTGCTCAGGACTTGGCCCATACCCATTTCATTCTGTGAAATAGTAGCTGATGTACAACATTCACTGTTACCTTTGGTTTGATTTTGAAAGTTTCAGCAGATGTCATTTTTCTAGACATAATCTGTTTGTAAATGAGTGATCATTAAGTTTACTTGAGCCTTTGTTTTTATACGAAAGAGAAATAGAAGGAGCTTTGTCTGCAGACTTGGGTGCTTGCAGTATTCCATATGACTCCACAGCCTCACAAGGCTTACCAGCAGTTTGTAATCAAAATAAATTTTCTTTAGAGAAATAATGGAAATATTAAACTTTCCTAATATACAACATATTAAAAATATTAGACGTATCTTAAACATCAGAGGATGTGAGTTCTTGAGTGCATTACTGTTTGTACTTATCACTGCTTAGTATGTCAGTACTCAAATCATTACAAGTGGAGTCTTCAAAGGGGTCAGCTCAGACACCTCAGTTTTTAGCATCACTATTCTTAAACATAGAAAAGTTTAAGTAATTTTAAATGTGAGTAAATTTTTAGAATACTGGTTTTGTGTAGGCAATCCTCCCTTTATTTCCACTATATGTATAGTTGGGGGTTTTTTTTCCTGAAAAAAAAATACAGATAAGGAAGAATAAATTTCCTGGGGGAAGGAGTTTTTCTTGCTAGTATCTTCCTTGTGGTCTTACCATTTGGATTATGCTGTATAAGTGGAGCAAACCAGTAAATTTCTTCCACTGAAATTCAATTAGTGCATAGGAAATCAAATTTCCCTGAGGCAAAAATCTGCTAAGTAGAACTCCCTTGTGTGCACCTGTGTTTGGAATAGCTTGTCACGCAATGGAGATATGAATGGCAAAACAGGCATTTTAATCTTCAGACTTGAGATTTCAATTCTATCAGATACTGCTGAAAGCAAGACTTCCCGGAATTCATGTGTTGCTTCTGCTCTTTGCAAGACAATTCTTCTCCAAGCAGCAGAGCTAGTGGCTCACGGTGACTAGACAACTCCCTCCAGTGGGGGATTTGTTGCATAGACTCTGCTTGGAACTGTTCTAATGACAGTCTGTTCTTGGCAGCAAATGCACCACAAGTTCTTAAAATCTTGCTTTCTTTTACCTTTTTAAAATAAATCTGTCATCTTTTATATTTCTTAGACTAAAACTCTATATAGCACATTGTACTTCCTTTAAGGAGCTGTTGTTTTGTTCCATGCTGGTCAAATAGTGGAAAGAATTAAAGTCAAGGCTTACCTGCTACACATAAGAAAGAATCCTAGAAAATCAGAAGACTGCTTCCTCACTGTTATTCCACATATAAAAGAGCTACAGTGGCACTGGGGCACGAAAATTCAGTTCCATATAAGTTGTGACAGTGGGTTTAGCCTCTTCTGAAAGGGCAGCAGGAAACACATGCTGCAGCCTCCTTCAGAACATCCCACCACTACAGATTTCCAAAGAGTTTCCATCCTTGTCAGCTTTTACTCTAATCTGTGTCCTGCAGCTTATGCCAGATGCTGGCCTGTTGGCATCTAACTGTAAAGAACAATATGTAAGGTGAGCAAAAAAGGCTTTGTAGCACGGGCAATGAGTATATTCTTGATTTTACATTTAGGTTTTCTGTAGGCTTCTGTGCTACTTCCAGTGGCTACTATTCTGCATAGTATAATGATACACGCCTTAAATTTAGTTTTCTGATTTAAGTTTCCTTATGAAAAATTTAGTGAAGCATTTCTGCGTTTTTCAGTAGTGTCCTTCTACTTGTTCAGTGCCCTTCCTCAAGCCTCTCAGTTGTCATGTTAATCAGGAGTTTCTCTTACTTCCACCTCAATTAATGAATAAATGCTCTCAGATTTCTTATCTTTCTTCCCTGAACAAGGGAACATTATTCCAAATACTCTGCTTCTCTTCTTCAGATAGATACAGGCTTTTGAAGAAAGGCATTATTTACATTTGCATGAATTATTGCATTTGCTCAAAGGTAGAATAATCTGACAGAACATACCCTCATTTTTCTGAGGGAGAAAAACTCTTGTCTTTTAACAGAAGGTGAGCATACTTCTCCTCACTTCCTAATTACTCTATTTGACATGTCAAGTTTCCCACACTTGGCCATGCACACTCCTCTCTCCCAGTCCCTTTCCTCCATTGAAGTGGCAAATCTGAGCACTGGCTTTTGAGCTGGAACAGGAACAGCTGATTTGCACTGTATCCTCTCTGCTATATATTACTATGATAAAATACTGTAATACGTGGTGAGATAGTTTTTTTAGAACAATATCCCTCAAAACTTGACTTAGAAGCTTGAGAAATACAAGATAGTATTTCAACTTCTCATTTCCTTAATCTAAATAAATATCTGAAAAATACACACTGTGTTCTGTGTTGTGGGAAAAGCAAATGATGTGCAAACTTCCTGGCCACAAGAGAAAATAAACCAGGTACAGTCATATTCCCACAAAAAAAGTACAACTATCTCCTCTTAAATAACTGAACTAACTGGAATATAAATTGGAATCCTCCTGTAGCCCTCCTTTTCTGTTCAGACAACATGCAAGATGGCAATCAAAGGATACTTCTTCCAGCTGTGAGTAGAATGTGCTGGCCCAGTGCTGTATGAGTGTGCTAAAAGACCGATGAAGGACATCACCTCACTGAAACATGTCTCACTTAGCTTTTCTAACCATCTGTCAATGTTAGTGCAAAGAGGGTGTATGGTTCTCATTCTCCTGTTGCCACTGTCACTTAGGCAGCAGGCTTTTTATAGATTCCCTGCTTGCTGGTCTTTCCTCTAAATGCAGATTAAAAAAAACGTTGTAGGAGAAAGGCATAAACATGGTTACAAAGCTCTGTTATTGCAGAAGGAGGTTGCCTGAATTCAGGGGTTATTTAACTAGAATAGTAAGCATGATTTGTTCTCACAACAGTTCTGTCCAAAATCATTGCATACAAAGTTCCTTGAATATAGTTCTAGTTGGGAATGTAAGAACTAGGCCAGCTACGGGCACACCAAGTTTTTTGAGATGTTTGGCACCTATGAGCTCTTAAATCAAGATTCTGCTCTTATATAGTGCTCAGCAGAAGATTCAGCTTTCTCTTTGCAAACTGAAAGTGTGGTTGTGGTGGTATAAACAGGACAAGTGAGAAGTTCTCATGCGGTTTTGACACTAAGGAGATGCTGTCAGAGGTACTCACTCTACAACTCTGTTGTAAGTTATTGCAGAAGCTGAGGGCAAGGAAGGGGACCTAACCTTGTCTTTGCACAATGGCAGACATAAGCTTAAAATCAATGATTCTATTAACTTTCCTTTTTTATCTTGTAAGATATATGTCAATTATAGACCAGTGAAACAGGGTCTCATTTTGAACTTCCTGCCAACGCAGAATTTGTTGGCTGCCATGAGGACCGCGTGCCTTATAGCACATGCTTCCCCCATCCTCCTCAGAGCATGAGGAGTTGCTGTTCTTGTCAAGTCAGGACAACAGACTTGTCCCAGGAAAAACGGCCTGTGTCCACGCTGTCTGAATGAGGTCAGTTCTCATGGCAACCACACTTTATCCACAGAAATGTGCATTGTTTTCAGGCCCTTTCCCCTTCTGTGTAGAAGTGATGCAAAATCCAAGGGAGCAGAAGAGCAAGAAAGAAACCTAATTGACATGCAAGTGACGAGCGCTGTGATGCTTCCTTGCCTTCTATGCTGTTAGCTATTTTTTCACAAATTATTAGGCAGGCCAGAGTTTTACAATATGAGACATATGTTAAGAGCATTCCACTAGGGTTGCTCATAAAATGCTCGTAAAATAAATATTTTATTTCAGACAGAAATCAAGGTAACACACGATAAGCTTCTGTCAGATATGGCAGAAACAAACAGCTATATTGCTGTGGTCCTCAGGAGTTTATTTCAGTCTCTTTCTCCCTACCTCCTTTCCTTCCCCCCTTCTCCAGTTCGAGGAAGCTGAGCAGGGGTAGGGTGATCCCATGGGAGGCTAGGAAGAAGAGAGGAACTCCTCTGTTGGTAGCGATGGCCAGAACTCCCTGCTCCCACTCCACTCCAGCAGCCTCGATGGCACTCCTGCCAGCAAGAGATTAGATGGCACGAAGGTGTCTGTGACAGTTCCCGTAACACGGCAGTTCTCTGCTGATGGTGTAAGGTTATGTTAAATCTCCTTTGTCGAAGTATCAGGGGATTTGGTTGGGGTTTTCTTGCAGATTTCAAAACCTTTTGAATGGGAGAAAGAACCAACCCCTCCCCCCCCCCCACTCCCAGCCCCCCACCGCGCTTTTAATGGCATTTCCACTCTCCTAAAAGGGAGCAAATACTTGGCTTCAGCCTGATGAAAACAAACATTTACCTTGATTACAAGAACATCCTCAGTTTTGCCAGCCTAAGCATTTCATAACTCCTCAGACCATGAAGCAGAACTGCTGCCACGAGAAAATCTTCCCCTACAGAGAACAGAGGTTGCTCACAGCACTGATCTCGGCTGTGTGGCACAGCTCTGTCCGAGTGGGCAGACCCAGCTCTAAAAGGTCTTGTTTTCACACCTCATGCAATTTCTATGCTTGTGACTTTTATTGACGCCTTAACCACTTACTCTCTGCCCTTCGAGGGGTATTCCTAAAGCTAGAGCCAGGTACTGTAAGTCTACCGGCAAGGTAAATCACAAAACATGTAATTAGAGTATCAGTTAGTAAAACCTGTAAAGTACGACATTTATTTTAGATCATTACCTTTTTTGTTGTCATGGGAGTCACTGTAGATAGAAGCCAGGGTAAACAAGGTGAAAATGACAAAAGCCAGCAAGATGAAAGCTGCTTCAAGGTTTGTGAAGGGCAGCTCCATGAGCTGCTACTGCTTCGCCTAGGAAAAAGTGTAAACGTTTGCTCATCTGACTGGCTGTGGAAAGGGACTGCTCTCAATAGAGTAGTTAAGTCTTTACTCAGGAGGATACTAGATCCTGGTCAAACTGGTTAAGTTACTTTGGTGGTTAAGAGGGAAACAATGCTGCTGGCTCGTACAAGAATGTAAGCTCAAACCCTTTTTGCCGAGTCTGTGCTGTTGCTCTAGGGGACACTTAGAGCAGTTATTAAAGCAAAGCTGCACTTAACTATACGTTCAGATACATCTATATGCTGTATTTATTTTATACGTTTTTGTGTGCAATGCATTTAGTAAGAGAAACGTACTTGGACTCTGAAAGAGTAATAAAAACCCACTTACTAAAACAAAAATAATCTGTAATGACCTGTAGGAAAGCATAGATTTTTCTTAATAGAAAAACTCCTGGAATACAAAACCCCCTGTCTTCTGTGTAGTGGAAAGTTTAAAATGTATGAGAGAAAGCCCGAACACTACCACCAAATTGCTAATCAAATCCTAATAAATAGTCCAGGAATTTTGAAGCCAGTGGAAGTTTAAAGTGTTCAGTTGCCCACAGGATTTAGCTCTAAAAAGCACTCTCCCAGAAATCTTAAAACCAAGGAGTTCAATAAATTTCTACCGAGTTTTGTGGGGTAAAAAAAAAAAAAAAAAGGAAAGAAAAGAAAAAAAAAGAAAAAGAAAAAAAGAAGCATTAAAGAAAAAAAGAAAGACAACAACTTGTAGTAAATCAAGAGAAGCTGGCACTTACTGATTGCCAGCAATTTGTGTGTATATTCCATTGGGTTTTCTTCAAAAGCTTCCCAGTTCTATGAAATGGACTGAGTTAATCACCCGAAGCTGGAAGGATCTAACGTAATGTGATACCCTGATGCTTTTCAGCTGCCGCCTCGCTCTCAGCAGGTACAGTCCACACCAGACCCCAGAGGGTGGTGAGAGCGGCAGGAGAAGCACAGCGCGACACGTGTTTCTCTTGTACCTGCCGACAGGATGCCGGGATGTGCAAGCAATCTGAAGCCACAGAAGTTGTAGCAATGCCTTTAGGGCAGTCAAGACTGAAGTTTGCACCTTATAAACTGTGTTGAATTTTAAGCCCTAGTGAAATATTAACATGATTGTAAATATGACTAACAAGTATAAGAAAGAAACCCGGCTCAGAAAATGTATCAGCAAGAACTTTGAAATTCAGACCTACACTGATATAAGCAATAATTATTAGAATGATATCATTGTGTCAGCAAAAATCAAACCTGTATAGGTGCAACTTATAAGAACAAAGATCCTTTCGAAGGACCTTTCTGATCGATTTGTGATGTTCTTTTGCTGTCGAGTCTTGGTTTGAAAAATACAAACATAATTTATACAAACTAAAGCATCAGACACCTTGGATTGCATTAACTACCTGTTAATTAAAAAGGATTTCTAAACTATACTTTTAATAATCTGATTACTCTGTTATTTAAAAATATAAAGTATTTTGATATTGCTATTTCTGATCTTTTGTATAGTGATCTAAGCTGGAATATTTCCACAGCAGGCAAAGGAGGATGCTTATGAAACCCCATGTCAATACACAAAAATAGAATACATAAAATAGAACCAGTCTTAAATTAGGAGAATATGGATATGATTTGAATATTGTCACACCCAATGTATCTTTCACTGGATCATTTTTACAACAAATATTTCACTAATAACTGTAAATGTCTCTTTATGGTTTCTAGGAGTGAAAATACAGTTACACATATCACAACTTCTTTGTCTATATGATGGATTAGTTACCCCATTTTATTAAATAAACTAAGAATTACCTATTCCAGTCAGAGGATAACTTAGACCTGTGTAAATATTGAAAAATCTTTAATTGACTGTATTTATGCATTCTTGCTCTTTCCAAGAGATATTTATATCTGCCTAAAGTTAGATGTGAATTCAAAACTTACAGCTATACAGAGAGTTAAATTCTCCCCCCACTTCCCTTATCTCAATAAAGCTGCTGAATCTTTCACGCTCTGCTTAACTGATACAAATAAATTTATGTGCATTTAAAGAAGGGGCCTGTTTCCTGAAATCATGCTACAGTTGATGAGAAGGTTTTATATAATAGCCTGCAATTTCTTTAAGCAAAACTGGTGTATATTTTATTGCTGGGCGTATGTGTAGCATATTCATTTATATAAATGAATAGTTTACCTATACATCATTAAATAGTTAAATGTCAGTCTGTTGTGGTTTAACCCCAGCCAGCAGCCTGGCCCCAAGAACTTGCTTGCTCACTCCCTCACCAGTGGGATTTGGAAGAGAACCAGAAGGCTAAAAGGTAGAAAACACATGGGCTGAGATTAAGACAGTTTAACAGGGCAACTAAAAGCTGCACGCACAAGCAAAGCAAATCAAGGAATTAATTCATTGCTTCCCATGGGCAGGCAGGTGTGGAGCCATCTCCAGGACAGCAGGGCCCCATCACGTGTAATGATGACTTGGGTAGACAAACAAAATCACTCCAAATATGCTCCCCTTACCCCTTCTTCCCCCCACTTTATATGCTGACCATGATGTCACATGGTGTGGGAATGTCCCTTTGGTCAGCTGGGGTCACCTGTCCTGGCTGTTGTAAATTAGCATCATTTACTAACTTAAAGGTGCTGGAGGATCTGATGAGCAGCTTCTTCACTGAATTATAACCTGATCAGTCACGTGCTGTGGAAATAAAGGAGATAATTTATTTAAATCTTCTTGGCTATTTATGCAGCATACGTATGTTCCTGCTCATTAGCTCAAGAATGAAATGAAATAGAAAAAAATAAATGAGCTATCATGAAAAGGTAAGAGAATGGCTGTGGAATAAACAGCCAGAGAAGTACCAGTAGAAAAAAGTTGCCAAAGGAGTAAATGACAACATGTGTAAAATGTATGTATCAAAGAGGATACAGCCTTTGGATATATATATCTGTAGCTGCCTAGTTATCTCAGTATACCCTAAGTTCATAACGGGTATGTTCTAGGCTCTTGTTCGTTGAATCTGCTCTTTTTGTTTCCTCGTGTTTTAATCTATCAAAGCATAACTTAAGCCAGGTATGTTAGCTGTGAAAAATGCAATAAGGTATAACTTTAATATGGTATACTGAAAAAATAACTAGTCCCATGTAAAGCAAGCCATTTATGCACTTCACAGGATCTATCTTTTTAAACAGTTATGTGAAAATGTGATATTATAGAGATTAACTGGCTTTCTCCCTGGGCCTTGCCGCTACTATGGCTGTTGACTGAGGGCATAAATCCTTCTTTGTTATTTCGGTAAAGAAGTGAGCCAACAATGTTAGTGAGTCAGCAAGAAACATAAAAAAGCTCTTGATAATAATAATAAAAGAGGCTGTTGTATAACTATAATGTTGTTACCAAAAGTATTGAAGTTTCTCTGAGTCTGCCTTTTTCTTACCTATGTTTGCAGCTAGACTGTGTTCAGTTCAGGGGTGTTTTCTGTTTGCAGAAATTGCCAGTGACAGGTAGTTTATCTAGATACCCTTTTGTGGGTTTTTTTATTGTGTTGGTATGTTGGTTTTCTTTTGGCTTGTATTTTTGTTGTTCTTTTGGTTGGTTTGTTTATTATGTTCTCCACATGTTATGTGCAATGTCTTTAATATTAAATAGACCTATGTGACTTAAACTTTGCTGTCCACATGTTCCATGTTTTCACCTGCCTAAGGAACTAGCACAGATTAAAAGGTGAAAGATCCTGCTGTATTTTGTATTTATTTCTGTGATATTGATGACTTCATAACAGCAGCGAAATGAAATTTTGTTTGTAAAACTGAACCTAACACTGCTGATTTACAGGAACAATTCTAAATATGAGCGATTACTTTTATTATTTTTTGTTAATAACAGCTTGAAATCCTCATAGATCTGAATGCAGATGAGTTCAATGTAAAACTTGATTACTTTTGTTCTGGTTTATATGCCATTTCAGCTGTACATGTAGTGTTAAGCACATCTTTACAATTTCTTTCATAATGCTTGAAGACATTTTCTGTGCAAGAATATAATGATAAATAATTGATACATATTCTATTACAAAGGAAAGACATGTTCAGTGTGAATATGTTGTAAAACTTTTAGAGTGGGAGCAGGGCTTTCCTTTAACCAATATAGGCTTGAAAATGTCGGGGTTTAAGCCACTTGAAAAAAAAGATTTGTCAAAATGGAATTTCCTATATCCCAGTGACAGTCACATATTACATAAAAATTTGGGAGGGGCTTGTACACAGAGAGGATGGATCAGCTCAGGGCACCTCAGCTCCACAGGCCAGGAGAGTGCAGCCCATCCCTGTGCATGTCTTTCCAGAGCACCTTGTGGTAAACCAGTGCCGAATTGAGACTGTCATCATAGCCTGAGATGTTCAGCTGGTTTTACTCCAGGAAGAATCAGTCAGCAAAGCTCTGCCACAAATACACCTGCAGGGGAAAGGGAAGGGTTTCTTTGTCCTCTGTAACAAATAAAATTGCAGTATTGTTTTAGCATATGTTTTAACCAAAGTGAGCAGTGGGACTGTTACTTTGTGTGCAGCTTCCTTTAGTGTGTTTTGGAGTTATACTGAATTCGTATGGAGTGATATTTCCAAAAGTATGTATACCAAATATTCTTTCTTTTGAAATACTATGAACAAAAGAGCAGACAGTAGACCTCTCTTCCAGGGAAACTCTACCTTTCAAATTAACTAGGCTTACTTGGTCAGAATTTTCCCTTATTTGTTTTTTGGGTTTTTTTTTGACACTAGCAATAAGGATATATAAGTATCTTATTTAGGAAAAGAGTAACTTTAGTTTAAGTGAACTATCAGGAAAGAAAGAATTCAAAATGTTTATTAAAATGTTAATTAAAATACAAGATCTTGTTTTCATTCAGAATCTAAACTTAAAAAGGAAAAAATGTAGTTAAAAATGTTTTCTAAATCTCTTGTTTTGGGCTTGTTTCTCTTTCCCTTTTAGCAACAATCAGAAAAAATCTCTTCCCATGTGTTTAAGCATCTGGAGGACTCTACTTCAGCAGAGGTTCTTAGTGACCCAGTCAGCCTTTCTAAGACAAGCTTAATGATTTTTAATAAGCTATGTGTAAATTGTGGGAAATACGGTACACCAACAGCTGAAACCCAGCAATTTGCCAGTTGTGATACTTACAACTGTGATACTGTTGAAGTATCCTCTCTCCAGTGTGCATTTCTTTGGTCCAGCTTTTTTAGGGTATATGTATCATTCTTATCACACTACATTAGTCATGGGCTTTCCATTGAAGAGCAGGACTGTAATTCATCCTCTGCCCCTCCCTTGATTTCAGGTGAATAGCATGTGCAGCAGAGCCTGGGTAGGGCTTTGGTTTGCTCCTTTTCTCCAGAGACACATTGTTGCACGTTTCTCTTTAGAGAACTTGTATTAAATAGGTGGCTCTAGGTTATTCCTTGGGCAAAAATTGATAAGCTTTATGGTGGTACACGTGATCTCTTGGGCTTCAGTAGAGGGACTTTGACAGTTGCATGAGGACGGCTTTCTGAGCTCCCTTCAACATCCTATGTGTTGGGTTTTTAGGTTTTTCTTTTTTTTTTTAATCAAGAGAGAAATCTGAGGCCATATCAGAAAGCATGCAGATCCTATCTTGTGAGATATTAGAAGCAATAAAGGGGAGCTACATAATTTCCCATTCCAAGTCACTGCTAATTACTCAATCCTTTTAATATAAAAGTTGAAAAATATAGAATTATGACCTCATTTTGCAGGGCAGGATGCACCTAGCTTAACGCTGTGGTGAGGTGGGGAGTTGACTTTGTCTCCCAGGCAACTAGCAACAGGCCAAGGGGAAATGGCCTCAAGTTGCACCAGGGCAAGTTTGAGTTGGGTATTAGGAAAAAATTCTTCACTGGAATAGTGATAAAACATTGAAACAGGGAAGTGGTGGAGCCACCATCTCTGGGAGTGCTCAAAACTACAAGTGGTCATAGCACTTCGTTACATGGTTTAATGGCCATGGTGGTATTTGGTAAAGGTTGGACTTGATGACCTTGGAGGTCTTTTCCAACCATAGTGATTCTGTGAATCTATAATAAGAGCTGCTGTTTGTCACTTTATGGGGAGCATGACTCACATCCCGGTAAACAATTTTTTTTCAAAGTAACTCATCTGAATATGAAGTTTTATGGCTTGTGTAATCAATAGATAATCTTTACTTTGCCAAATCAGGTGACTGCTTATCTACTGACATGACTAGGAAGATTATGCTTAATTTTTCATGGCTAGACTATTTATTTGTGCAGCACATCTTGTCTGTGTTTAAAGCCACAGCTAAAATGAAGTAAGGACTTGGTAAGAGCAAGTTGAACTTGAGTTCCTTTTTTCCCTTCTCTGTTTTCTCACAGTTGTCTAGAATCTGATTTTGTCTCACTAAGATTTGGAACTGAGAACACTTCATAGCATGGAGAAATCTGCAAGTATTTAACTGCTTGGAATATACATTTACAGATACATTTTCATATTCACAAGCATATCCATATGCAATGCAAGTGATGTGTGTATATCACATGAAAACAATATTTGAGTTAGTAAGTAGATGTATGTCAATTTTCAAGCTCATCATATCACTAAAATGATGAGGTAGAAAAAAAAAAGCCTGAAAGGTGAATTTTCTTTAGAATTAGTGGCAAGTGACTGAGGTTCAGTTTGACTCATCTGCTTATCTCAGGGGTGTGGAGAAGACATAAAGTAGCTGGATATGGACAGCGCCAAATCCTCCTGTGCTGGCAAAAGACAGCAAAAATAACATATTTGCTTCCATTATTTGGATTACCAATAGTGGGATATACATGCTGATTTGATCTTACAGTCCCACACATTTCTTCAGTTGAATCCCTCCTTTCATAAAACATTATTATACCTGTCAACACTTTGATATCTTATAACTAGCTCCAGTTCTGTAAAAGCTTAAAGGAGAAATTTTGGAAACTTTTTTTATGCCTTGTACCATCTGGACTCTAGTTTTCACCTTTCTGACTATTTTAATGGTAGTATTTTTCTGGTAAATGAATATGAGGGAGCATTATGATTTATCTACTTCTCTGGGTGCTTAAAATATACAAGGATATGAATTAACATGCTGGATTATCTACTCTCCTTCATTTATTGCCATTATCCTAGGAGCAATAGGTAAAGTAATAGTTGACATAAACACATACTTTGTAGTTTTCTCATAATGCTAAAAAAGTCTGTAATTATTGGCATAACTCAGTCTTGTGTTTTTATATATATTTTGGTATCTCAAAAGGAAGTCAGGCTGCTATCTCCCCCAACTCAATGTTTCAGAAGTTCCCTCCTACATCAGTCTGTGGTGTTTTAATACAAATACATGGTATTTTTTTTTTAAGGAGCTTGGGACAGCCTATCAGTTTAGGCTCCTTGCTAAGATAAGCATCCCAAGGTTAATGTGCACATTGAAATCAGTGAAATAAAAACAGAAGCAGCGCCCAATTATTTTTGTACTCTAGTTTCCCTTTTTTACCTTTTTATAGTGCATATAGCCTGTTGTGACCAAAATGCTTGTCCAAGGTCTTCCTGGACTGAAACTTTGCAGCCATAAGAAATTTGATCGAGATAGCTGGGGCTTCAGATTGGCTCCAGTTTTAGCTCTGCTGCTGCATCTCTGCTGGCAAATTTGTTTGGAGGTGGTTGCCTTCTTTTGTATCCGACTGAGCAGATCCTATGTACCTTGTACAAAAATACATAGCTGGTGATGCTTTTATAGAAAAATCTGTTTCCATTTGACCCAGTTTAGATGTAATTCTGTGTGCAGTCATAATTTTTGAGCTATTACTATAGAAATTGACACTAAATAAGCTACAAGAAGGAGTGGTAGTAGGATACATATGTTGGAGGAATAAACACCTTCATGTTTCTGTTGTGAGAAGTAACTATCTGGAGCTGATGAAAGCCTTTCTTTTCCGCGAAGACAACATAGTCCCAATGTTAGCTCACTTGAGGGAGGCAAATTGATAAAGACAAAATGGAAGAACACCTACATTTCATGCAGCCAGCTATTGGATTTAGATGTTATTTTAGGCATACACTATGGTATGCCAAGCTTCTTGACACTGACTAAGTCATTCAAGTTACTCTGAGCTATCTGTATGCATCTTTTCAGTTTGGCTTTTATGCTAATACTTTCGAGTCTGTCATATGCAGTACCTATAATTGCAAATGACCAAACCAAAATTGAAAGGGATAATAAATTTTGTATCACTACAGTACTGACATGCTCTAATCAGCTGAAAGGGCAGCGTGTATTCAAGTAACCTTCTGCCTGCAGTATGTAATTTCCATTTTCAATTAGTTTACATTTCAGGTGGTGGGTAAAATTTGGTTTTGCAGATGTCTATGAGAGCTCTAGTTTTGTTCCTTGGTTTTGACCTCCTAGAGGAGAAAGCATGTAATTCTAGAAGAAATGTTTATTCAGGAGTCGCAAATTTCCTAATGCCCACAGACATTACTGATTTTGTTTTCCATGATCTTTACTTAGGGAATTAAATTAACTTAAACCAATATGGTGATATTTTTCTATTTGGCTGAAATCAGAGAATGGCATTTTAATTATTTTTGAAAGGGAACGAGACAATTTGCTCTTAATTAAAGGATGTATTATTGGAAACTTTGTAGAAATAATTTTGGTAAGTGCATGAAAAGAGAACTGAATTGAAATAGAAGCAGTTGTTTAAGAGCTCTGTCCATACATAAGCACTTTGGAAAAAATTCCAAACAAAGATGTTGTCATTAGTAAACCCTCATAAGTACAATTGTATATATTTGTTAAAACATTCATATTATTGACACCAGGCTACTTTACTTTACATCCTCCTGAGCTTTTAATTATTGGATTTTTATTTATATTGGATTTTTATTTAATAAAGGTATAGGACTCTTCTCATAATTCTTGTAACAATCCACATTTATGTGAACAGTCATGTCATTGCATGTGTTTTTCTTCCTAACTTCAAGGTTCTCTGCATTTTTTTGCATAGTTAGAACAAGTGTACACATCTCCAACTTCCAGGACACAATCCACTTGACATTCCCTAATGGCTTAGTGAAGCATTTCCACTCGTAAAATAATAGTCCAGTCCAATGCCTCAGAATTAATCCAAATTCAGTACAGTATCACAAGAGGGAGCCCTTGTCAATACCAAAAATTCACTACCTGATTTTGCAGAGCTGCATAAATCACCTTCCAAGTAAAATGTGGGTTCTGTGCACTCAGAGTAAAAGTAGTTTTGCACTAGAAGAGAACCTTCCAAGACAGGTTATATACAAAGATTGTTACTTTTATTTTTGGGATAATTCAATATTACCCTTTTGTCAGTTGCAGAGTATCAGTGGGAATCTAATCTTTGTCAGTTTAAGGGATTAATACATTCTTAATTATGTTTCTTTAAAAAATTCTTTAATTAATTTTTTTCCTACTTTAGGCACTACTCTGCAGGGGTAAGTATCCAGTCTGGTTTAAGTTTAATTGTTTTGCTTTCAGTGAAAATAATTATACAACTTACAGTGTCATGGTGCTATCTTAGTGAAATTCTGCATGGTGTTGACTGCAGAATAACTTGAAAATAGAAGAAGATAGTTTTAATTTGCAGGTTTCTTAAACGTGTATCTAACCACTTTGCTAAAAGAGGTCTTATACTAAAGATTTCACGTAGATTCCAAGTATTTTATGGAAAGTCAGAGCATTTCCAGTGTCTCCTCTCTATCAAGTCAGTAATGTTTCCTCACCACAGAGTGCTATTTTTCTTCAGAAAATTAAGGTGAGGTTCCTCTTCATCTAGACCAGAAAAAAAAACCCCTGGTGCTTTATCTTTTTGAATATTTTAATGTACTGTGAGTGTAAAAAAAACCACTGCACTAGTTTGAAAACAAACCAGTGGGAGATTGCAAGTCAGAATTATAATTTAATAAGAAAATTAAAATAAATGCAACAGTGCAAGAACACTGACAGAGTCAGGATACAGCCTGACACCCTGTTAGTCAGGGTGGTGGTAGCAGTCCAGATGAAGTGGTCCTGTTGAAGCAGTGATCCTGTGGAAGGGTCTGCTCTTCACCTGAGGGTACAGTGGTAGCTCTTGTCCTCTGAGAATCCGCTAGGTAGGGCTGACTGAGGTGCTCCAAACCCCAGATTATATCCGGGTAGGAATGCTTGGTTCCTCCCCCTGGGTGGAGCATCTCACAATGGGATGATGTAATTTTATGAGTCATGCAGTGAGGCTTGATAGCCCATTAAACAGAGATAGTCCCCAGAGGGAGTTGTCAGGGATGAGTCATGGTAGGAGATAACAAGCACTGCCCCACCTGCTTTAACGGCTTGTGAAGATGATAATAGAATACATGCTTTTGGTTACATCTTACGTTGTAACCTAGGACAAACACAAAGAAAGAAAAAAAAGGAAATATTCTCCAGAAGTCCAGAGGTTTGGTGGCTGTTGTTGCTGTTTGCTTGTCTGTTTTTTTAAAATAACGTTTCATTTAAGGTGTCTGAGGGAATGATTTTCTCACCTAGACACTCTTCAAAATCACTGTGATGGTGAATGGACCAAGATGTTGGTGCAAAAATCATTGATAATGGACCACACTAGCAGAGACTGAAACTGATGCATTGCAGCAACTCCGGAGGAAACATTATGCTGCTTTCTCCTTTGTTTGAGGAAATTATGTTGTTAATATGGTTGTAACCTACAGCATAAATTTAAATAAATTGAAGTGTTACTCTGTCTATACAGTAGAAAATTTAGTTTTAAAACACTGATTATGTAGCAACTTCATTTTTCTTTTCACATTTTCACACAATAAAGCAAATTTTGAGTGTTGACTTTAGTATTAAATATTCATTCTGAGGCAAGGAGATTTAGTGATACAATTTCTTTTGTTATTTATGGGAGATTATGTGGTTAGCCTCTGTTCAGGTGTCATGATTAATTTACTTTTGTGTTTCTGAAAGAATCATTTTTAGTCTAGGAGAGTTAAAGGCTACAATTCATTGAATTGAAAAGAGAAAGAATTACAAGTGACTTCACTTAGAGGTAAAAAACATTTGGAGAAAAAATTGTTTTGACATTCTCAAGGAGATGCTGAAGCCAAGTAAATATTAGATAATAAACAATTTTAGCTAAGCTTCTTGCATGTAATTTTATATTTTCTCCTTCTTTTCCAGAAAATATGTACATTTCCCCACCAATTTTTCAAGGTCGGAGTGTTTGGATGTAGAATCTGATTCTTTTGGGTGATGGTTTGGGGTTGAATTGCAACATTAAAATTTTTTCACCTAATTTTTGTGAGTTATCCTCAATGGCAAATTTATTACAACGATCTAGAGCAGAGACAGATATGGAATACACCACTATGCTACTGGTAAATCTTTTGCTTCTTCCCTCCCTTTCCCAGGCCTGGACTTTATAATGTGTATGGCTTTTACACTGAAGATTTGCATGCTTTGGAACTTAAACATTACCTAAGTGTCTGGTTTCCTGCTTTCAGATGGGATAAAGTTAATTTTCTTTCTAGTAGCTGGCACAGTGCTGTGTTTTGGATATAGGATGAGAATAATGTTGATAACACACTGCTGTTCTAGTTGGCACTGAGCAGTGCTTACTCTATGTCAAGGATTTTTCAGCTTTTTACACTACCCTGCCAGCAAAGAGGGTGGGGGACACAAGAAGCTGGGAGGAGGCACAGCCAAGACAGTTGACCCCCACTGACCAAAGGAATATTCTATATCGTGTCATTGTTCTGAGCCATGAAACCAGAGGAAATTGGCCAGGGGTTGGGGGCTGCCTGAGCATTGGTCAACAGGGGGTGAGAAATTGCATTGTGCATCACTTGTTTTGTACCTTCTTTCATCATATGTATTTTCATATCCTTTTCTGTCCTGCTACACTGTCTTTCTCTCAATGCACAAGTTTTACCTTTTTATCCAATTTTCTCCTGCCTTGCACTGTGGGGAGTGAGTGAGCAGCTGTGTGGTGATTGACTCCCTGCTGGATTAAACTGCACCACCAGATTCAGTAGAGCGTAGTTTGGCTTTTAGCTGCATTTTGTGTCTTCTTACCAAGGATAGAGACTGCCCTAACTCCACTTGAGTGCCATATCCATCACACATACTTTGTTCATAGCACTGACTGCATGGAACAGAGACAAGTCCTCCTTTCCTCAGCACCAGGTCACTGGGAGCAGCTCTATCATGAAGCAAAGTAGTGACTGGGGGGTTCATTGAGGAAATGGGTCTCAGCTGCCCTCAGTTTGGCTCAAAGTCCTGCTTAGAAACAAGACTGGCCCTACGGCCTTCTTCTCTGGAAGCTTATGACTAAAGAATATATATGAGGGAAACTGGCTCTGTGTGCTCAAATTGAGCTCATGATCTCAGAAGCTGGGCTGTGTATTGTGGAAGAGGAGAGCTGCTTGTCTTGGCTCACTGGATCTTGATGGGAACCATGCAGAAGAGCAGGAGGCCTTGCGCAATCTATGCCATTGACTCAGCTCCACTAGGGAAATGTACACTTGAGCAATGGGAATCAGGAGGTTGAGTTGATACCTTCTAAGCTGCCTAAGCTCTCTGTTTATCTCTTTGCTCACACACAACATGATGGTATTAAAAGGAACAGATGTATACATTGCGTTCTTAAAGGTTACCAACACTTTTAATGAAGGGTAAAAGTTTTTCATTTGTTACAATTGCTGGAGTAAGGAAACCATACTATGCTATCATATGTGCACAAGAAAAAAGAGAAGAAAAAGTGGTGAGGTTTCTAACAGAAATATTTTATGTTTCTTCTTTATATCTGTGCCTCTGTGGAGGAATTTTGCATGTGTGGGAGATGACAGAAATATAATATAGATGTTCAGCTGAAGGGCCATGACCAAACAAAAGGAATATCACAGGAATAAAATACAAAGATTAATAGTAGCAGAAGGATGGAAAGGTCTAACTACAGTTATTATAGTTAAACATGAAACATTTTTCTCTCAGGTTTCTGTTTTCTGAAGACAGGGATGGTAACTCATTCCCTAGCCACTGTCACACCAGATAAAATGTTCTTTTTATCAACTTCAGATCCAGCCAGTATATCTCTTGTAAACTTGCTTCTTGTTTGTACTCTGCACAAAATCATTTTCCAAAAGAATGACTTCTGGGAAGATCAAGTGGGAGTTGCTTTTTTGCAAGCTAGGATCAATTCAGCTATCTTTTTCTGAGCTAGTTCAAAGTCATACTGTGAAAAACATCCCTTTAGAAAACTTAATTTTTCTTTGGATAAAGACTTAGTTAAAATTTTAAATGAGATGGCTTGATCAGGCTTACAAAGTACTTGTCAGAAAAAGACAGAATTAGCTACATTGTGGGCCATATCTTCCATTTGATTTAATTTGTGAATTCCATGTTGTGTATTTACCCTAAATAAGCGAGTAAATTGGATTTGTCCCAAAAGCTGTAGATTAAAGATATATCTTTAAAAATATATCCATATAAGCCACACTTTTCAGTATATTTTTTGAAAATTGTTTCCAGTTTTATGAACACATCAACTCCAATTAAAGGGCCTGAATAGTGTCTCAGTATTCCTATGTAAATCAGAAGGTTATGCTGCTAAATTCTATCATTTGGTTGCCTACAGTAGCTAGTAAAATAACTCAGATTGAATTAATTTTTTACTTTTCTTAAATTTGTTCTTGGTTTTACTAATATAGGTTTTTCAACTTACCTAATTTTTACTGTTACACAAGGACATAAAACTTCTCTAAAAATGATGAATTTAATTCAAGGGTTATAACCAACTTAGGCACCAGAGATAGAAGATTTCAATCTCTTAAACTCTTTGGATGCTTAGTTCTATTTGGTTTTATGGTCTGTACCACTGCAACAACATTCACGTCCCATATTACTGTTGCTCCAATGATCTGACTAATTACAACAGATAAAAGGGGGATTTTAGTAGCTGTGGATGAATCTCTGAATTTTGTGAATAGGGAACTAAATTTAAAATTCTTCATGCCACCACGTTCCGTTGTATTTTCACTGTAGATTCCAAGTATAGCAAAGCGGACAATTTTCATCACAATAAAGATAATGGCTGCCATTTCAGGTCCACATGAGGCAAAAAAGTCCTTTTGTCTCTTGAAAAATGCGAAGCAAAAATGGTGTTTACTGTATAATTTTTACTTTTTAAAAATATATTATATTTAGAGATGCTCACAAAAATTAGTCTTAAGAAGTGGTACCTAATCTTCTATACTAATTTCCAGTGATAAATGTATGCTACAATGTCAGATCTTAAATGGCAGGGTGCACATTGCCAGGTGTGCCAGATTCTTATACCCCAGGGTAGATAGGATGTCAAGAGATGATCTTAATACTCTCCTCTGGCGTTAAAATATGAGTCTCTAAATTATATATGAGTCTCTAAACCCCCTTCAAAACGGTGTGAACATCTGACTGTACTCATCATCTACTAGTGGAGCAGAGATACATTGTGTATTTAGGCTTAGTTATTTAAAGAAATGCACATGAAAGAACAAAATATAATTTCTTTCATTTGATTCTCCTCAAATTGTGACTGGTAGCAATACAGAACGCTCACTTTTCTTTCTAGTGAGCATGCTCAATGTTTCCAGTTTCCAAAGCACTATTTAAAAATAAATATTAAGGGAAAAAAAGGAATAAATATCTGAAACAAAAAAATGATTGAGGATAAATTTCCCTGCCTACTGAGTCCTTGCAAGCTGATACTTGTCCTCAGTCCAGCAGCTCTTCAGTGGCTTCATGAGCTGCACAACACACACACAACGCTGTATAGGTCCTACAAAAGGCTTCTTTACGCTGATTCTCATTTGTGAGTCTTTTCCATGTCACAATTAAACCTATTTCCTGTCAGGAGTATCTGGCTCTGTCAGTCATGGGGGAAACCCCTGTCAGGAGTATCCTAGGCCCAGCTCTTGGTGCATGTACCCATTCTTCTTTGCCCCACACACCAGAAGTGTCTCCAGGCTGTGTATACTTTTTGTTTGGTAGCCTTGTTGAGTAACCCTGTTAATACATTGGGTACAACACAGAAATCAATTGAATTATTTCACAACAAGATGTATTCTGTAGATACTGATACAAGACTTAGACATTAAAAAAACTGTAAATTCAATTATTCCATATACTGTGCTTTCCTAGAAAGGAAGGTACACAGATTAGGTAGGTTAAGGCCAAATGAATGATGAAAGTATTAAATCCCTTAACTGAGATAATGTCTTAACCACTGTCTTATGTGTGCAAGGAAGGACTGACATATATAGCACTTTTGGCAATTGAAAAGGAGTTGATCTCTTCCTCAACAGCCAAATCATAGAAGAAAATAATGCTTTTCAGTAATATGACAAAGGGCTTCTGAGAGACAAATACAGAACAAAGTCCAGATTTCTTCCAACCATTTAAAAAAGGGAAAAAAGAGAGTCTCTCTAAGTGAGAAACTTTCAGTATTATATTCTCTTTCTACCTAACATAAGGGAGAGGGAGTATGTATGACCTTCCCCTTTCACCATTTCCTTGGCTGTTAGTGTCAAACCACACAAAGAAACAGAAAAACAGCATGAAAAATCTTTCAGAAGGAAAGGTACTTTAAATCTTGTATTGTGCTGATTGTTTTCCTTGATTTACTTTTCCCATCTGCCTCTAAAGGGTTGAGATAATGATGCTAGCATGTAAGAGGTCAGCTTTGGAAACATTTCTAACTCTACTGCACATGGATGCTCTTTGTTACCATGGAGGCAGCTAAAACCATTGATTGAGAATATCAGCAGTTACCAGTGCAACTACCAGCCCAATAAAATAGTTAGATAAAGCAGCCAGTAAAACCAAACAACAGTGCTGGAAGATGCTGCAACAACTGGTTGTCTCAGCTGCTGTAGCAGGTTTCAGGAAGTTTTCTTAAAGTGAAAAATTATCTTTTGCAAAGTCAGTTGTTGTAAGTAGTTGTCCTTTGCTTTCTGAGGGCATATGCTTCTTTCTTCCATAGGAATTCCTAATTCCTGATGGTAATCTGGATTATATCATCTGAGGTCAGATTAAAGAAGCAGTGAAGATGTTGCTATTATACCATATAGACACCACCAGAACCCTTCTTGGGTTCTTGACAAGATTGAAGTGCTAAACAAAACAGATGTGTGGTGAGTTGGGGTTGAGATATGTGAGGATAGGTAAATGCATATATTGTAACAAAGCAGTTTTAGATTGTGTTGTGTACATTTACAGGCAAACATGACCTAGGCCACAGGGACACTATGGTTAGTTTAAGCACCTGGTCTTGACTACTGAAAATATTTTATTAGGATTAGTGATGGTTTTCAGGGTTTTTCAGGGCAGGAATCCAAGGTAGGCGCATTTGGATTTCTGCATTAAGCCCTGAGTGAGGTTAGTTCTAGGAGGTCATCATGGTGTGCCATAACTTACGTTTGACAAAGTATGACTTTGCTGTCTTGAATGGTTAATTCAAAATTTATCAGTAAAAAAATTTCTGAGGAAAGTAATAATAGAAAGAGGAAATTGAACAAAGTAGGAGAAAAGAAATTTGAATCTGAAATAAAGACAGAACCTCATACTTCTATCTCATCTTCTCATTTCTTGATTGTAAGATAATGAAGATGTCAGAACTTTTCCTTAAAGACAAAATGTTCTTTCTTTCTTTCCCATAGAAGTTATAAAAATGTCAAGAAAAATCAGAAACTACTCAGAGCCCATAAAATAGGACTGTTATAAACTCCTTGACACGTTTATGAAGATAATTATTTATTTAAAATATTTTTTTTGCTCTAACTGCCCAGATTTCTCTGCATGTGATATTATAGCTATTTTTTGATGATTTCTCCCTTAGCCTCAAATAGTAAGGTTCAGAAAAGTAGCTACCTTTTACCAATGGGCAGCTTTTAGAAATGGGAATTCAGTGACCTGAGCAGGTGAGGATCTCCTTTCACAACATGATGCTAACATACGAATGGTACAGTGTAAAACGAGATTTCCCCCAGCTACAGAATCAACCCCTAAATTATTCTTGGAGTTGACTCTTGTGCTGGGTTGAAACACAGCTGGATGCCAGGTGCCCACCAAATCTGCTCTGTCACTCCCCATTTGGACAAGGGAACAAAAATACAATGAAAGGCTCATGAGTTGAGATAAGGGCACTCACCTATTACTGTCATGAGCAAAGCAGACTCGGTTTGAGGAAATAAGGTTAATTTATTGCCAACCAAATCAGAGTAGGGTAATGAGAAAAGAAACCACATCTTACAAACACCTCCCCCCGAGCTGTCTCTTCTTCCAAGGCCTGACTTCACTCACAGTTTTCCCTGTCTCCTCCCCATCAGTGGTGCAGGGGGACAGGGAGTGGGGTCTGCAGTCAATTCATCACACGTTGTCTCCACTGCTCCTTCCTCCTCAGGGGGAGGACTCCTCACAATCTTACCCTGTTCCAGCATGGGGTCCCTCCCACAGGAGCCAGTCCCCTACAAACTTCTCAAACACAATTCCTTCCCACAGATTGCGGTTCTCCACAAATTGCTCCTGTGTTGGTCTCTTCCACAGGGTTCAGTCCTTCAGGAACAGGCTGCTCCAGTGTTTGACCCCATGGCGTCACAAGTCCTGCCAGCAAACCTACTCCAGCTACTCTCTCCATGGGTCCACAGGTCCTTCAGGAGCCTGCTCCAGTGCAGGCTTCCCAGAGGGTCACCCTCCTTCAGGCATCCATCTGCTGCAAGGGCACAGCTGCCTCACCATGGGCTGCAGAGGAACCTCTGCTCTGTCACCTGGAGCACCTCCTGCCTGTCACTGTTCACTGACCTCAGTGTCTGCAGGGCTGTTTCTCTCACATATTCTCTCTCACTCCTCTCTTCACTGGCTCAAAGTGCCATTTGTGCAGCTTGCTTCCCCCCTCTTAGATCTGTTATCCCATTGCTGATGGGATAACAGCCTTGGCCAGGGGCAGGTCCATCTTGGAACTGGCTGCCATTGGCTCTGTCAGACATGGAGGAAGCTTCTGGCAGCTTCTCACAGAAGCCACCCCTGTAGCTCCCCTGTCACCAAGCTCTTGCCACATAAACCCCATACAACTCTTTTGGTTTTAAGCTAGCCAGCTGATACCTCTTTAGCTGTTAGGTTTCTCATCAAGCTGGATTTTATTAATGGTGTCTCAATATATATGTGAGAGTGCATTCTGTTCCAAGATCACTTTTAATTGTTTATGATGTGTAAGCGGAACATCAGTGACATCCTGTGGCAGCACACAGACAACCTGTGTTTTGGACACCTTGAGGGATGAGTTTCATGAATTTGCCTTTGTTTTCTTATTATTTGGCTCAAGGGCTATTTCTAGAGAGCTCAGGCACATTTTGGCAGAATCTGTGTTTTCTGGCTTAAATAGTAGGTGAGCAAGCTGTTACTGCAGCATCATTTAACAAATAGTAAAGGATGAACAAGATTAATCTCAATTATCATATACCAACTCAAAGAATAAGTCATCTCATATACAGTGTTGTGTCATCCTGGGGATTTTTTTTTTAATACTTGAGCAGAATTTAACAGAATTGTCAAACAATAAAGAACTGTGTTTCACAGGAGTGTGTAGGAGAAATGATGAACTGTGTTAGAGCTGAAGTACTATTTGGCAATACTATTGCAAAATTTTTTGTTTATTTTCTTAAGGTGACAGACTTTAGAGACTTGAATGCAGAGTATAGTAGTGCGCTATTTGAAAAAGTGATATTATTTTAATGAATAAATTTATATGTCTTTCACCAGACAGTGGAGGCCATTGTAAACATGGTAAATCAGTAATTTAAATTATCTTCTAAAATAAGAAAGCCACAAAAAATATTACATTAAGCATTCAGGTACGTACCCTGCTGTGTCTGCATTTGGAGAAGAGCTGATTAACTACCATGCAAGTAAAATGCAGTTACGCTGCCCAGTTTGCATAAGGAGAGGTATCAGATACAGTAATGTCCCTAGTGCAGGCAGCAAGTCAGGACTATCAGATTTTCTTTCTCAATAATTTAGTCTGAATGCTGTCACTAAGACTTGACTTCTCTACTTCCATTATGAATTATTTAAAATGTTTTTAATTCAACAAGGGTAGGTGAAAACAAAGCGGAATATGGCTGTTAATCAGTGATTATTTTGCTCCTAAATTTTTCTATTTTATGCAAATAGGGAAATATAACACATCCAGTGTATTATGCCCAAATACTTTGTTTTCAGTTTTTATAACTACATATTCCTCGCCGCAAATTCAGATATATTAAGAATAATTTAAAAAATAGTTTTTATTTTATTTCAGTAAAGGACACCTACTGTTCTCTTGAGTCAATGTAAGCTTTTTGATATCAATGTAAACAAGGAGAAATCCTCTGACATCAGCATTAGATTAATGAAAATGAGATTGTTAGAAGAAAACAGAGAATAATATTTAACTAACATAAATTTTTCTTCAGGAACATTGCTCCAGCTCAGCAACAATTTTTCCAACAGAAAAGATCAGGAGATTTTCCCGGTACCTAGAGGCTGTTTCTCCCCTCAGTGATGGAAAATGGCCTCCACCCATCATGCACTGAAAATTCTCTTTCCAGGATATCTCAACAATCAAAGTTTTGCTGTTCCTGTTGGGAGGAAAAAAAAAAAAAAGATAGTTTTGCAATGATCAAAAAAATGGGTAAACTAGACTACTTTTATGTTCCCAGAACCTTTTGCTGATTCTAAAAGAATGTGCAAGGTACTTCATAGATTAATAAAATGCTGAGAATAAATTGTTCTGTGTTGGCCAAAAAACCTGTTTGGCTGACATTTTTCTTACCGTTGTTTGGTGTGGCAATGATGCAAACAGTGATGTATGAGTGGGAAAAAGATCAGATTGGTGAATTGAATATAAATTAGTATCTTTTTAGGTATCAGAGTATCAGAGTAGAGATTAAGGAAAAAAACATGCCTTGAAGGGAAAGTCAGAGTAAGAATGAAACACCACATGTTTTTTCACTCTTCTGTTTATATTGCAAAAATACGTAGAAGGCCAATCTAAGGAACCAGTTCTATTTTGCTAGAGAGGCTCAAGCTGATACAAAAGATGGCTGCAGCATGGAAGATAAGGTAAAAGAATGTGACCACAAAAATGGACAGAATAGTTCTACAGTATTTTAATTTTTATCAGAGCCAACATCATAAAGGAAATAAGCCCATGAAAGTTCATTTCTCAATTCTCAAGAGAACTCATGGTCAGATTTGTTCCATGTGCTATGAAGATAAATTCTATTTTTCTGTGGCAAACCACTGTTTCTGTTTATAGGAAAGGAAGATGCAGTCAGAAGAAAAATTCCGTGTTATAGCTGCATTTGACAGGCTCCTTGTTTTACTCAGATTTATTTGAAAGAGTGAGGAAATAATGCCTGATGAATCCATATGAATATGATATTATGTGACGATGCAGAAGGGAAAATTAGAAGAAAAATCCAAAACAAACCCCCAAGCAACAACCAAGTATGATGCAGAGGGTGGCAGAAGCTTTTTTAGGGAGTGGGAAGTTCATAAAAATATTTACTAAAATTGTTATCCATCTGTATTTCTTTCACTAAACCAAGGAAACGCCTTTTAATTTTCTTGCATGTAAGGGGAAAATCTTGGAAACACACCTGTCACATCTACTCCCCCAACTGATTCATAGTTTTTACTACAAATGCTTAGCATCTGATATTGTAAATTTTAGACTGTCACTGTGATTTCCCTTCTTTTCCCCCCTACCCTCTGCTGAATCAACCTATATATGTAAAATAGAGTGGATTTTGAAGGGTTCATTATCAGTACAACTTAGTTTCTCACTGTATAAGAATTCAGCTTCTAGAATTTGCATCTCCTATTTTGCCAGAGAGGTTGCCCAGAGACATTGAGGACCCCCCACCCCTGGAGATGTTCATGGCCAAGCTGGATGAGTCTCTGAGCAGCCTGGTCTGGTGGAAGGTGTCCCCTGCCCATGGCAGGGGGGTTGGCGTTAGAAGATCTTTAAGGTTCCTTGCAACCCAAACCATTCTGTGATTCTATAATTTTTTTTTTTAGATTCCCACAATTTTTCAGGTTCAGAGCATGACTTGCAAAATCCATTTCTGAGCATTTTGAAACATTTTGTTTCTGCAGGAATGAGTTCCTTTGGACCTTTTGTCACAAGGGAAAAGGGCTGATACTGGTCATTGCTTCATAGAAAGCATTCAATATCCATACTCTCACAGCACAGCTGAATTGCCTACATTTTCCTAGGTGAAGACAAACTATCCCTTTACAGCTGCTACCAATGAGGGTACCTGACTACATTGATCAAGAGCAAGTGGAAACCACATTTTAACGCCTTGCCCCTTTTTCAGGTGTATTTCTATTTTTCTGATGAATGCTGTCAATCAGCTTCTGATATGTAGACTGTCACAGCCAGAGGTGATCCTGTCCTCTGTTCCAGCAATACGAAAGCTGTGATATCAGAGCCATTTTTATTCAAAGCTTGATATAATGAAGCTTAATCTAGATGAATTATTGGTGTTAGCACAGCATTCCAGAAAAATGTGACTGGGAGAGATATTTTCAGCCTGAAACTCTTTCTGTTCATTGTCGTGGTTCTGCAATCATGTTTGTCTCTCTAGAGATATAATTTGTTGGACTATGAAATTTGGCCTCATTAAATACACCTGTCAGGGAATTAGCTGGAGGGGTGAAAAAACCACAAAATCCCATTTGAATCTTCCTAGGCCATGTCTTAAATAATCAAAGACAAAGCATCACACCTGGAATGCAAGAAGACCATTTTACTTTCTGTAGGTGCTCTTCAGGTAAGAAAAAACAAACTCTGGATGCCTAATAGCACAGTGTCATGTGATTTTTGCATTATCCACATCATCTTTAGATGTGGCTTGTTAAAGTTACAAGCTTGAAGTACAGTACAGGCACTTTGTACACTTTGTACAGTATGTGCACTTTGTACAAATAGTAACAGACACTCTTTATCCTGAAAATTGGTAAATATTTCTTAAATATATAAGTTCCAACTTCTGAGATGTTGTGAACTATTTGTTATGTTTGAGTGCTGATAGAGTCTCCTGTAGGTAAAAGAAAGTACTTTTGTTAGAAAATAGTCAACTGTATACCTGAATAATAGAGGTCAGAGTGAACTGGAAATCAATTATAAACCTTTTGAGAAGTCTCTTAATTTATACTTGATTGTGGCTCCTTGCTTTCAAAGATTTAAGTAGAGAATGGACTGGAGAACTTGTTTTCCTTTTAATCCACCTAATTTCCATCTGTCTGTGCATATTTTTGGTGAAAGAGCATTTCTTTGCGCAAATCTGTAAAACTGCCTCTCTGCTGTATTTCATAACCCTGACATTTAAGAGATTATTCTGCAAGTTACTTTCTTTCTTCTAATATTAATTTTTTAAAAAAATAGCCTTTTAGTCTAAAAATAACCTTTTAAAAACATATTTATTAAAGATATGTTTAATATTAGGTGAATGATGGCTCATAGTGAAAAAACTCTTGTGCAAGAATGTAGGTGCTGAGCAAGATTTCTATCACAGTTGTTTCTTGGGACAGCTGTAGCAAACCACGTTATTGAATTCTTGAAAACAAGGAGGTGTGCTCCCTGCTTTTACTCATCTCCTTAAGTTTCATTAGAGAAAAGGCCCTCTTGTCATATTGCCATAAGGAATAAAAGACAAAAACAGGTGAGAGGGAAAGGTTTATATTGACAAAAACATCATAGTATGTTAATGGTTTAATGCAAAACAGGTCCTGTAACTAGCCTGTGCTAGGAAGAGAAAAGCATGAGATGCTTAGGTTTGGAAGCAGGAATAGGAGAGGCTAAATGTCCTGGTTCAGAGATGGAAATGAGAGACACTGAGACTGGAGTAGGAAATCAGCAAAGGAAAAAAATGTTCAGAAAGGCCAGAGTCTGGGAAGCAGCAGAAAGGCTCATTACTGGATTCAATACTCACATCCAAAACCTGTATGTAACCTTACTTTTCACTTGTCACTTCTCTTCTCCAAAAGAGTATTTTTACTGTAGGGAGAAGTAGTTCCCCCACCTCCTTTTTGTGACTGGTTTACAGTAAATATTCTACTACTGTAAAACCAATAAAATTTGTTACTGTTATAAGTTGTTTTGTCTGATTAAGTAGGAAAGATCTGTGCAGTGGTTTTAAAAGTTGCATAGTAAAGTAATGAAACATATAGGTGTCAATGTGGTACATGAAAGAATCTGAACTTTCAGTATAGTGTTTTGTAACATATGTGTCTGAAGACAAACTTCATTTAAAGAGCACATCAAGACTGAAAACATTGGAAAGATACGAAATGCAGAACTCAACATGAATGTTTATTTTCCTCTCCCACTTTAACTGTAATTACATACCTTCTCCTCAGGTCTCCTTCCCTCCCTTACTGGTGGGAAGACTGAGTCTGATTATAATTCATAACTCTCTATGTGAAAAGAAAATGTGCACTGAATCACACATTTATTGCAGAAAAGCTAGGCAAGAGCCCCCTCCCTTAATACTTACCAACTTACTAATAATGAAGAGACAGAAAATACACATGGGGGAAAAAACAGTTTTTCTGATTCAGCAAACTGTGTTCCTCCTCATTCAGGACAGCCAGTGGTACCAGGGCAGTGTTTAAGTGACTAGAATATTCCAGCCTTAAGTAGTTCATCCTTTGGCATTTGAATTGGATGGAAGACACAGATTGAAATGTTTTGAGATCACCATATCAGTGAACACAAGTTACATATCTAAAGAGTATGTGTCTGGATATCTTCCCTGATTTCAACCAACATGATTTTTCAGAGACCTAGCCTAGATTCAAAGCCTTCATGATCTGAGGCTGAAACAGAAACCTTACCTTCCTGACCCCCTGTTATCCAGATGAACGACATTCCTTATTTACCTTGCCCTCTGGAAGAGAGGATCCCTAAAGGAACATCTGTTGGACTCCAGTGTTTCAGAATGGGACGTACATAGGCTTCCTTGTGGTTAAAATGGTTCTTTGTCATAAAATATCAGAGGGTAAATTTAACAGAACCCTTAAACATTTAAAATAACTTTCTCCTGCTTACCATGAGCCCCATTCTAGTCCCATCAAAGCATGGCAAAATCTCAACGACTTCAGCACCATCAAGAGTAAGATCTGCATGTGGCTTTAAAAATCATATTAGTACTATCTTACACTTATACGGCATAAAGATTCCCCAGATCCCACAGAGCTTTTCTGCAAAAGAACCTGTTTTTAATCACAAGTACAAACAGGACAATAGGATGATACATAACCTGCAGAGCTGAATAGAATAGAACTTTACATGGTCATGCCAGTATAACAGTTCTCACAGCTTGCAATTTGCCGTAGATACTGCTACTCCAATAAAGAAACAGTGCTTTTCTCTTCAGAGAGCACAATACCAGCACAGAACAGGAGGCTGCCACAAAGTCCTCCTGCAAGATGCAGGGAGACTGCCACTGGATAAAGCTAGGAGCCATAGGTACCTCAGTAATCATGCTGTGAGCAGCGACATCACCTCTCAGTCAGGATTATGTATCTACACCTCCCATCAGCTCCTCAGGGACCATAGCACATTTGAAGGGCCGTGATTTTGTGGTGATATATTTGGAGAAGATGAAAATTCTTAACGCACTGCAAAACTGTGAGGAATATAGATGTGGTGACTCCCACTGAGAGAGAAAGGTTTCGTATCTCGGCTAAAATAAAATGGTGAAAAGTAATGGAAAAATCTCATAGAGAAGGAATCTCCAAAGTCTAGTTTTTCAGTATAAATATGATTGGGGGGGGGATTGCAGAAGGGAAATGTAGATTTCTTAAACTTTCTAGTGTATTAACACTCCATTTTTTTTTTCTATATTTCCATCACATGAAGAGGTGAAATACAGTTACTCTAGCCCAGCCACTTCATAAGTTTGTATAAATATACATACACAAAATTCTTTTTAAAAGTATATAAATATTTGTAAGTCTCTTTTATAAGTATAATTTACTTACACAAGGTGAGTTAATGATTACTTGATGAGTAATACTACAGCCAGTCCCATCAATATCTCATCAGAATATTTTACAGGCCAAGTATTAAGTTAAAGCTTGATATAGTGTGGAATCATCAATAAGAGACAAAATAGAAAGTAACTCGTCAAAATATTCATTTAATAACTTCAGTTGTTTACATCACCCATGAAAACACATTCAGAGCAAAAATTTCTATAGTCAGATTAGAATTCCTGCTCTGTCCTCCCTTTGTTTTGCCCTGCAGCATCCTTTCCAAATCCAGTGTATCAAAACAGAAATGGATAATTGTCTATACTCGTCACTTGGACTGTTCAAGGTACAGACACAGGGAATTTGTATGGGATTAACCTGACAGATAAAACCTGTTTTACAGGCTCTTTTTCAGGGACTTGTAATGACTTTGAAATGGCAGGGATTTTGGATAGAGTTTTCAAAACAGAAGATTATTTACTGACCTTTAGGAATATAATAAGCCTGAAAGATGGTTAAGTAACAAAAGCTGGTGTGTGCATTGTCTTAATTAAATTGCTAATTAAATCTTAAATATATTTGAGCAACCAATAGTGGGACTTAGAGACATATATTTCTCTGCTGCTGCACATTCTTTTCAAGACTGACTTCTTGTTTTGAACTTTGTATAAATCCATCTCTTTCAAACGTTTTATCTATCTCAAGGTCTTTGCCAGAAGGTTTTTTAAGATCCTGACGAGGAATTTTAAAGCTGGTCAGACTGTTTTACACAGTTGATCTAGACGGCATATAAAAATCCCATGGCAAATCTTCATTTTGACAACTTGGATAGCACACACTTTAAATAGTTGCTTTGAGATTTCTGCATAATCTAATCTTCAGATTAAATTCTGGAGTTCAACCTCTGGATTCACAGAGCTAGCTGAACAGAGACATTCATCTCACTAGTTTGATTTTAAACCATCTTATTAAAAAAATAATAACAATTGTTCACTCAAAGTCCTAATCATGCTCCTCATTTTGCTGTGACAATAAGTCTTCATAGAACACACGTGGAGAAGACATGCTTATGTTATTGCTTTGGTGGATCTTTCTGAATCAGTTGTTCTCTGCATGGCACCAGACTGCCTAACTAATGGCACTGCAACCTGGCTTTGCATCCTGCTTCCTGTCCTTAGGAAGCTGGGGACAATATTTCACTGTAGCAGCATATTTCTGAGCCTGAGAAGGAGGCAGATACATCAGACTTAAAATGAGAATTATTTTGAACTAATTAAGTCTCGGATCTTAATGGGTTTAAGTATCAAACTTTTATTAATTATTGATTATTAATGACTGAATAGTGAGACATGTAATTCACAGATTGCCTTGAAATCACCTAGGTAAGGCACATGATTTTTATATGCTTTTTTTTGAGAGAGAATTCCTACCATGCAAAAGCCACAACTAACAACAGAGTAGTAAATCATCAGTTAAATTTTTCCTTAGAAAAATCCTGACAGAAACTTACCCAAAACCCAAATATTGCTGTTGGCTCAAACCTGTCCCAGAGGGTTTTTGGCTAAAATAGCAGAGCTTTTTAATTATTCTGAAATTGATTTATACACAGATTTATGCAGCTGGGAATTTTGCAGGTCTCTGCACCATGACAAGCAGTTGAATTCTGAGTAATTGCTTCCTTATAACTAGCATTCTGAAAGAATTGGGTTAATTTCTCCTCAGTCTTGAATGAATGTTTATACAAGTATATCTATTATTTGGGATAAAATTCCCATTTTTAAAATGGAATGCCAGAAAAATAAATGGTCCCAAAAATTCTCATGGTAAAAAAAGTACATTTTTTGAAAATCTGTGAATTTCTTGGAGAAACTAATCGCACTTTTTTTCATTTAATTAATTTTAAGTATACCGGATACACATTGTAATTTCTGTTATATAATTTGCCTGATATTATATTGATGTGTATCTTGGGAAAGGTCATAAGCAAAAAAATATGGCTGGAGACAGCACTTGGTTAAAATGATTATATTACTTGTATATTTTGGCCTATTTAAATCCTAGATTCAGAATAGAGCTCAAGACAGGTCTCATGAGAGACCAAACAAAATGTGTGTAGTTGACACTCTTCTAACTGATTGATAACTATGTAAGAATCTAAGGAACAGACTTTTACAGGGACTTTTCAGTCCAATTCACACTTGCTGATGCATCCTGAATACCCTGAACATCCCTGATACTTACCTTCTAGTCTTCATTTGTTCTGTTGATTCATGCAGTCCAAATAGGAGCCTTAGGAGAACAGAGCTCTTTACCAGCTCTCACAGGTGGGACGTGTTCCATTCCTGTGTATAGCTTTGTCTCTAGGTACATCACAGCCTATGAAAGTTGACAGTGGCACCACAATACAAAAAAGACCTTAAGCCATTAGAGATCATCCAAAGGAGGGCCACAAGGATGGTGAAGGGCCTTGAGGGGAAGCTGTGTGAGGAGCAGCTGAGGTCACTTGGTCCGTTCAGCCTGGAGAAGAGGAGACTGAGGGGAGACCTCACTGCAGTTACAGCTGCCTTGTGAGGGGAAGGGGAGGGGCAGGCACTGACCTCTTCTCTGTGGTGCCTGCTGACAAGACCTGAGGGAATGGCCTGAAGTTGTCAGGGGAGGTTTAGTTTGGATATTAGGAGAAGGTTCTTCACCGAGAGGGCGGTTGGGCACTGGAACAGGCTCCCCAGGGAAGTGGGGACAAGAGTTGTCAGGAAGCATGACAAGAGTTCAAGTGTTTGGACAATGCTCTCAGCCACATGGTGTGACTCTTGGGGTGCCCTGTGCAGGGCCAAGAGTTGCACTTGATGCGGGTCCCTTCCAACTCAGCATATTCTGTGATTCTGTGACCAGAACCGAATCGAATTTGAAGAGTGGCTGTCCTTTATTTTTTACTGTATTACTGTAGTGAACTGTATCTTCATCCCAAAAGCTAAAACAGAAATGTTTTCACCATATTAAGTATAAACTAGGAAAGAATATTCTTGTTACATGTAACATGAGCCTGCCTTTTATATTTAATATATCCAGCAATAAATTGCCATCAAAATCCATAAAAATTAGTTCGTAATTAAGAAGCAGCTTTGATTCCATGAGTAGGTTATTTCTAAGTGTATGCATATACTGATCAATAGTCAGTAGAGCTCTTCCCCTTCGTGCCTACACAGCCAAAACATCCAACATTTAAGTGTGTTAAGTTCAACACACACTTCAGCAGCAGTTTGCTTAAAAATATGCAGGTAGAAGACAGGGCAACAAAGGTCAAATGAATTCAAGCACTTCAACTGAGGAGCTAAGGACAAGAAAATAAATGTTGCTCTTCAACATGGCTGTAAAGTAAAGCAATGTAGGGAAGACAAGATTATCCAAAAGGGCACCCTGAGTGGATTGCTCTTATGTCAGTGTGTAGCTCATTTTCACATTAAACTACTGAGTTAATGAATAAAAAAAGACTACCTACAAATTATAACAGTGCATTTAATGAATTGTAGGATGCTGAAAACACCATAATTTTGCATCTGAAATGTTGGATATAATGTTAGAGCAATGAAGAATTATAACTTGACCAGGCATATCTTAGAATACAAATGAAAAGAGATGACTTACTACAAATCCTATCAATGATACAACATTATTTAAGTCAATTTTAGGGACAACATTTTAATTAAAAATAAAGAGAACACTTGGCTGTCTTGAAAAATGAATAAACTTACGGTTTGACCTGTATAATCACAACTAATTGTTTTGACAACCATTAATGCCACCATAAGGAACACAGTGGTTTTATGCTCATCACATTTAATAGAGGAAGATGTATGTGGTCATTCATTTGGAGTTGTATTATTCCTTCATTTTGATTATAACTTTCCCAAGTAGCATCCAAATTTGACACATAGAGATTTTGAATGTGCAGATCTGTGGTAGTGAATTTTTTTTACATAAAATTCACAGAAGGGGAGTTTGGTTTAAATGCTGAACACATTACCTGAACAACCCCAGGAGACATCAACAGAGTATTTAACAGAAGCATGGTTCGGTAAGCAGAGTAGAATCTGCCTTGTCCCTTTTCTCTCCTTTTGAATGTAGAGAACAGTCTATTCTTACAAAACTTGAAATATCTAAATCTTGGCACACTGTTACAGTAAAAGGAATCATTCACTGTGCATTTGCTGGAAGTAGCCCTCCTGTTACCATTCATGCGAAATCCCTTATATCCACTAAGATATAAACACATTGGTTTAGTCTGCTTCTGTATTTGCTAGACAGGTAAAAGGTGACAATGAAAAGAAAAGAAAGAAGGCAAGAGAGAAGGTACAGCAGTCTAGAGCAAAATCCGAAATTGAGCTGAGGACCATCCTGCCTTACCTGTTACCACTAGCACTTTTTAGTAGTCCTCTACAAAATCCTCCTCTTCCTCTTTCTCCTTTTTTGACTGCTCCCTTAGGTATCTATTACCCTTCCATTGTCTCTGCATCTCTATCCTGCCTTCTGTACCCATCTTGGTTCTTGCTCCTCTCTCATTCATACTCATAGCCCATTTCCCTGCTCACTCCCCTCATTCCTTCCTGTTTCTTTTCTACCCCAGTCTTTCCCTGCCTTCCTGATACCACCAACCCACGCTGCCCACTCTCTTTACGAGTGCTCTTTTCTGTTGCCTCTCAGTTTTCTCATTTCCTTTTTTTTCTGGACTTTTTACTTTCTTCCTCACTCTGAATTTTCATTCCGTTTTTTATATTGTGTCCTTATTGCTTGTCTAACTTCTTCATCAAGGTTCTGCCTGTTATCTTCCTTTTACGTCCTTTATCAACCCTTTATGTTTTTATTCCCTGTCCCCATTCTCTACCAATAACTACACAGGTTGTTTTCCTCTTTTTCCCTGTTATCTTCATTCTTTAGTAGAAAACCATTGAAATATAGGGCAGATTTTATCAGCACAGTTATGTTGCAGACCTGGTCCCCTCTGTTAAATAGTAATTTCCATTTCAGTGTATGTAGCCTTTTACTACTAATTCCTTTGAAGTGTGAAATCTATTGTTCTGCTAAAATACTGGAGTAATGCATTGTAGGGGGGAAAACCTATCTGCAATGAAATTTTAACTCTCTAAATCAACATCACAATGTTGGACAGCTATGTAAATAATGAGTTATTTATGCTACCTGTCACTCTACCTTATCTAGAAAATAATTCATTAGTTCTTATACGCAATTGTGCCTGGTATGTATTTTGATGTGTGATAACTGTAAAACATTATCAGTGTCAGGAACTGTGCATACTCACATCATTTTCCACTTTAATGGAGCTGAAAGTGCTGAGAACAAAGCCTCACAACTGATGCAAATCTTGTGATAAACACAAAGTTTGAAGGATGCTGTGCATGAGAGAGACTGCCCAGCCTTGTTTCAGAGCCTTGTTTCTGTAAGCATCTGAAAACAAGAAGGAAAAAATGTCTAGTTTTTGGAGTTGATTAGGCTTGTATCTAACTGGTTACAGGTGTTCTTTGTGTGCATTAAAACTGAGCAGTCAGAGAATGAGAAGTATATTGCAGCAGTTTGCTAAATATTTGTTGTAACTACATTTTCTTTCCTTCTATTTAAAAAACCCACCATAATCTAGACATTCTGAGTAATTTTATGTGTTTGCAGAGACTAAAAGTTTGCTGCATTCTTGGAACATATGCTCAAACAGCTTTATCATCTACCCCTAGTTTTCTTCTTTCCCATGTCTGTTTGCTTACAAATGTTGTCTACACTAGGAAGCACTAGGAAACCTCTGTTAAACAGGTCATGGAAAAGGATAATATCAACTTTCAAACTGTGACGACATAGGTGGGAAAAGATCTCTATGTCTCCCTGTGCAAAGAATACGGGCTATCTTGGCTCATTTTGTCTTTGCACATGAGATGAGGTAATCAGGAGAGCAGTTTGTGCTGTGGAAGGACATGCCTGGATGAGTTCCACATCCACTTGCTGGCATGAGCTGCAAAGCCTGCTCCACATTTCCTCTGCTCCACACTCACTGGATGCAGTTACTTTTCTCCAATGCTGCATCTGTAAGAAAAAGACTGATTAGGATGTGAAGAGGTAGTGCAACAACATCAGGGCTGCAGATTTCTGCTAAAATTTAACAGTAAGGGGAATGTTGAGTGGAATGGCAGAACAGAATTCCCATGTGTTGTCCTCTGGTGAACGTAGTCTCCTCTCCCACTGCCCATTTTAGCTGCCCATTTAGAAATATCCAAATGTCATACAGTTGACGCCGAATCTTAGGAGTGTCATATACCTCAGGGGATAGATGGTATACATGCAGAATCTTGGGAATGCTATATATCCCAGGGGACCAGGATCAAAATGGAGCTGGTCCAAAATGCTCTGAATCCCATGAGGTTTTTTATATGCACTCTAACACCAATTTATAGAGGTAAGAACTTTACACAAAGTAATTCTACTGTATTTTAAATATCCTGATTGGATTTCTTCAATGTCACCCCACCTACTGTGTTAAAAGTATAATCAAGCCAAAGAATCTAACCTGGAAAAAGAGAATAGAGAGGCAAGTTATTGAAATGATAATTCTCCTGAACAGCAGCAGAAATTATTGGCTTCAGTAAGACAATTTCAGTCCATAGTCTTTATTTTGAAATACACTTCTAGGCTTGTTTGTGGCTTTCATTTACAAAAGTTGAAATATTTACTGTACAAAAATTATTCAACAAAGAATTGTTTTTCTCTTACACTTTCTATTACAATGGGAATGGTGCAGGAACTTGTGCCACCCCTCTACAGAAGTGTATAAAATGAAATTTTCTGATATGTGAAGCATTTTTGAGATTTTGAAGATTTGTTGATTTGCCTTCATACTCTTTCTCAAGAGAGATAAGAATGTAATTTCAGATTAATGAAATTAGTAGCATGGCAGGTTCCCATCATCTCAGCTACCTATGGAAGAATCAGATAGAGCAGAGATAAAAGATTTACAGGCTGTACTAAAACACCTTTGTTTTCTTTAGTGTGAGGGTGCCTCGAACAAACAAAAGAAGTACAACTATATTTCAATAGAAATGTACAAAAAATTTTATTTTTTGGAATTAGTATTTTGTTTCCCAAGGTCTACTCTTGATTCTAACCTGCCTTCTCTTGAGTAGGTGTGTAATCCTTTTTGTGTAGCCATGCAATCCTGCATGGCCCAAGACGGTGAGCAACTTGCAGAGTGCACAGGATTTTCTCTCACTTTGAGTATCTTGTGTCTTTTTTTGCCTCCAGTCCAACAAAACTCCATGAGAATACTTCTGTAGATAACTACTGTAAGTTTGTGTGTCATTGTTTTAATTTTTACAGGATGCGCTTTTTCAAAAAAATACGTGAGTCAAATCTTTCTCACACCATTTTCACACTCATGCAGCAAAATTAAACTGTCACAAAATGTTTCTCTGCTTTCTCTACTCTGAAATGGAGAACTACATCTATTTCTCCTTTCATCTGTTGCAAAGATGCAAAACGCCCTGAGGTTCAACACAGAGATTTAAAACCATAAGGAGTTTCTTGTGAGCTCAGAAATGGTTCTTATGTGTGTGAATATATGTATGCATGTGTGTAGGTGCATCCTGTGAGAAATGAACCTGAAGGAAAAAACTTAGCATGGGATTTTCTGGGTTAGCGTCTGCTTTGCACAAAGGGGCAGCCTTATGCACCGTTTCTTGTTTTACCCAGACGTTTGTACGAACTCCCATGCTCCCTGTGGAACAAGGTTGTGATGTCGGTCAGTTCCTGGTCAGTAAAAACTCATCACTTCACTTTTCCCCTTCTTTTGCAATAGTGCCCTGGTGTTTTTCAAGTGCCTTCTGCTATGCACTAGATAACACACAGCATTAAAGGCAATCATTTTTAACTCAATGACTTCCTCCCACCATTCTGTTCTGCTTGAGATAGGAGACAGAACTGTTTTCATATTTTTCTGACTTATTGTCAGCTGAAGTTGAAGTTATTATAGGCACCTCAGTAAATGTACAAATGTCTCTGCTATACTCTCCTTGAACCCATGAAGTACCAAAACCTAGACATCCTGGGAGCACCACTTTTTTTTGTTCATATTTAGAGTGATGAAAAATTAGGATGGTTGGCTTAACTAACAGTAGGAAATATCTGTGTGAAAAGTCATCTACTGTTTTCTTCATCTGTGCAGGATGAACTCTGCTTTCCATGATGAATCATTTTGTTGCTTTGCAGTTTTTTCCTTATATCTCACAAGATCCCACGCAAGCTTTAAAAAACTCACCAAGAAGGAAAAAAAAAGCCAATTTAAATAACATACCCAAGGCTTATTTTCCTCCTCCATTTGCTATGAAATCCCAGCAAAAAAAAAATTATGTATGAGCAGTTTCCCATAAATCTCATGCCAACTAGCTGTTAAACAAGAGGACTAAATTCCTAAGGACGAGAGCATGCAAATACCCTAAAGAAGTTACTTTTTTCTGAGAGATCTTACGAAGTTCAAGGAAACTTTCTAAAGTTTCAAAGTACTTTGAGACAGAATATCTTCTTGAAGTATCCATGCTGCTGCGAGGCAGCAGTCATAAATCACAGAAGGCATAGATTTTCAGTTCTCACACCATTTTTATGTCTGACAGAATAACTCTATCTGTTATATCTTGTTGCTACCCAAGAAGATTTACTGAGGTAAAAAGCATTGTATCCCTACTGAAAGAATACAGAATACACTGACTATATATATATATATATATATATATATGTCCTATCTAAAGCAGTTTATATTTTTTCAGGAGGCTTATACAGTGTATTTTCTCCTGACTTAAGTGATAAATTTTTGAAAGTTCTCAGGAATAATGAACTGGAAAATGTATTTTCCCCATAAGGCTCTAGCATATTTTTAGCTGGTGGTTTCAGGATTCTATAAATGATACACATTTTTAGCAGGTATAAAGCAGTTTTGGAGACTGACTGGTAATTGCAAGCCGTGCACCGAAAGATGAGATAAAAAAATCCTACATACTTTTTCCTAAACTTTTAGTGTTGTGATATTTTGTCAGAGGGTCTGAAAACAGCCAGGACCAAAATGCCTTAGGATATTCCCCGGGGGATGTGCCTGAGATAATCATAATTTTGATGATAGTAATCTTCACCAGCAAGATAAGTTTCTAGGAAAGAATTGGTTAATCCTCTTGTGCATTACAATATGTGGTGAATAAAATTATTGTTCTCAGCTGTACCTACTCCTGCCCTTTTCCTGTCCCCATAAAGGTGACTGGAATGATACCTTTTGGGAGGTAAAATAAACTAAGACTAACTTTTGATTAAAATGTACAGTATATAGCTTATGTTGGTGTCAAGATGAGGTGGTTAATATAGTTAAGTGACAAATAAGAACTGAGATTTTTTGATTAAACTGTTTTATTTGAAAAAGTGAGGGGAAATACTTCCCCTCATTTTGTAACTTCTCCTACTGTCTTTTCAAAGAAAATATACTTCTTTTGCCTAGGAGCCGATTCTCTTGTGTAGCATCTATTTAGCATAAACTAAAGAAAAATTAGAGAAAAGACATTGACCAAGAAAATTAAGATTTCTTAGCTTTACTACAGTTCTCTTAACTACTAATGTAGATTTGTCACCATCCCTGGAGGTATTTAAAAGTTGTGTAGAGCTGGTGCTTAGGGACAACATAGTGGTGGACTTGGCAGTGTTGTTTATCATTGTACTTGATGATCTTCAAGGTCTTTTCCAACCTAAATGATCCTATGATTGTGTACAACTTATTTCACAAAATATTTTGTTTATTTTTCCTCTGCACACATCCCCACAAATCACTCAGTTGTTGGGCGGCATTTTAATTTTTATGCCTTCTTCAGTGCCTGCTTGCTCTCATTGCTAAAATATATATTTTGTCATATGAAGCACAGTTTTATAGGAAATACTTAAAAAGCTAAATGCCAAAATGGTCTTGAAGGCATGACAGTTTTTCAACTAGACAAATGTGCTTTCTGTATTTTTCCATCTACGTCTCTTATGGAAAATGAGAATGTAAAACAGCAGTAAGAAAAAGGCCATATGGAATAGCTGCCTTGAGAATTATTCTTGAATAGTTTTGCCCTGATGAGGTATTTCTTCAATACATCAATAAAATGCAATTTCTCTGAGGTGGTTGCTTTTCATCAAATGCTGCATTCCAGGAAGTAATCTCTGCTTGGTCGCAGCTGAATGATTTGGGGAGGAGAATGTTAGTGGATAGGCTACAGAGTTCTCCCAAATTAATTTTTATAAATATGGTTGATAAGAAGGCAACTTTTCGAATTTCAGACACAGTCCAAGAAAAAGCATATAAAAAATTTAGATGATTAAACTATTTTTTTGTATTTACTAAGCTGCGTTGTACATACATTTCTCCAACATAAGTTATAGTGTGATGAAGTCAAAGATGGATTTTTACAAGCAAGCTATTGCTTGAAAAATGGTTTGATGTGAAATATGCCCTGAAAAAAATTCCTACCTGGCCTTTTAAATATCTTTTAATCAAAACATAAATAGATTTTAATACTTTAAGTAAAACTGAGGCTACATTTCAAATGGCATATTGTACTGTGTCCCAAAAGAGGCTCTGGCTGACTGAGGTAATTAATACAGGTTTGCTCAAAGTAACCCGATGTACTACTGATTATTTAATTTAATAATGTCTTAATTTTATAGCACAAACCAGAAGCAGTGATGGCTTTACTTACAATTAATTACTTACAATTGATCTCTTTTTGATCTCTCATGCTTTCCTTCTTCCATATTCACTCTTTTCCCCTTACTGCTCTATTGGCTTTTCCACCAAATTAATGCCAGTCTTATCTCAGCCATGACCTCTGTTTCCTATTCTTCTAGCAATTCCACCTTCCTGTACGTAGCTAGAAATTCCCACATGATATCACAAGAAGTGCTTAAGAACAGTTAAGATGGTTATGCACTTTCTTGGTTTAGAGGATTAGTTTATCAAACAAAGATGCCTGATTAGTCTGTCATCATATAGCAATGAAAAACTGATATAATATTTAATCCTTTTTTCCTATTTACTTTTATATTACTGCACACAATATATCTGAGACTTGCCTACTACTAAGGTCACATTAAAAGACATGTGGGATCACGTTCCCTTTTTTCAGCTATAATTTCTATGCTTACTGTTTAATAATTCTATACCTAGTTTCTGATTTGGTAGATTTATTATTAGCCCTAATAGGTGATTTAAAATTATACTAGATTCATTTATTGTCTTGAGATGGAGAGTCTATGGTATTGTCAAGAGATGTAAAATCCTCTTCAGTTTGATCTTACTGTATTATAATTTGGTTTTCAGTGTTATTAAACTATTTGCCCTTGCACCTTTGACACCCCATTGGGCTCCATAATCCTTATGAAAAACTGATACAAAGTTTTAATTTCAATTCAAATCATAAACCTCAATTAACTTCAGGTTCTAGGCTCTTTACTGAAAAAATGCCCCAGTTCTTTTTTTCTTATTATTTTCTTTAGTAAATTGACCACTTTCTTTTAGCTTCTTTCACACAGTTCAGTTCAGCTTGTTCTATAGTTACTTCACTTTCCATATTCAGCTTTCATGGCACACTCTTTTTTATTTTTTTTTAGTATTCTTTTTTCCATTACAATATATTTCACTATCTGTTTGTTGAGATTTTCAGTCTTCATTTAACCAATTTTTGGTTTTAAAATTTATACTTTGCAAATGTAGATGTTTAATTGATAATTTTTTTCCTCTCTGTACTAGTGTTGACGACCACATAGATCTTTTCAATATAATGCAAAATTCTCTCTGGCTATCTACTTTCTTGAAACAATATATTTGCTCTGCCTCTTCCTACATGGCTTAATGGCAAAACAGGATGTCAGTATAAGAGTCAGGAAACAATACATATGTGTGTATATTTTCAGGTGTAGTAGGAATGTAAAACAAATAACTAAATTATGTGCATTTTCCAGGTGCATAGTAGATGGAAAAAAGATTAAAATAACAAAAAAATCACTTTTTCTTCTTTATTCTAGTAACTGTTTGATTCTTTCCCCCCATGAATAATATATTGGTGATACTTGATACCTCTATGGGAGAGAAAATTCAAATACTTTATATGTATAAAATTTTTTCTGTTCTACCCTGAAAAGTATTAGCACCCTGAAAAGTATTATTACTCTGCATGTTGACACTAGAAATCTTTTGCCTCCCCTAGGTCCAAATAACTTACAAACAATGAAATGAAATTAGTTAATCACTTGCCGCTGAAATAAATATAATGGAGCACACCTGGGAATTCTTGTATTAATGTCTGGGCTTGGATCAGGAGTGTGCTTTTGAAACACATTTCTTGCTCATTCTCCCCTATTGAGCCTTGGCTCACATCTCACAGCAATCTTGGACCACACGCAGTGAATCTCTTTGGGATAAAATTAAACTGGAAGCTGTGATCTGTGAGCCCATGAAGTGCACTCCCGATACAACTGGGCATGCAATCCATTGCACCATGTCCAAGATAAAGCAGCTCTGGTGTGCAGAGTACAGACCTCAGCTCTTCAGCTCCATTGTTCCCTTCCTCCTGGCCTAGATTATGAACTAAGGTAGGCAGAGATGCTGATCCTTTGGAAAGCAGAAGTACAAACTTTATTTTAAAAAATCCAGGAAGGAAACATTTCATAGGAGACTAAAACACTCAGTGTTAGCCTCATGACCATATTTCTGTTCTTCCAGAACACTAAGCTGTTTTCTGAGGTGCCCTATAGGCTTTCAGAAGCATTACTTTAATTATGATCTTGTTCGAAAAAAACTGGAACTTTCCCTATTCAGTTGAATGAAAATATTGATAAGTGAAGTACTTACTTGATATCTGTATTTTCAACATTAGATTTAATGGGCACCAGTATTTAATTTTATGTTCTTAAAGTAAAAATGCTTTTTCAAGCTCTTCAGGTCAGAGAAGGTGTAAGAGTGAGTAGAAGAAGGTAAGTGCAGGAAGGGAAACAAAATCTCTAAGTGATATGCTATGTTTAAAACAATTCCTGCATTCTAAAAATCTCTGTAGCAGCATATTATTTTAAAAATGGAATCTATGAAACATTTAATAATCAAATTAAATGAATTAATTAAATTGAATTGCATGGTAGTCTAATTAGAAATGGATGCAGACTAGAACTACCACCTCTGAAAGGTATTTGAAGCCTGAATACAAACGTTTGTAGTTCTGTATTAACTGAAGTGTGAGATAAGTACAAAAACAAGTAAAAACATGATCAGGAATAGAAAGATTTTTTTTTTTATATAAGATCTTGCTTAGATTAGCAGCTTTATTCTTTTTGAAATGAAGGATTGGTAGCTAGAGAATATTGTCTGAACTTGAAAGAGTATACAGATTGTTTCATGGTCTGGGTAAAATCTTGATTATATTGCTATCTCATTCACCTTATTCACCTATGTCTGTATCAGTGGCACGTATGTTGTGAGAAAAAAAAAATCACAACAGATTAGAACAGTGACAGTTGTAGGGAATAGATTGCTTTCTAGATTTTTGGAATATAATATTTTGGGGAAATTCTGTAACACTACTGACTGACCATCTGTAGGGCTACTGAGAAATGTACTGCAAGATCAAAGCAACTTAATTTTTATATTGATCAGAGCTTTTAATTCTTCAGAATAATTTGTCCTTTGATTGTGAGTTGTGCTTTTCTTTCTGTCATGGGGTTGAAAAAATTGTACAAAAAAACCCTCGTAGAGTTGCAGCAATTATTTACAACATAAAGTCCTCAGAGATTATTTACAATGTCTTCAATTGTTCAAATGTACACATAGTGTGTTATTTATTATTTCTATTGCTCCTCCGAGTGATCAGTGGTCTTCCTTACTGACCATCATTTATCAGTGATCCTGCACTTCACTTTTACAACCTTCTAGATAATGAAAAGCAGTTTTTAACCTCCAGGATGAAACACAGCACAGTCAAGGCTTCACACTGCCATTCTGGGGCAGAGGGGAGGTGGTCAGCCTGCCCCTAGTGCTGCCCAGGAAGGGAGCAGCTGTCAGAGGATGTGGGAATCCTCATGGGGATTTTGTGGAGAGGAGAGGCTGACTGGCACATCTGGAGGGTCAGTGAGAGACTGGGGGAATGTGGAGGAAGGCTGGAGGCCTCGAATTCTGATGGAACAGGGGCAGCTGCTTGTCTGCCCACAGACCTGTGGCTGCAGGCTGGGCTTGGTGAAAGCCAAGGTGCAGGGGTGCAGGAAAGGCAGGTCCAGGACTGCAGACATGGGCTGCCTGGGTCAGAACCATGCACCAACACAAAGAACCCTCACTCCTGGTTATGGGGCTGGAACTTGGACCTGCAGGGGACCTATGGTCCTCTGCAGACCTGATCATGTCACCTTCAGAGGTATTTTTCTGGCCAGAGGCTCAGATCCAAGACTCTGAAGAGAGACTGCAGAGGTTTGTGGGGCCCTCAGACTGTTCATTTTCCTCTGTGCCTGTGTGGGCACCAGTGATAATGCCTGGGGAGAGCTCAAGCTTACCAAGAGTGACTGCAAAGGTCTGGGGAATGCAGAGAGGTTGGGAGGAATCTGTTTGTTCAGCCTGGGGAAGAGAAGACTTTGGGGAGAGGAGTAACACCTAACAGCAATTGCCTGGTATGCACAACAAGGTCATCAAGAGGGATCCAGGCCCTTCAGAGCAGGGCAAGGTGGGAGGATGTGAGACAAGATTGTAAGCTGAAATTCAAGACTTGGGTGGAATAGATAGAAAACCTTTTCCCTCATGGTGAAAAGTCAAGCGCTGGAATAGGTTGCCCACAGAGGTTGTGCAGTCTCTGTCTCAAAAGTTTTCAGGACCTGAATGTGTAAAGAAAGACCTGAGCAAAGTTGTCTGACCGTGTAGTTCACCCTTCCTGAGCAGGAGGTTGGACTAGAGAGGTTCTGAGGTGCCTTCCAACCTGTAAGCCTGGTATTGAATCATGATCCTATGTACTGTGTAGGAGTAAAAAGTAAAATAAAATCTCTGAAATGCAACAGGATAGAAATGATGTGGCATGCCAAGTGCTGTTAGCTTAATCTGTCATGTGTTGTCATATCACAATGAGCCATAACGTAATATGACTGAAGCAATCCAAAGGTACCTACAATTCACCTCACAAGGTGATAGATTTGATGGGAAGTATGAAATTTGACTGGTTTTCTGCAAAGTGAAAAGCATCTTTAGAACAGCTTCTATTCTAAATACTTTAAAAACAGATTTACTGTTACAAAGAGAAACCCCTGCAAGCTTTCATATTTGCTGCAGGATTTAAGTTGCAGCCTTCCCCAATGTAGCATGTTTTCAGTGCTGCCTATTAGGGATGTTTTCAGCTGAACAGTTTGTTCTGGCAGGAAAAAAAAGTCACTTCTCACAAAGTAAAAGGTTTCTCTTGACTCTGTGAGCAAAGCATTACATAGACTAAAATTTGGGCTCCTGTTAGGGAAAAAAAACCCCACCAAATTTCATTGGTTTCACAGGAATAGTTTGCATTTAATGTTCCTATTGAATCAGCATTGCCCTTTCACCAGAGTTGCAAAGAACAGACCAAGTACACCACCTGAAAGTTACTGTAAATGTGTAGCATTGAAAAATTATTTTTTTCTTGCACTAAGTAAGTGTCAATAAGACAAGTTCAGGTTCCACGGTAATCTTTAAATTTGCTTTCTTTGGGGAACCTAGTAGACTCTGTGTGTCATTGTTTGGATCTGTGAGGAGCAGTTTAAGACCAAGGCATGGAATCTTGACATATGGATGATTTCAGCTTACCTATAGGTGGAGCAGAGTGCACATACCTTCCTGCATGATAAACTCAACAGCTGCATACCAGCTGGCCAGTTACACTGTATGCTCACAGCATGCCCACTCTCTTCTTTTCATTAAATGAGTGGGAGAGACTTTGGCATTTAAAACATGTAGAGATCTTATGTGCCTGTCCCTTACAGGCAGTGGAAATTCAATTTTTGTGCATCCTTGAATGACTAAAGGGCTAATCACAATATTAGATGGTCTTGTGTGTTTCTAGACGGTAGAACAAACTGACTGAAGTTGCCATGAGTTATGGTAACATGGAACTTACCCCAGTAAATTTTAATTCTTTTTGTGATGGTAGATGGATGTATACATCATCTGCATGTTATTACTTAGATATAATAAAGAAATTACCCAGATAGGATTATGCATACTGTAGTCAGACTTATTTGTTTCTTCAGGAAACAGTTTGATGATTCAGAGGATCTAAAGGACCCTATATAGGCATGCTGTAACCCATGCACTCAGAAGTTCAGTCCTAATAACTAATTGTTAGCTAAAACAATTAGTGTATACATTAATTTTCTTGTGTGTATGGGCAGAAGATAGCAGAAAAGTCCTGGAAGTTTTCAAAGTTACTTGTGCTCAGAATTTTATGCATTCTTTACTGATTCCAATATACATATTTTAAACACCCAAAACAGGAATTTGTAGTAATTTAACCTCCTATGATTTCTAAGTTTATAGGGAGCACCTTACTCAGAAATTCAGACTGGACTTACCAGGAGCATGCCATACAATGTGTAGGTATGATTGGGTATATGTTTTTCTTATTTATGAGAATTCCAGCTGTCATGCAATTCTTTGACAATCTCAGAGCACCCACTCACCCTTTCACAAAACCACACAGGTACAAAACATTATTAGTCAGTAGTTGCTCAGTGTAATCACCAGAAATGCTAATGCTTTCTTCTTTCCTAGATGCCTGTAACATGCTAGGAAGATCAGCTATTTTTGACTTGAATGACTAAACTGACTGGATCACTAATAAAATACAAGGTGACAAAACACAAACAGAAAATATCTGTGGGTGTTTAATTGGAGGATTTCTCAGGATTTACATTTTAGTTAAAAGCAGAAGCAGGACCTCAAAGGGAACAAATAACTGCTAGGATGCCTACACAGGGCTTGCCAGGGTTGAGGTATTCTGAATAAAAATCATAAGAATAAATTTCCCATTTTTCAGATAAGTGGGGTTATTGTATTTTCTAGTTGGCTTTTTTCCTAATGAAGGAGTTTTGGAAGGACACTTATTTTGATGTGGAACAAATTATAAATCAAATCAGCTGAACTTAAGAAAATAGTTCTGTACTTCCCAAGTAACTCCTCACTGAAAACCACCCAGTGCCCGAGCTGCCCCTGTGCACCCCGCCTGCCTGCCAGTGCACCTTGACTCAGATGTTTCCAGCACTCTTCTTTTTCCCTTCAGCCCATACCTGAAATGCCAGGAGTCCACTCCCTCCATGTTTCCTGTGCTGTTACTGGGGAGAGATGGGCTGATAAAACCTGTTCTCTGGCTAGTGGCAACCAGCCCAGCCAGTGGCTGCAATCTCAGGGCTCATGCAGTGACTGCCCAGGAGGTCCTGATATCAAGGGCCCAAATTTTGGTCTCTTGTAGTTGAAGCACTGAGGGTACTGAATTCAGCAACTGAACTTTATTAAATATGTGGGAAACCAGAGATGGTGGGACCTCTAGACCTGATGAAATTTGAATGTGACTGGTCGGTGGATTTAACAGGTTTGCGGATTTCTATGAAAAACATTTCTGGGATGTTTCTAAGCAAAATATCTGGGATCAAGTTAAGATGCCAGTAAAGATGATTGGAGAACTGGAGCATCTCTCTTATGAGGAAAGGCTGAGGGAGCTGGGCATGGTCAGACTCAAAGGGACAGCTGAGAGAGGAACTCATCAATGCCTACCAGTATCTGAAGGGAGGATGCCAAGAGGATGGAGCCAGGCAATATGAGCAATAGGACAAGAGGCAATGGGGCAGAAATATGATGTGCAGGAAGTTCCAATTGAGGAAGAACTTCACTCTGCGGGTGACCGAGCACTGGAACAGATTGTCTGGAGAAGTGGTGGAGTCTCCCTCACTGGAGATAGTCAAGGACTGTCTGGACCCAATCCTGTGCCATGGGCTCTGGGATGACTCTGCTTGAGCAGGGAGGCTGGACCAGACCCACTGTGGTCCCTTCCAAGCTTGCCTATTCTGTGATTCTGTGATCCTGTCTCCTGTTTTTCTAACAATAAATGTGAAATGGTCACAGCTGAAGAAGTGATGAAAGAGCAGGCATGGTTCTTCACATACATGTGCACTAACATTCAGTCTATGTGGGAAGCTTGCTGTGTTGGGAGGAGGAAAGAGGAAATAATGTTTTCCAATGTGTAGGCTTGTAGTGTCTGGAAAGCAACAGTTTGTTGTAATGGGTGATTCAATGGACCTTCTCTGAAGCAGTAGCCATGGCAACCCCTTTGCACTGGACTAGTAGCTCTAAAAACCATGAGAGCTGAATGAATTTATCCAGGATATTTGTATGCATTTGCTAAATTCATGAAGATTTCATTTCACGTTTCAAAATTAAGTTTCTAGTATTGGTATTTAAACACATTCAATTGTAAAGATATAAGGACATTATGTATTTTTAATCTGATAAATCTAGCTCTAACACTTTTCCCAGCCATGTATATTCTGGTGTTTGTTATTAACTGAATTAACATTCAATCTGTCAAGCAACTGAAAAAGGAATCCAACTTGTAATTTTCTCAACCCACTTCTCTGTGTATAACTCCTTGTGAAACTGTCTCAGGATGTCACTTACTGGCAGTCACCATTCAGTATTGTCCACAACTTCTGTAATGTGAACCTTCTGTAATGTGAAGCCCTTACTCGTCCTTATGATCCCCTGCCATATGAAAATTACATTAGTGTTGATGCATGCAACCAACCTGTAGAAAATCTACCTTATTACTGATTACTAGAGCTGCCATTAAAAAAGGAGCCCTGAAGTGAATGAACAGAAAGTAGTTCTATTTTTCCTGGTGTTGTACATGTAGTACGAACAAGGGACCAGAAATATTCTGAACGTATTAGTTCTGATAATCCATTTCTTTTATGTTATGTTTCTAGTGTTTTCTGTTTTGTGCAGGAGGTAACCAGCAGAAACACTTCTGTATTTTATTTAATACAATTACCATTGAAAGAAAAAAATTTGAGTCTATTGAAAACATCCCCACTTCACTCCAAAAACAATCCTTGAGGTAAGATTGTATTTTTATGAGACATTTTTCATGTTTTACTCTCTTGAGGTCAAAGAATCTTCAGCACACAATTGTCTTTATCATCCAAAAGTAATTTACATTTAACAGGAATATTTAATTACTTCATTGCTTAAAAAATAAAACCCCAAATCAAATACAGTGATTTATGCCTAATCTGACTGAAAGTTTTGCTTTTAGTTATTCCCTATAATGAGCTAGAGATCAACCACTGTTTGAAATTCTTAGTTTCAGCTTTATTTTTTATTTTCCTAATACTCTTTAATGGTTTCTACTGTAATCAAGAAATGGAAAACAATTATATTTAATGGTGGAAACCCCTTTATTTACAGGTAAAAAAATGGAACTTTCAGAATTCTTCATCTTGTATCTGAAGTAAATATACAACAAATTTTTTAGCTTCAGATCTTTTTTCTATACCTAGGCAATATCTCATCTATGTTTTTATTTTACTTCCATATAAATTTAAAGGTTTTGCCTTCAGAAACGTGCATTCCCCACTCATGCATTCAAGTGATAGCTGCATGGAGTGGCTGAGTTGGAAATTTAAGATCTCAGTTGTCAGCAGAAATAAAAGGTCACCTTTCATTTTGTGGAGCAGGATTTTGAGGGCTAAAGATGTCTGTGGTGGATATTAGGCTGTGTTTCCTTGTTTGTTAGAGCTTATGTAATGTGAAATCCTTGCTTTGACTGTTCCTTACATGTTCTGCGTGACAGTGATGTTGATCGTAAAACCTTCCAGAAAATATAGGAGAGGAAAATGGGCAGGGAGGCATGCAGAAAGCTACTGCTGATTGTGCTCCTTCACCAGTCAACATCTGTTAAAAATAATCCAGCCCCAAAACAACCAAACTTGAAACTGGATTCTAAGTTTTAAACAAACTAATCTGTTTGTGTGTGCTCATGGGCATACCAAGTAGGGATTCTTCAGGGCTCTCCTTGAATCTGAAAAACATAATGAATTGGCATGTAACAGAAGTTGACAACTAATTTTTTAGCTGATATTTGTCTTCTAATAGCATAGAAGACTCCCACATAGGATTTACTGTAGATAATACAATGCAATTCCTATCCAAGTATTTTATGGACAAAGTACCGTCTTGTGGGGATAGCTCCATACCACCTGAATTAGAAATTCAGCATAGAAAGCTTTGTGCTATTAAAAAAGCACATGTATGTAGGGTCCATGGCTTTGCATATGATAAAAGTCAGATCCATCCTCCACCTGGATATCAGTGTCTGACAGAAGAAATGTCCTACAGGACCAGAAACATGGCATGTTTGATCATTTGCTTCAAATTTGGGACCATAACAGCTCCTGTGACCACAGTAGCTACAATTATAATGCCTTTATTCTGAATTTTTGTTGCAGGAAGCTGCAATATACTTTAGTGTGTATTGTGGTAATGCAAGTCACATTTTCTTAGCATCAAAATTATTTACTGATTCCTTTTTGACCTAGCCTGGTTTTGGTTTTTATTGCATGTGAATGAAACGTTTTGATTTGATATAAAGCATGGGAGGTAATACATTGGAGAGGCTATGCTGAATAAACTATTTTACACAGAGTTAAACCCCAGCAGGTTTAAAGCTTTTGTCACTTTGGGTTTGATAAAAAATAATTATGTATGTCTTCCTTGATTTTTCTGTCTCAATGAAGAACTTAGATCTTGAATTTGCTAGCTGGACCCTTAAGTCAGACTGTGTCAAGGATTTTATTTACCACTGTGATTGAAAACCCTTTCTTTTCTGCCTTAGGGCTTCTATGCATAATTTTGACAACTTGCTCATCATCAAACAAATTGTGTCAATCTTTAAAACTGGTGCTTTCCTTATTTACTTGCAAGGTTTGAATATCCAGCTTCAAGAAGAAAGGAGAAGCCACATGTAAGAAAAATGTCAAGGTAATTTAAAACCAAAGGGAGGAGGTTTATATTTTTCAGGTCTTTACAAGATTTGCTATTCACTCCTGTTTTACCTTTCAGTTACAGCTCTTTGTGTTCCCTGTGGGCTATGCTGGTGCAATATTCTCTGCACTCTACCTCGTGTTTCACTTGTTCCACCAAAGCAAGAGGAAATCGTTATTGTATTTCATACGCATGTAATCTCAAATCCATCAGATAAGCTCCTTATTTAGCGGGTTTTCTCACTGGTCTCCTTGCTCAGGACTCCTTGACTGCCTCATTACAAAGTTTCCTGTGAAGCTAAGAGTAATATTTTTGATCCTAAAAAATCTCACTTGATCTGGAATCCCATGCACAGTGGTACTGCCAGTTGTGTAATTAATGAGTAACTGGCTGGGTATTCTGTGGTCATAACTGAGGAAAATAAGTGTATAATGGTTCTTAAGTTGAGATCTATGAGAAAGCACTGATTTATGCACTGAGCTTTCATTGATTTTATTGGAGCATTTCCTTTTGAAGTAAGGATGTGTTCCTGAATCAGGGTCGCCCCTGTTCCAAAATAGTTTGAAATCCAGCAGCCCTCAGGGTTGATGATATGTTGATTTTTCTGTAAGAATGATTGCTTGGCTACCACAAATATTCTCAGTCACAAATTAACCATGGCTTGTGTGAGCTAATTTGCTGTATATTTCAGAGCACAAGCATTACACAGTAAATGACTATGTCTGCCACACACTAACTGCTTCTGATGCCCACACTTGTGGTGTAGATATGGTCCATACAAATCCTTGAGCTTCAAGCTGTGCTTCAAAATCAACTTAATGGGGAGGCATTTGTGGGAGGCCAAAATACAGAAGTGCTCTTTGAGGAAGCAGTTGGGTGTTTTTATTATTGCATCCTTTCAGTAGTGTTCCTGTCTTATGAAAGATCTGAAATAACATTGCATGGTGATTCGATTTGGTTTTGTGGCTAAGAACTGATTTCGACAGATGTCAGATCACTCTTGGAATTTTAAAAAGTTGTATCAAAACATAAATAAAACTGAAATCAGTGTAAGGGAGGACTGATAATTAAATGATAGTAACAACATTTCTTTATTTATTGTAGTAAAGCTAAAAAGTATATAATGAATTTTATATACCTGAACTAGTAACATCAAAGATCATTCTGTGTATGAATCACATGTGTGATGATACAGTCCTTGTCTTAAAAATGCATTAAGAAAAGGAAGCAAGTGCAGAAGGTAGCTGTAGAAGTAGTGCAACTCTTTTTCCCTTTGCTAGATAACAATGTATGGAAACCGAGGAGACTGACTCAAAGGCAAATAATTGTAGATAGTGATACTGATAACGAAACTTTTTAAAGTCTATATTTAAAATTGCCACTTTCCCTTAGGCATGTACCCATCAAATTCTAAGCCTATATTATAAACCATTAAAAACCTGTAATTTTCTTTCCTTTTTGCAGTTCTTCCCTAAAACCAAATTTTTATAAAGACCAAATATGTAACTAATATATAATTCATAAAAACTAAAACTAATATTATATTATATATATATTATAATTAATAAAAATTAAATATTTTTCTGTTGAAGGAGAAGGGATGGGAAAGAAAAAGAAGGCATCAGTGGTACCAGGTACAGTCATAGAAAAACTTATTTTAGATACCTTTAAGTAGTATTGAATTAGACCCCATATCTTGATGTTGATACCATGACACAAAATATCCTTGCGTCATCAGAGTGATATGAGAAAACTCTAGAATTTTCTGTAACCTGAGTCTGCTCATGCAGTTATGTTAAGATGTTTCCTTATTTCTCTGCATGTCTCTGTGTGTGTGCGCATGCTCATGAATGTTTCTGTTTTTCATACTGGTGTCAGCTCAAAGCAAATGTTAGGAGCTAATACCTACACTCCTGGAAAAGAAAGCTTTTAATTTTTTTTTCCCCTAGTTCAATTGAAAAAGTCAAATCAATATTGGATGAAATTCTGAAACATTTTTAAGTTGTCTTATTTTATTTTGCTCTTTTCATAGTCATTATTTGGTAACCCCCTGCATTACCTAACTGCACACACTGAATCCTCTTCTCATTGTAATTTATCACTGCTGATTTATTAGAAGGAATTCAAGGTTAGTCATTAGCAAACACTAGCCATATTTTCTTGCTGATACAGTACGTAGTTTTCAGCAGTGGGAGGAAAATTCCCCGACAGAATTGTCTGCTCTTTGAATGCCTCCCATAGAGAGGCAAGAGGGAGAGAGAGATTCTCTGAACAAAAGAATCAAATCTGCTTTGACAGCTGCCAGTGCAGCAGTGTAGACCACACCACTTCAAAGCTGTGATGCTCTCTCCCATCAGCATCACTATCGGTGCTGCTGGGCTTTCTCTGGTCACTCTGCAGGGAGAGGATAAGTACCTGAATTCTTAAGTATTTTCTATTATTCTCCCTTCCTCCTGGCTCAGGTGAAGACGTGGTGCAGAACTGTTATCTGCAGTCCCCCCTCACTGACACAGGCAGGTAGATTTGTAAGGCTGGTGTGTTAGCTAGTGATAAAGACTGTTTCTGGGCAAGCAAATAAATGGCAGGTCCAGGACATAAACTCTAATAATGAAAACATTTTTAACCAGTATAGTTGATATCAATAATAATCTATATTCAGCTACCTAATAGAAAACATTATTTTTACTGTGAAATAGTTGTAATTTCTATTCTTCCTTTTTCTGTCTTGCGTGAAGAGAAAAAATGTTTATTGGCAATTAATTCTTTGAGTAACTCTCCAGTCTTCATAGCTGTGTAAGTTAAGAAACTACAATGCAAGCTGCCAAAATTGTGCAGTGAGCCATGTCTACTGGCTCTCTTAAGTCCTTGTAGTGAAGTTATCAAGGCAGGAGTGAAAAACACCCTAATGTCTTCTGAACTGCAAACACTGCATTGGGCTCACATTACGTCACTGTCATGCTCTCCATCTATGCTTATGAAATATAAGAGAAACACAGAGCATTTGTCTCTTTCATCACCTAACTCAGCTCTCTCAACATTGCCAGTAGCATGAAAGCACGTTTTAAAAGAAAAAGGAAAAAAGAAAGAACTGTGACTAAATTTTAACTATCTGTGTGGCTGAATCTATTCCTGGTATTTGTCAGGTATTTTCCAGCATACTTTTTCAGTATTTTCAACTCCATTGTGAATAGACTGGCTACGCCAGAAAAAGGAGATCGATATGGAGGGGCAAAAATAAGGGAGGGAAAGGCTCTGATTCTTATTATTAAGTATACATATGTAAAAGTAGGTTCTTATTATTAAGTATACATATGTAAAAGTAGGGCAAGTTTAACTGGCATATTACTCAGACCACAGAGGGTAAAAATGACACTCATTTCTTTAGTGGAAATAGCTAAGGAAATCCAAGGTGATCTGAATTACCTTCTGTAAGATATGCTAGTAAGTAGATTAAACATTTAAAAAACCACACATCTCTGCATGCAGTATAAATACAGAATCCTAGAACGTTTTGGGTTGGAAGGGATCTTTAAAGGCCATCTCTAGTCCAATGTCCCTTCAATTAGTAGGAACACCTTCAACAAGAACAGGTTGCCCAGGCTTTATCCAGACTCACCTCAAAGTAAATATGAATAATGTGAACACCCTGAAATTGTCAGTTCCTGGTGTCATTCACTGTAGGGAAAGGCTGCATAGCATGTCTCTTCTGCTTGGTGCTTGAGATTCTCGTGCTATGAGAGATTCAGGTTTGTAGGTCTCCATGTATTTGTTTGCACTGGATCCACCCTTGGGTGGAGCAGCATATCCTGGTTTTGTGTGTAGGCTTGAGTATTCCTGCACCGTGTTCCTCCCACTCTTTCAGTTCTAGTGTTAGTGGCAACACTTTCTGCCTCCGTACACACTAAATCAATATATGTCTCTACAACCAAGAGGCTGACAGGAAAATGTAACTACACTTGAAAGAGCCTTCTGGTGTCCCACTGCTCAGAGGTGTTACTTGGAAAATGGATCGTAGTTACTTTTTTGCTTGATGCTAATAATGACTTGGAAAGAGATTGTCACATGCAAGGTATTATAAATAAAAATGTGTTTTCCAGTATTCAGTATTATCCATGTTTTCTAGATCATTAACATAGGAAAAACTATTTGTTAAAGAGAGTGATTCTCTGTAGAAAAAAAGAATATCTAAGGCAAAGCTTTTCCTTAGCTTGGTCTGTGGGGTACAGTGCTGTTTGTTTCTGTATAAAATGCTTATTTTTGTATTGTGCTGTAAATGTATTTTGAATTGGGTTTAATACATCACATTCAGTTTGGAGTTGTGCTGTGTGTAATAGCAAAGTGACCTGTCTGTGCAGGAATACTGCCTGCTTACACCTGGAACTCTCTTAGGGCTTACGAAATAGTTTGTGTTTCTGAATTCATTCTTTCCAGAGAGCTAGCATTTCTCTGCACTTTGCATGCCTAGAATGTGTAGAAAGGATATTTAACTGACGTGTAATGTAAATAATATGTATTGTTAGTAGATGTCAGGATAGTGTGATACAGAGTACAATGGAAGCTGAAAAGCTATAGCTTGGTGCTTCTCTTTTTTTTGCCTTGGGATTCAGGAGATGTAGGTAAGTTTGGGGTTTTTTTGTTTGGGTTTTTGTTTTTCTGTTTGTTTTCTATTTCATGTATTATCTGTGTGCCTGAGCACTGCTTTTGAATCCAGGACTTGTTTTAATACCACCAAGATAAATGCAAGTGTTCATGTTACCTTGGCAGGGCTTTGTGCTTAAGCTTTTTATCTGTGAAACAGAGATGTTGAATAATGGCTCACCTTGTAGGTATTATAAGGACAAATGCTCTAGCCTTTGTGAGGTAGAGGTACATGGATAACTTCAGGTTTTGGTTGTAAAGTATTTTTTAATTTTATGTGTAATGAAAAGCTGGTTGTCTTAAACGGTGTTCTTTGGGGAAAAAGTAGTGGTTAAGAGCACAGAGATAATCTTCATTTACATCACCTTTGTATTCAAATCAAAAGGAATCTGCAGCTAGAAGTGGAACATGATTGGTCATCATGCTGTGATCAAAACAGGCTTGGGACAAGGCATGCAAGATGAGCTGTCAGGGTGTATGACTAAACACAGGAACAGAGAGGGGGTAGGTCTGAATTGCCTCTGGTCAGCTGTAATCAGGAACAACTCACAGTCCTTTAGCAAACATAGTTATCTGTGTTACCTCTTTCTTGGGACTACAAAGGTACAATGGGTTGTTTTAGCTTCAGCAAATACACCATGCAAAACTCCCCGCTGGAGAGTGCACTGAGTGTATTTTGAGTCCATTTCCAGCTGTGTATTTTGATTACTATTGACTGAATCACAAACCTCACCTGGTTAGTGGCTGAGGCAGGTTTATCATGGAAAGTGGATTATGCCCCACAGTACAGACATAAGCAAACCCTCCCTTCACCCCATCATATGTGCAATTTCTATGAATATATCATTTTATCTTTCTAGACTTTTTAAATCTTGACATATGAAGATGGAACACCAACCTCATCTCTGAAAATTGTATGCCAAGAGAAACAGCAATACGCTCTACCTCCTGTTCCTAGCCCTAGTTTGCCACGATTATTTCAAAAGATCAAATTCATCCAGAAACCCAAGTATAGGTCTGCTTTTGTGAGAAAAAGAAAATATGATCCAGTTTTCTTTCAAAGCAAAGGACAGCATAAGACTCAAGTCACAATTGCATTTTCAAATTCTAGTTGTGGCTGTAGTACAATTAATCAGTAGCTGGAGATAAAAGTAATTGCATTTTTCTGATTTTCCTAATTTGTCAGAGCACTTTTGGCAGTTACTGTTAGCTGAGCAAGAACTGTGTTCTCAGAAATTATTCACTGGGGTATATTCCAGTTACAAAGATGCAGTTCTGGGTCATCTAAAGGGTGTGCTGAAATGAAGTGAGGGAAGCATACGAAAGTTGCTGCTGAAAAATAAACTTATTGAACCAGAATAATGTGGTGTTCAGAAGAAGGGTTTTTTTAAATGTCTAACTTTAAACATTACTTTCCCATGGATCAATGACTAACTGTTTTCATGATATAACACATCAGCTATTTTTTATTATCTCATAAAAAGAATTATTTCACAGAAATACTGAAATTAATTTTATGAGGCACCCTATTTTTTTAATTTTTAAACTTTACTGAACAATAAATTTATATATAAATTATATAATATATAATTATATATATTATATATTATAAAATATATAATTTTAATAGCATTTATAATAAATTCTATTAAAATTATATAAACCCAATTTTATCAATCTACTGAACTGTGGAGATCACCTCTCTTATTTGTGTAAAAAATTCTATTAATTAAGATTTTGCCATAAATTTGATGATTTTTAATAGGTGTATATATCAAAATATGGAAAAGGATCCTCCAAAGAAAGAATCTATGAACTTTCCTCTCCAAAGTCTTAATAATGCTGACAAAACAGGGTTTTGGTTCTTTTCGTTGTTGTTTTGTTGTTTTTTTTTTTTCCCTGGATCCTCATCTGAAATAGATTATTTCAGAGTTAGGATTATTTCATAACTTTAAGAGCTGCATTTTAAAGACTAAAAGATTCTAGAAGTCTTTCCTTTTAAGAATATGATGGCAGAAGGACTTAAATATTCCTGCAAAAGCAATTCTATACTTGTGTAAATAATTCTGACTGCTTGTTTACAAAAGGAGCAGACTCTTAGGAGAGCCATGATAAACTAGAAATTCTTTCACTTTGCAGTCTATTTTGGTGGCTGTAACTTGTTGCTAACTGCCTTCGTGTGGCAACATCCTCACTTTGTGGTGCAGGAAGGAAATAATTTGCTACAATTGAAAGGTCCCTTAAAACACTCTACAAACTTCCAGCCTCACAAGGAACTCTGTGCATTAAACAGTTACATCAGATTTTAATCTTTGTTCCTTGCCCGTGACTTCTGAAGAAGTTGTAATAATTCATGGCCAGTTTGCCATGCCATTCTGTGGAGTGCAGAACATCTGATAATTCTCTGTCTGCATCCTGCATGGATATATTCTGAATAGATGTTGCAATAAGATTAGTAGCATTGTTATTGCAATCCACACGTGGTGATTGCTGTACTTCCTTCTTCCGTAGAACTGTCCACAATTTTCACAAGTTCTTTGGAAGTGTGTGAATATAGTGTAATATTCATGAAGTAAGGCAATTTTAGTTACTACATCTGTAGTACGAAAGAGAAGTTCTTTATTTGGAGTGTTGGAAAACTGGCGCTTGTGTTGGGCAAGAAGATGTTTTCTTCAAAGAAGTTTGATTTGAATCTTGATATCCTAAAGCAAGTGTCTGGGACCTTGAAGTGATTCACAAAGTCTCACTCAACCTCTTGTTGAGGAAACAAATACCAATTCCAAAGCAGTGCCTAAAAACTTGTAAGGAAAATGTTGAGTGGGGTATTGCACGGATTGAAAAGCACTGAATGCAAGCACAGAGTCTGGAGGACTCTAAATTTGAGTACTCGTGTGACCCCTTTTATTCAAAAATATGCAGTTCCTGTTGCAGTTTGTGGATCAGCATACCTTGCTGATCTGTGTTATCTTGCCTTAAACCACACCAAAAGAAACAGATTCTAAAACTAGAATGTTTTGAGGTAATGCTCTAATGTGTAGACAAAAAACAGTTTTGCAGGCTGAAGCTACTAGGTCTTACTTGTGATATGATACTTGAAAAAAAAAAGATGCTTGTTATAGTATCCTTCCTTGTTTCAGATCCTAAAGGTTTCTAGACATGATATTACATCTATCAAAAGTTTGTGTTTTCACATGTGTAAGCCCTTTATGCATTTGTTGCATTAAAAAGGCATAGACAATAGAAAGGTATCTGAAGATACTTCATGTTAGGTTGATTTACAGGTTCTAACAAAATTGCTGTAGGTTTCTCTTTGACAGAACTTTTGTTAATTCTTTGTGCTGTTTTGTATTTGCCCCATGTGGCTATCACATTCAGGTTTACTCAAAGCAATTTTTTCTTCTCTTCATTTACACTGAGTGAGTTTCCAGGTTTTGTAACTTGACTTTTATGAAAGCAGTAACATCTGGTCATATTTATTACCACTGTTGGCACAGTCTAGGATTTCTGGAAGCAAAAGTTTGCATATGCATTTCTGTCTAACTTATATTTTTACATAGATTCCCTTTCAGTTTGGAGGGGGGAATATTCTTGTAAAGTCTAAGGGGATCCCTGGCTCTGCTATAATCTTTGCCTTTAAATTCTTTGAAGAAATGTTACTGAAAAAACCGCAATTAGTCTATATGGATGAAATATAAGTGATAGTTTACAACAGAGATCTAGGATATATGGTAATTATGCAATATATTTTAGCAAGTAATAATAAGGCTGTATAACTCAATAAGTATTGTAACAGGAATAGTAAGGTGAAGCCATTTCTTTATGGCCCAAAGCAGGGCAAAAATCAAACAAATATTTACATTCTCATGTTCTCTGTCTACAAGACAAATGTTCTTATTTTTCATAAATAAGAACAAAAATGTACTTTTTTGGCAAATATCTGGTGTCCTAAATGTAATTTTGAAAATAGCTGTTAGATTACCATATAACAGTAAAAGTCAAGTTTATTTAAACTAGCAAAGCAAGTCATCACAGTAAGAAAGAATGTTTGTAGAGAATATTAAAAAAGAGACAATTTTCAAAGCACCCTTTATGAAAAGTTTATAACTTTTATAACATACTAAACTTCTATAACATACTAAAACACACCTGGATTCCCTGGATCCTGTAGAACTGATCAGAGGGATCCTAAAAAGGAATAAATTTTTTTTCTCTCTGGTGTAATGGATGAGATAGAAACAAAGGAGGGGGAAGAAGCTTACAAGCCAGGAAGCATTCCTTCTTGACAGGAGTCAGGCTGTCTGGGAGCCAACATTCAGGCTTCTGTCTTAAATGCCCTGGTGTCTTGGGGATGCAAAACATGGCATTTCCTCTCTTTCTGTTCTCACAGATAAGACGCTCTTCTGTGAGGAATTCCATCTCCTGTGTATGTCCTGCTTGGGAGATGTGATCTGAATGTCTGTACAAAAAATAAGTACAGTAGATATCCACACGCACTGAATGCACAAGATGAACTGGAATAATTTTTTAAACTAATCTAAGACAATTTCTGGACATTATTGTATCTGGTCTGCTAACAAAGGATTTTAGAGTTTAATGCAATGGTTTTTATTCTGTTTGAGTTTGTTGTTTGTCACACTGGGCTTACAACACCCCTGACATATACACGACAATCAGTTAACTAAATATTTTTATTATACTGATGTATTTTTTCGCTCAGTTTCTCAAAATTCATACAGATTACAGATCAGGAAGTGTATTCCCTTGGTGTGTAGATTTATGGTGAGGAAAACACATAAATGATACATTACATGGCTATTGTTTCCTTTTTTCTTTTTTTGAAAACACCTCTTATATTTAATGTCTTTTACTTCTCATCACTCTATTAGGTTAATATTTTTTAGTACAACCACGGTTACAGTGTTGGCATCTACACTCTTAAGTTCCATGTAGCATGGATGAACAATTTTCATCTACCTACTGCTTAGGTAATTTTTTTTCTTTTTACTTGCCAAATGGTCCTACTTTCATTTTAGTTAGTTTTTTGGTAGACAGATTTGATCAGCTATGAACCTACCATCATTACTTGTGTCGGTAATGAAAGGCTTGCCAGGGCTTTAATACCACTGATTCCTGTATTTTAGAATTTACTGGATGGCAGCTGTCCTAAAGGATGTTCCAGAATCTTGCAAGGGAATTATTTTAATTTACCGTCTTGGCTTAGTGCAGATGATGCTTACTATGTGGGAACTGGCAGATGTGTGTGAGAAGGCATAACTTGGCTTGCCAAACAGTTTAGAGCTCTTTATTGGGTAGAGATACAGTATGTCTCTGTTTGCCACCCAGCCTAGAAACCAGATAATGCCCTTAGGAGCAGTCTGTGTGTGACACAAGAGGGTTTCCTTCAGATAAACCTGTTGTTCACTTCAAAAACAATAGTGAATTTTAAGTGTCAGTTTTCATTCCTGTCTTAAATGGAATTACCAGAGACTTTGCAGTAGGATGGACTTATTATGAATGTTTTTGTTTTTAATTTAGGATGGGGAGAACTTTCCAATTCAAAGAGGAGATAAACATGTCTTAGTGAGAACGACAAGAAAAAAATCACTATTTCCAGAATCTGAATTTTTCAAGTTAGTTTCCAGATCCTTGGGTACTCTTGGGCTGTGAGTTTTCTCAGATTATGTTCAATTTAACCTAGAAGCCCCTTCTGGCAAAGTGCTTACAAGTAGCTAATATTTAAATGCACATCCTCCAGCATATATAGCAACTTTGCAGCCAGTGAGTTCCATCCAGTGGTCCCTTCCTTGTGTGCAAATGCCTGGTAGTACTGCAAACTACATCGTTATTCAACTCTGTTTTGGCTGCAATGAGCCAGTTTGTAACCATCTCATTAGGCAGCACTTTTGCCTCAACTTCCATGGTGGTTAATCCCACATATTGCATTGGGTGCTAAGATATTACTCTACATGGCTTGGGCAGAGGTGAGGGAAGGGTGTTACTAGCAGTGCTGCTATCAACTACCACATTCTAGTGCTTAGATCTGCACTATTATTTGGGCTAAATCTATCTGGAAATACGTTCAACTTTGGCAGATGGAAGCCGAAGCATTCTCAACTCTGCTGCACATACTTATTGTGGGAATTCAACCTTGACCAAATATTCGTCAAAAACAATCTGGGGAAAATTGAGGAACTCTAGGCAAACAATAGGTTGAAAATTCCTATGATTTTGGGAATGGGGAGGCTGTTTTATTCTTTTTACTAGAAGATGTAAAATTTACAACCAAATGCACATTTGGTTTTGCAGTTAGTAGCCATGCATGGTAGCACTGCAATTTAATACAGCATTCACCGAAGATTAAGCTTGAAGTTTATAACCAGAAATAAACACTTTTGGGTTATATGAAGACTCCTGTAAAACAAGCCATTTATGCAAATACACATTTTATTAATTCTTTAAGAGTGACCATAGGAGACAAGGTGTACCTTCCAACATCCTGTATTTCTTGAATTTTTCATACAGCTGAAGTAAAAAGCTTTTCCCTACTTCTAAAAAGAATACAAAATTCAAATTTCTGAAATGTTCCAAGAGAAGTGGATCACAGAAACAATAGTCATTTCATTTAAAATTGTTATGATATTACTTTAAAATTAGGTGATATTTATGCAGGAGTGACTTACTCTAAATCATAACATTACCCCAGCCTCATTACATTTGCTGCTGAATTCAGAGTGCAGGGATGGAGGGGAAGAGAGAGAGAGAAATCCTGCAGAACCTCAGCATAAAATTTGTAAGCAAATGTGTGTGTCCATGTGCTTACGTATGTATGTATGTATGTATGTATCTATCTATCTATCTATCTATGTATCTCCACAGTTATTTTGAGATCAGATTATTTTCTAGCTGCTGCAAGAAAGTTTCATTTGGTTTCACATGTAGCATTTGGTTTTACATGTAGCATTTTAAAAATCTTCTACACTAATGGAAAGCAGTTATAAAAGTGCTTGAAAATCAAAGTGATCACTGAGCTCATTTTAAACAGCTCTACAGTCAAAATGGTTTGAAGATACCTCACTTGATTTAACAATTAAACTCAAGAGTTAACTTACATTCTAGCCCATCATGGGTTCATGAGGTATAAAATAAAGTACAAGGGACAAAAGTTTTCTTTTAGAGGTTTAACAGATATGTCAACTGCTGAAGGTGTGAAGTTATTGGAGGACAGAAATAATCTGTGCCCTTGGATTAGAAAAGTCATAGTAGTACTCTTCTCTTCTTTGGTGTGTATTAATAATCTGGCATTCAGTACCACTACTGTCTGTGTTCTGGCCTGCAAATTTTCTGTCAACATGCACAATGGGAGCCCATGGAAAAGTTCATAAACAGCTTCTCTTCCACCAGCTGCAATGCACATTGGGTTAGAGAATTTTTCTTCTCGTAAAGATGCATGGTGATGGCTATAAAAACCTGGCAATTTTATGTCAGTTAGACCACTGCATTTAACAGATGCAGCATCTGCCTTCATTTGCCTTGGGTAAGAGCTTTCAACAACTGAGTTTTCTAGGTATGTATGCTATGTATTGCTTTTTTGCTTTTGTTTATTGCTTATTTGCTTTTGTTTGTGTTTCCAAAATTTTTCTGTGATCTGTACCATCAGATCACAGAAAACCAACTATCAGCATTGATCATAATTCTGGTGGGTTTTGTTGTGTTGGTTTTTTTTTTTTAAACTCTGATAAAATGTCAATAGTGATGCATACGCTGAGTAAGCTGGCTATATGAGTATATGCACCTATGCACCTACTTCTGTCAAGAATGTTTTGCAAGAAAAAGATTTTCTGTCATCTGTGGTTGCTCAGTAAAATTGTCAGAGGGTTGTGCAAAATTGGTTACAAATTACTCCAAAGTAAATGATATAAAGGTTGCAGAATCCAATCAGTAAATGTCAAAACCTAAGGACCACGTTTGAAATGAGATAAATAAAGTTAATTACTAACCTCATTAATTCAGGTGATTTTAGGAGGATTGTCTCCATGGTAATGCAGTTTGTGAATAATTATTATGATTAATAGATTTGATGAAAAGACAATGTTTTGCCTACCTTTTATTGGCTACTGCAGTAGTGGCTGGCATCACTCTGTGGTTTTAAATTGATCTGTGGATTAACCGCCAAGCAATTAATAATTCTGTTAGGTATCTATCACTTTTATTAGATTCAAGACCATTAAAGGAAAACAAATGATCATCAGTTTCAAGGGAAAAGAAGGTAGTACAAAACTTTGGCCATGGCATCCACTGAGTTTTCAAAGCACAGGCAACACTATCACAGGGAGAACAGAGATGCGCCTTGAGAAGTGGTGGGGTTGTGGTTGATATGAAATACAGCTGAATAACTGCCACATGTTCGATGAATCTGATGGGTTGGTTTAGGATTTTTCTAGTTACCTTGATATCCTCTTTATTCCTTCCATTACTGCCTGAAATCCTAGTTCTGGCTGTATCAAAAGCACAGGATGCTAACCTTGTATGCTTGTGCTTTGGGGATAAACCTGCTGTACTTCAGCAAGAAATCCAGTAACAATGGCCTCTCTGTGGAGACTGATGGAGTGTCTGTCTGTCATTCTGTGACCTTTTGCCTTCTCTTTGAATGACAGCCCTTTGTTCATCCTCTCTGCTAGATTCATTCCTAAGGGAAAACCCTGGCACACTCACACCCACACTATATGGAGCAAAAAAAAAAGGAAAGATGGGGACAGAGCAGTAGCCTCAGAGTCTTGTCCCATCACATGATTATGTGATTATGCTAGAGGGAAAAAAAAAAGTATTGAATGTGATTCCGTGGCCAAAACGGTCCTTCTCCTCCTTCATACCATCTGCATCATCTGAGAGCCAGGCTGTTTTGAGTTACAGAAATTTGAATTAACTATCTCAGATAGTACTTGTTTTGAGCCTTCTAAATTGTGACAAAATTTCTCACTTTAGCAGGCAAAAATGATAAAAAGAAGCACAAAAATCTGGCTTCCAAAATGTCAGAAAAAGGGAGCAAATACTCTGCTAGGATTTCAGCTGCTTGAAGTAGAAATAGTAAATTCATTGGAGTAGTCAATATTTTTTTGTAGAAATTTTTTCTCACAGCCCATGTATTTGACTCAACTTTGGCAAGTAAAAGTAAACAAGAGGATACCAAGTCATTTGTCCAGATGAGGATAATATTTATTTAATGTAGAATAATCTTTCGTGTGAACTACCAGCAGCAGGCACCTGTATGTGTGCATTTTCTCCATTTTAAAAGAAGAGAAGAGGGCTACACATTTTAACACATTTAATGTGGTTTGGGGTTTTTGGTGGGTTTTTGTTTTGTTTCCTTTTGCTTTTTGTTTGTTTTTGTATTGCCAGATGTTTAAACTGGCTGGCCTAATTGTGCTGTGTTCTTTTTGGGTGTCGGGGCTGTTTACAACCTTGGGGAATCTTCTCCCTCTCTCCCTCCACATCACATTGGCCATCCCCTCACAAACACAGGCTCAATGCCAGTCATTACATTTTTATGTATGTTTTATATTATATATATATATATATATATATGTATGTATGCACAAAAAAAGATGAAGCTATGGGTCTGTGAAACGGTACTGTGAAATTTCTTCTTGATTTTTTTTTTTTCTGAAAAAAGCGATAAAATTAAGTATTTTTAAAAGGTTTTATCTTGCCCAGTTCCAATCTCAGCAATTACCTTGTGGTGGAAAATATTTCGTGGTATTATCATAGGACAAGCATTCAGACAAGAACTTTGTGCAGGTATCCTCCTGTACTAGTGCAAGTTCATGAAGTCATGACTAGACTGATACTAGAACACACATTTAGTTTGGGGTCTTATGCTGCAGAGATTTGAATATAACAAGGAGATGTGTTTTAAACAAAACATGAGTGCCCATGACAGTAGCCAGCATTAAGAGTAGAGCATTAAGGAATATAAGTGATGTCTATAATGGCTGTGGTACTGATGACCGATGAGAATTTGAAATTAATGGTTGTTTTTCACATTACTGAATGTAAAAGGTGCTCTTAAAGCTCTGCACAGGAAATGGTAGTCCTTAAAATATCTCTGTTTAAGATGTATCCAGAAGCAGAGAAACTTTCTGTCCAAGAGGCAGTAACCATCAGGCCTAGACTGTATAGTCCAAGAAGAAAAAAAAAATCCTATGAAATTTTCCCTAGGAAACTCCGAGTCAGAAAATCTGTTATCTAAAGAGAAGGACTAAGGAAAAGATACTAGTTTGACATAGGGCCATCTATAATCCTCTATACAGCGGACTCCTATGAATTATTTACTATGTATGTAGTAAATAAGGGAAATGGAGCATGTAGAATATTGTTTCTTTTACTAAAGTAACATCTTGAAAAAACAAAGTTTCCTCTGTGATCCTTGAAGTACTTCCATGAAAAGGTAACTAGCAAACAGGTAGGTAGAGGCAAACTCCAAATGTCATAGGCCATAGTAAACACCAGAAGGATGCTAAAGACTAATCAGAAGTCTGATGTATTTTGAATTTTTTTATAATGTGGTAAATCATCCCTAGTCTCCCTGCTAGATGCAACAATATGCTACTTTCCTAATTAAGCAATTTAATATAAGAGATTAAATTTACTCACATCTGGTTCAGCTACTAAAAATGTAACTGGTAAATTCTGCAGATCTTTTGACAACTGGGAAAATATTCTGACTGTTAACAGGAGGATCTGATTAATTTCTCAGCAAAATATAAATACTTTTTGAATATGGGAAATACTGCAACCTCATTTTGTGTCTAGAAAACTTTAATCAATGGCTAAAAATTAGGTTAAGCAGTATAACTAAAAATGTGCTAATTACCAAATGGATCCCATGTAAAAATATGAAGTGACTTTTTCTGAAGGAGAAAGTGAACTGTAGTTTCAGCTGAACACCTACAGGGTACTCAATGAAAGCTACAGCTGGAGATCTTGATAACATTTCTGCTGATCTTTAATCCTTTTCTCCTGCCACTGTCTATGTTATGCTGTGATACAGATTAGCTACAAATCAATGTTAAGGCTGAAAATTCATGTCTGTGTGCACACATGATTTAGGCACCAAGTGGACTGCACTGTTTATGATGACAGTCATTGCACTGTGGAACTGAAGCACAGTGTGGATGACAGAGGCAAAGATGCTGTAACTCTTGACATATTTTCATACGGGTAGAAGCAGCCAAGGAAAAAACTTGAAAGACTACTTTAACATCCATATCTCCCATCCCACACTCCTTCAAAATGTTGGGTAGAGAGCCACAGTGTTGGAAAAGTAATCTCTGCAATAGCTGAGGTACAAACCTTTGCATATAGCAAAACCTTGCAGTCCAACATTCTGATCTGTAGAGAAATAAAACATTATTTGCATTCGTACAAATATTTGGCAGTGTACAAGACATCTGTAACACTAAAAAAAGATAAAAATTGATCAGATTGAGTTCTTAAGGACAAGATGGTATCATGATATCAGCATTTGACATAGTAGGCAAAATGAAGTGTCCACAGCTTTAGCAATCCAGACACTGTGTAATAGAAATCCCAGAAATAGAACAGTATTTATAATTGAGTTTATTATATTAATTAGATAAAAATCTATTATTACATCTATATACTGATATTAATACATACTTAACAATAATGTATTTATATTCATAATTAATTTTTATATCTAGCTGAGAATACATTAATTGCAATCTGTAATACAGGAAAACATCTGAAAATGAAACACGCAAAAAACCGCTTTTGTTGAATCTAGAAACAGTAAAGGGAAGTGGAATTTAATAATCTCATAATCATGCTATTTTCCATCTATTATGTTCTCCATAATGACTGTGATGAGCACTTCTAATATTCCAGTATCCAGAAGCCAGTCTGAGTAGACTGGATTTCTCCATCATCATTTTGTGGTTCATTAGATTTTTATATACTGTAGTAGCCAATAAGGAAGCATTGGGAACTCTTCCAGGAGCTAAATCAGTGCTTCATTAGTTTTAAGGCTGTCTTTCAGCCTCATGCGTACTTGTTAAAAAAAAAAAAAAGAAATCCTTATTCTCTGTGGAGTAATGAAAGAAAAACCCTCTTACCTTTACAAGGTTGTATCTTTTTTTTCCCAATAGTATCTTCTCTTCTGAGCTGAAATGTACAGAAAATTGTGTCTGGCTGGAATTCTACACATCCAGGTTATGGCCTTAAATATAATGTCCATTCAAGTAATTGAGCATTTGATATGAAACTATCAAAGACAAGTTTACATCCAGAAGTGTCAGTGGCATTATAAAAGTCACTGTTCTTGATGCACAGTTAATGGCCTTACAACTTACTGAGAAAACAGTCACAACTGAGAAAATCGTTGTCTGTGAGCACCATGCACACTTTCATTAGAAAGAAAATGAATGACTCTCCTTCAGAAAACTACCATGGGATGCATGATCCCCCCCCCTCCCCCCTTCCTCTTTCTCTACCTCTGGCCCGCTCTGCACCTCCTCTAAAGTTTCAATAACCTGCTATCAGGCCTTGTGCAAGAGCTTGGTGGTGAAGCATGCCTTGATTGTACTGGGAGTTCTTGCAAGGCTGAGGTGCCAGCAGTACGGACAGTACCAGGAGCTCCTGCTGCTTGGACAAGATGGGACATGGGAGCAGGAATGGTGAGAGTCACCCCCTGATAGCTTTGGAACTTTTCTGAACTGGAAGAGACCACAGTGGGTCACCTTGCCCAACCTCCCTGCTCAAGCAGGGTCATCCCAGAGCACACGGCACAGGAGTGCATCCACTTGGTTCTTGAATATCTCCAGTGAGGGAGACTCCACCACCTCTCCAGAAAATCTGTTCCAGTGCTTGGTCACCCACGCAGTGAAGAAGTTCTTCCTAATGTTCAGCTGGAACTTCCCGTGCATCAGTTTCTGCCCATTGCCTCTTGTCCTATTGCTCAGCACCAGTGAGCAGAGCCTGGCTCCACCCTCTGACACCCTCCCGTCAGATACCGACAGACACTGATGAGGTCCCCTCCCAGTTGTCTCTTTTCATGGCTGAACAGGCCCAGCTCCCTCAGCCTTTCCTCATAAGAGACACGCTCCTGTCCCTTCATCATCTTCATTGCCCTCTCTGGAGCTGCTTCAGGAGCTCCATGTGTCTTTTTTACTGAGGAGCTCAGAACTGGACACAGCACTCCAGATGTGGTGTAATTATGGGGGAGTAGAGTGGGATCCCCTGACTGATCCGTCACCTGAGAGTAGCTGGACAGGTCTTAGAATGAACTCTGGGTCAGAGTTTTTCAGACTCTGAATAGGCATTTTTTCCCCCAACTCCTCAGTATGTGACAAAGCCCACTACCATTTGTTAAAAATAATTTTGAACAGAAAATAACCATTCTGAGATCCCCTTTTGCTAGTTTTTTTCCAATTCTTTGGAACTAGAAAACCTGGGCTAACATTTCCCTTCATTCTAGGGAAAATTTTGGAAAAAATAGGTAACAAATGTAAAGGGTTTAGATATTGAGTTCTGCACTGAAATCCAAATATCAGAGTAAAAACTCTGAAGAACAGCAGTTGCATCCAGTGCACCCCTAGCGTTGTTTTGCCCTTAAAACTCACCTTAATTTTGCAAGCATAATTAAATGGTATTATCTCTCTGAAAAATATAATCTTTACATTTTTGCTGAGGTTTACTTAAATTGTCAGTGACAGTGCTGAAATATTTAAATAAGGGATTCAGGGTTTTGACACTTGCCTCGCAGTCTATTCTATCAAGTAAGAGAAAGATAATCATGATGGTTAGGCATGTTCAGGTAGTGCACTTTTCTGATAGCTAATCATGTCAGAAATATTTCACCATGACTTGAGTATAACCATCAACTATAATTTCCGTTCTGTTTAATGTATTTGGCTCTGAAATAGTGATGTAACAATTTCAGAAAGATGCTCTCTTTATTTAGTCAACTATGTGAATTAGTAAGAACCCTCATGGGTACCAAGAGGATGTGTATCACTCAGTGATGTAAATTCATCTTTGCATCCACAGAGTGAAGATAATTCTGGTGGCAGATTAGAATAACATTGTTGTGATATTTTCTCTCACAAAAGCATGAAATTTGTCCTCTTTACTTCACTGCAGTTCACCTCTTTGCCTGAGCTTCACTTGAAAAATTATGAAGAACAACACACAAACCCCCAAATTTTCACAGAAATAGTTATCATACAGTGTAGCAGCCTTCTGCTTCCTTTGATATGGGTTCTGTCTCTCACTCTCAACATACAGGCTTATAAACCTTATTCATTCATATATGTTTTGGCTGTTCTGTCAGGGAATTTTTTTCTCATTATGCTTATTTTAACCTCCTGAATTCATCTTACTAGACAGCAAAGGTGTACCTTATTCCAGGTGAGGTTTCACCTCACCTTTTAATTTTACTGAAAGCACCTGTAAGATTAAAACCAAGGGTATACCATTTAATTTGTCTTTCAACAAACACATGTGTACCCCAGGTTTTTTCTTCGTCACTTCCCTTTGACAGGAGGTTTTCTTACTTATTTTGATGCTTTCTATTCAGAAACTGACACTTAATACTGATAGTTTAGATACTGTAATTCTGGCTAATGTCTGTTTTCTCAGTGAGATGGGTCATATTTGGCAGGCCTGTGCATGGGCTGCTGTTGACTATAGGATACGGTTGCTTACCTACCTGTGCTTGTCAAACAATCAATGAACATTTAATAGTGTTTTAACAGACTCTTACAGGTGTGAAATGTTCTGTAAAACAATGCATTTTCCATTCTATATTATGGGAGTAATTCCAGCTACATACTGTTTAAATATCCCCACCAGCATCATGCAAAGTAAATACATACCACACTTGAAACTGGTGTCAGAATTAGTTGTGTTATACTGCTTGACTCCTCAAACCTCAAGATACTGACCTTATTACTAAACTTCCTACAGGGAGATTGATGCTCTGGGGCCTTTTATCAACCAGGCACCTGCAGTCATGGTCATGGTGCCAGGCCAGCTCAGAGCACAGGCAGAATTCAAAACTAGGTATCAACCTCTTCAATTCTCTGTGTGCAATGGCTTCAGACCATGCTGAAGATTTTCTTTGCCTTCTCCCAGCCCTTTTTTTACCACAGATTTTAGCCCCCCTTTTTGCCTTAGCTCCCACTTCTCCTGTGTTTATCATTGATGTAGTAGTATCTTAAAAAAAATTGAAATATAATTGAATTATGTATATATAATGTATGTGGGGTAACTGACACTTCAGACTATTTCCTGTGCCAAGACAGTGCTACTTTTCAGGAATTCATCCTAGTTTTTGAGACTGTGCTGGTACATTCCTGGTTGTATTCTCATTCTCCAAGCAGTGTCTTCCCAATTTTCATAGATATCCTATTTTCTTCCTGTAAGTATACAATCCTCTTTGGCAAATGACATAGTATTATATGCAGACCATTATATAGCCTTATAAACAAAAATTGGCAAATTTGTAATGATTAAAGGCATTTACATTTAACATCACTGAAAACCAGGCTCCTACAAAGCTCATACAGCAGTTCACTTACAGACTCAGCATCTAAGTAGAATAAATCATACAAATTGTCCCACCTTTAATTTTCAGAAAATGATTTAATGTAAAATGTAGTTCAAAAAGAATGTGAGGTGCCTCTGGTTTTCTCTCTAAATGCTTTATTTTCTTATTTTCAGAGATCATGAGTATGCTTTTTATTTCAAAGTAGAACTTTGGAATGTAAATCTTACTATGTGCTGCATATCAAACGGCAAAGTAACACTTGCTAATTTCTCACATGTTGGGAGATTTATACAGTTTTCCACTGCTCCTAAGTTGCAAGTATTTGCATTACAGATAATGGACTGAAACCACACTAAGCAAGAGTTTCTCAGAGCAGAGGCCCTGCAAAATGCAGTTGTACAAAGGGAATTAATTAGCCTTTGTTACTGCTGTGTTCTATAATATGAAGATACATTGCCAGAATGGATTGTAAGGGGCAAGGAAGTTTTTCTTCATAGGCAAAGTGTCATGCTCCTCTGACGCTTTCCTTATTGATAAGATTTAATTCAGATCTTCAGGAGGTGGCAGTTTTGCTTTCATTTAATATGAGACATTTGAAATCACTCCTCAGAAAACAACCATGGTATGGTAATTACATAGATGAGTTGCTGCCTCTGTAATTGAACCAATAAAGTCTTTGTCAATTTTCATGCTTTTAACTGTTTTCTTTTTAGAGTTGCAAAAGGGAGGATTATGTTATTCTAAATGTGGCCTTAAGTAATGCACATTTTGATTCAGAAATACACTAATTTGAATTGTTCCCTGTGGTGTCATCTCTTTGTGTTACACACTGAAAGCAACAAGTAGTTTGTTTCCATAGGTTTTATTGTTTATATTTACAAGAAATAATGTGACAACAAAAACTTCAAACAAACAAAAGTGTAGATATTTTAAGGAAGAATGTTAGTCACATACAATTACAAGCCTGTTCCTTTCTAAAAGATGTTTTTTATGACATGGTGTTACTTTTCAGCATCAATAATTTTTGAGCCCATTTAATAGATGATCTGTGTTCCACTCAAAAAATATAGAAAAGTGTCCAGTTAGAGTAGAATATTATCAGATTTTTCCCTTGGGTTTCTTCACTCGGAGAGAAATAGCATAATATCCATATTTAATAAACGATTGACCTAAATGTTTGCAAGATAGAAATTTCATGCTGTGCATTCACTTATTTGTATAACCCCCTGGTCCTTTTAATCAATACATGGCATGGCCTTTTGGAATCCAAGGTGATTTCTTGATTTAGATTTGCAGCCCTGCTTTTCATATCTACCGCCTGTGATAATTCTGGTTTATTCAGGCACATTTAGATAGCATTTGGCAAAGTGAGAAACGTGTGTAGCACATAAGGTGTCTCTCAGGCAGATTAAGTACAACTGTTCTCTGGAGCTCCTGTGGTACATTTTCAGACTTGCTACAGAGCTGCCTTAAGTTGGTGGTGAATTGATCAGGCTGGTTGAGAAAGCCATGAGCTGGACCCCTCAGTGATCTTGCACCTGGCTCAAGCAAGGCTGGACAATGGAATGATGTTTAGAGGGAAGCGGAGGCCTTGCAGCCCAGTGTTGGTTCAGTGAGGCACAAAGGAGCACCCATGTTTCTGTACCAGCCATTGGCCTCACTCTTCCTTCACACTGAAAAACAAGACTTGTTGCAAATCTGGTCCGTTAAGGAGATAGGGATGTGCACAAAGGCTCTGGTGAGGCATCCTTTACTGCTGCCTCAGTGGGTGGAGGAGGACCAAAGTGTTTATTTTACCTCTTATATTGACTATAAATTCAGACTGAAAGTAACCAAGACCCTCATTAAGCCCTGTCTGCATATTGACTTTCACACCCCTTACAATGCAAATGAGGAATGACATGAGACATGTTAAACATGTTTGACCAAAGTCACCAAACACCACCTATAACATGTGATTGCTCCATCCAGCTGGGAAGTGCCAAAAAAATTTGTAGTATGAAAAGAAGGGAGATTGCAGGGCAAAAAGTGAGATGAGGAAACATGTCTGCTTTCTTGGGATCAGTAGATGGACATTGTCCATCCTCCTCCACTGAAGGATGCCTTTAGGTGAGCTTTGCATATCCAGTGGTGTTGGAGTAGACCTGGGAATATTCATTTATACATATATAGCACTAAAAGATGTCTGTTACCGTAACTCCCGTTGCAATACATACTAACACTCTTTAGTTAGTGCTTTTATCACTGGCGATCCTGAATCTGCTTTCCTGTTCCTTCAATAAACCATCCTTTTTAGGAATGTGGAGTAAGATCTTACTGAATTTAGCCAGACCAGTGTCAGATCGGTAAAATACATGTGCAGGTTTTGGCTGGGGTAGAGTTAATGTTCTTCACAGTAGCTGGCTAGGGGCTGTGCTCTGGTTTTGTGCTGGAAACCCTGTTGATAGTACACAGATGTTTTTGGTTTTGCTGAGAAGGGTTTGCACAGGTCTAAGGCCCTTTCTGCTTCTTGTACCATCCACCAGCAGGGACTTGGGGTGCACAAGATGATGGGAGAGGACAAATCTGGGACAGCTGACCCCATCTGACCAAAGGGATATTCCATGCCATATGGCCTCATGCTCAGGATATAAAGACAGGAAAAGAAGGAAGAAGAGGGAGTTGTTCAGAATGATGGTGCTTGTCCTCCCCAGTAATCGTTACACAATAGGAAGGTGAGAACGAATTGCTTGTTTTGTTTTGCTTGTGTGCCTAGCTTTTGCTTTACCTATTAAATTATCTTTATCTCAACCTATGGGTTTTTCTACTTTCCAGATCTCTCTCCCATCCAACTGGTGGGGGAATGAGCAAGTGGTTGTGTGGTGCTTGTTTGCCTGCTGGGGTTAAGCCGCAACACTGCACTATTTGTGAATCTTGTGCAAGAAACTTGTGCAAGTTCTTACTGAGCTCAACCAGGCCAATAATGTCAAATTAGCCATAATCAGAAATTAAGCCAAGCCACATGCAGCCCTTCTCATATCTGAGTACAGCTGGAATGCTGGGGGGTTTATTTTCTCCCAAAATTCAACAGCCTTAATGCAACAGCTCCCCTGGGTGAACTTTAGGGTGTCTGTTGTAACAGAGGAACTACTGGGCTACATGAACTGCTTTGGCTCACCCTGCACAGTGGGACTGCTGGCATTTCCCATCACCTAAACCTCCTTTCTTCAAGGCTTACGGCTTCAGTTATTCAGAGATTTTGATACGAAATATGAAATGCAAAGCATTAGGAAAACTGCTTATGCCTAGTCTAAGGACTATTTAATCTGCACAACTAGTCAAAAAAACAGACTTTATTTAAAAAAAAATAGAGGGAAAAAAGGATAATTCAGTATTTGGATAGGACAGGATCCAAAAGGATTCTTTCTTGTAAGTGAAGGAATCTGGTTGACAAATATGGGTAGTGTAACCAGAAATTAAATGAGTTTAAGATTCAGAAAACAGATTCAATCATCTCAGACAGTCCACAGCCTGAAAATACCCTTGATATTTTGTAATGAAGGGTTTGTTAAACATCTGGTGTTTCTTTTTAATATTAGTGTTTGTGGCTTTATATTATGGTATCTCAGTGCTGTTTCTGACAAAATGTAGGTGGTGCAAATGGATAATAACATTGTAAGTTAATAACAATTTAGTTGGAAGGTAGAGAAATAAACTGGTGAAGAAAAAAAGATAGCTAACATTAACTTTTCAAAATAAAAAAATGTTCAGCTTGGGTTTGAATCAGGTTTGAACCTGTTCTTATATTTTTAAAAAATAACTGTTTTCCATTCACCAGTTTTACACAAAAGGGGAAAAGCTTTTCTCTGATGAAATATAGAAAATCTTCAATATTATTAATTGAATTTATAGTACATTAAAGGGAAGATGTTCTAATGAAAATCATTTATTTGCTTTGAAGTTAGTGTTCAAACTGATACTGGAAATAGATGGCAATAAACAGGGAAAACTTATCACTTTATCACTTTATTCATGAAAGAACTAATTTATCTTAGCAATTAGTAATTTAAGGGAGGTGGCAGTAACTCATATGTCTTAAAATAGTTTTATTTAAATATAAAGTGGTTGGAGGGAGATAAGAGTTTTTTTCTCCACACTATTATATCCCTTATTTCATAGTCAATACACAAAGAAAACGTAGGAATTTGGTTTTTTCTTACTTTCTTTCTGAACAGAGTTTGGAATTAACCCAAGGTTTTTGACATATAAATGGCCACTTTCAGCTGCAAAAAACTGTTGTGAGTGGATCCCAGCCAGCAGCTGGGCACCCACGCAGATGTTCACTCCCTCCACCACAGCAGAAGTTGGGGAGACAGTAGGAAGAGCAAACTCAAGAAAGCTCCTGGGCCAAAATACAATCAGTTTAATAAGAGCTTTGCTTAGAGTTATAAGTTCTTCCTAACAAGAATGTGGTGCTGGTCCCTAGCTGAGTATAAAAGGACTGTGCTCAGAAGTTTTGTGGCAGCTGTACTCTCACACCTGAATTTTTAAAACTTAAAAAGTATTATAAGTGAAAAAACACCTCTTGATTTTAGATGTATATTAATGATGAGTCATTTATTTTGATATTGTATTCCATAAGGGGGCAAGAGAGAGTTTCTATTAGGCTTGTAAGGCAGCATATGAAGTGAGGGCTGGATATGAAGTGCTGTATATTGCTTGTATGCTAAGAGATCAGCTATATATTTTTCAAATGAAAGGTGAAGTTAACTGGCACTTCTGACATTAATTTTTTTTTCCTTATCATGTAACTCACAGAATAGAGCAGCATAAGTGTGCTTGAAGCAAAGTTCAGCATAAAGAACAAAGACAAATATATGGAATGAAGTCTAGAACTGTAAATCAAAACTCTTCTCTCCTTCTCACACCACATAAACTCTGATTCTATAAATGCTTGCCTTTTTTTCTACTTTTAAGATCATAGGCTAACAAGAATATCACCCCACTTGAAACAGTTTGTCTTACCTCCAGCAAAGATCACGATAGTAAGTGACCCTCTTATTTGAGTGTTGATACAGGTCTTCCTTTTCAACACAAATGCTTTGAGCAGGGAATTTTTTTAAGTAGAAAGGAGGGCCTGAGGTTCAAGCCTTGCCCCCAGATACAGCAATTCAAACTTGCTTTTCAACACAGTCAACACTTTGGGTTGAGACACTTCCTAGCTATGAAGTACAGCAATTCTCTAGGCTCTTGCTGGGGGACAATGAAATCCCAGACTGTGACTTGTGCTTCTAGAGCTGTTTCATGTATCAGACACTTGAATAAAATGTGTGCTTGATACTGGCATCAGGATTGTGTGGTTTATAGTAGCTTGGTAATCAGATTACTCACGTCAGCATTTGTTTAATTTCTAAATCTCTGTTGTTTTAGTCTAATTGTAGATCTGTTGAGTTTTGGTTTCAAGTTTTTCATCCAAGACTCTGTTTCATTATAGGTCAGCTTAAAATCAACAATAAAACTCCATCTGCTGACAGGAGATGCAGGAATTTCTTTTGAAGAAGCTATGTTCTGCCCAGGCTGCACAACAACCATCCTACTCCTGTTGGGATTTAAACCATAGTGGAGTTCCTCATCAAGTGATTTTCAATGACAGATCTGAACTCTCTCCTCAGGAACTTATTTGGAGCATGCAAGTGTACAGCAAAAAAAGGCATGTGTTTCATCTTTGCCCATGAAACTGAAGTTCTCCCTCTGCTCATTATCTGATGAGAAGCTCTCATCTTCTTGGGCTATTATATACTACAGGCTGTTAAGCACGGAAATGCATTCTTATCAGCCTTTACTGGACACATGGAGAACAGTTTCACTTTTGCATCTTGATAGAAAGCAAATGAGATTGACTGAAAGTATACTGTACTGCATGCATAATTCTTGTTTACTTTTTTATCTGTCTGCATTGTTTGGATTTGGTTGAGGGTTTTCTGCAAAAGGATGGTGGTATTAAATGTTCCTCAAGGTAAATAGAGATTTGAGAAAATGCATTAACATCGGAATACAGTTTATCAGAAAAGTTCCCACATATTTCAACATAGGGTGTTTTTTTTTTTTAATGACTGTAGAAGCCTCCCACTCCTTATAAAATGCTTGTTGCATTAATTATGGGGTCTGTTAGACAACTGATTTCCCCCATATCAAAACAAAGGAAATACTTCGGAGAACATGAGACAGTTTCTGAAAATCAGTATCTGTGCATATCAGTTGCCATGCAAACTAGTACTCTAGTACTCTGACAAAATCAACAAGCAATTAACTAATTAGTGTTTGTTTCTCAATATGTATGAAGCATGTGGATAGGAAGAAAACTGGCTACAAAACATTCAAAACAGCATGTGCTTTGTAATACAAAACAAGCTTATAAAGGTATACTAGTCCAGAGAAAGAAAAATGCTTTAATAATTCATGCCATGACTAACTCTTTCAGGGTTGTTTCTACCAGCCCTTTTCTAGAGAAAAATTTGCCTTATTAATCCTTCTGTCATTAGCTCTTTATATCTTTTGTCATAATTTTATTGGGATATCAGCTGTTTTCTCCATATGTTTTCATGACCTAATTTTTAATTCTTCAAGATGGAGCTTCACTTTGTAGTGTATGCTTAAGGCAAAAATAAAATTAAATATACTTAAATTAGATTAAATGTATTAATTGAACATTATATTAAATATTATTAAATTACATTTCTCAATCAAATAATATACTTAGATCTTTTTGGTAAGAATGGTGTGTATTACATGGAGATAATTTACTGTCAGAGAGCAACTACATTTCTGTTCATCAGTAATATATTTGCAGGAACGAAGATTCACAATTCTCCCTACACACATAGGTGATGGCTTGGCATGTCTTCTAATTTAAACTTCTGTTGGGCATAGGCTTAGTTTTGCATGCCCAAGAGTATGTAAACACATCACAGTGAAATTGTGAACACAGAAAAGCAATGACAGTGAACATTTTATGCAGTCTTTTAAAGTTTTAACCTTGTAGTGAGCAACACAGAACCGTGATGGATGAACTGGATCCATACTGTCATATTAAACATTACTTAATAATTAAATTAAAAATTAATTAATAATTAAATATTAAATAAAATAAAAAATAATTAATATCAATACTATCATATTAAACCAAAAAAACCACAAAACCAAAAACCAATAAAGAAAATACTAATGGAAAAGTTTGGATGCAGTGATGCATCTTTTAATTGATACACATGAATTCTAGTTCCTTTTGAATCAACTGGAGAAAAGAAAGGTTCTGGTTCCAAGAAGCACAAATTATGTATCTCCAGCTTTTGAGTTGACTGTGCTGTTTCTTTATAAAATGTATCTTTTTAATGACTTTTTGAATTATCATTAGTGTATTAAGAAAACCTGTAAAACTTGAGTCCAAATTTGGATCCCATTAAAAACCGTATCTTTCTGTCTGAGCCCTATTTCCTACAAAATGGAAGAGTTAGGGCTCTTTCCTGCAGTTCTGCAGGATGGGTAATAGCTCTGCTCTTACGTCACATTTTTTGTAACCTGCTGTGCACAATATCTGCCACATCATTAATCTCAACAACTTTTTGGGACCTGGATTCTGGAGCAGGTTCCCCTCTAAGGAGCCTTCCTGCGGTGAGTAAATAAGTTAAAAGATCTCAGTGTATTCCAACATGTTTTTGACTTGTGGAGGTAAGGAAAGGTCAAAGAAAATGTTTCCCCAAAAGCAGTAACACAGATCCTTTAGTATTTTCTCATGATTGGAATGAAGAGGAAAATGGACATTGTATACAGTGAGGATATTTTTTGTGTTCTCTGCATGAATTATTAACTAAAATGATATTTCTAAGAATACCAACAATATTGCCACAATCACAGTAGAAAGGTCTTATCAAAGAAGCTACAAAATTGGACACTGAAATATTTATTTGAGGATAGTTGCTCTAGCTTTCAAAGATTTGAATGTAAACCAATTCAAGTATCTGAAAAATTCAGCATCCTTCCAGTGGTTTTCAATAAATTCAGGTGTGGTAGACCAAGAAATTGGAGGACGTAGGTGCTGCCTGCATAATCTTTATTCCATTCTGTTTGAGCATTGTTTTCTGTGTCCAGAACTATGACAGTCTCCCAATATTTGATCTGCAGAGACAAAAAACACCTTTGAAAGAGTAAAATACAATAGCCATCCCCCAAAATGAGTCTGTTCACCCTTTTCTACCACAAACTTTTGCTTACCCCTCAAACCCTAAGGACTTTCACCACTGCTGGAATACCATGTGCCATTGAATAACCTTTGTCTCAGCTACTGAGGTTATCTGTTCCCATGTGGGCATGTCAAGAAAATGGTGTGAGAATTGATGTGTTCTACTTAAGAAGCTGGTTTTGGTTTGCTTGATTATTTTTAATGAGTTGTACACGTCGGTAAAGCTGGATACTACTAGGCAGAATTTTTCTGAGGGTTTTGATTTCCTCTTCGATTAAACTGTCATTGTGTATTGAAATAATATGCATTTGTAGTGGCTAATGGTGGGACTGTGAGAAAGAACACCCACACAGCTTCTTCTCTAAAACCCAGATTCCTGTTATGTGATATTTGCATTATCCAGAAGATGCAGGGTGTCTGCATATAATTAGACCTTAAACCAGGAAGAGAAAAAATTTTTCTTTGGTCAGCCATGTATCTAAATCTTAATAAGACACTAGATCTCTTGGGGACTTATTGAACAAAGGTTTCTCCTGGGCACAAACACCCTCCAAGCTTTAGCTTTGTTTTGAGGACTATGGGGAGAAGGAAGGCTGCAAAAGATCAGGCATCTGTGTTAACTATTTTAAATGACAGAAAACAGTTACTAACTTATTCCTGAAAACTCTAAGGTAATGATAATAGCAATTATGGAGTCATTAAAAGCATCAGAAGTGACAGTTACAGTAAAATTGTTTGGAAATCTAACCTGTTTTTAATTAGGTGATGCAGGTTAGTACATGCTTATCCCTATAAGCAAAGCATGATATATGAATGTTGCTTTGTGGGTATCTGAAGCCACAGATGCTGTATTTAGAATTTGTGAAATAGCTCATCTGTTGGTTCCTTCTGTGTAAAATAAAGATGCATTTCATCTGTCTTAATAACCAGCTCAACTCACTCGGGGCTTTTGTTTTGATTTATAGGGTGATATTACGGCATTTGTTCTTTAGCATGAGCATATGTAGTTTCCTAGGGTTACTTGTGTGAGTGATATTACAGCAATCAAACCAATGAATGTGTGGCAGGTTCACTCTTCAGATAAATTGTTATTATAGATTTTTTTTTTTAGGTTTTGTTGTGGTCTGAAAATTATTGTCTTCCACTGCCTAAACAGTGGATGAGTCTTGTCAAGTGTGGGAAGAAAACTGAGCTTTACACATCAATTCTCAATACAGGCGGACCTAAATGAAAATACACATCTGAGCATATTTAAATGAGTTATTGACAGACCTTTCCTTTCTTTTCTGTATCTTGCAAACTTCGTCAGGGAGCTCTTTTTCATGTAGTATTGTGTTGTCAGGCTTGGTTACGTTTTCACCGACAGGTAAAGATGAATGGCATACTTTTTCAATGAAGAATTGAACCTCAATTATCTTTAATCAATTCAGAAAAAACTGATCAATTGATTTTCCAAGACCCACATTCATAGAATATCCTGAATCAGAAGGGATCCAAAAGATCATTGAGTCCAGCTCCTGGCCCAGGACATGCAATATCTCAATAATTACACCTAAAATAGTCATAGTAACATGAAACGAAAAGTGATTCCTTCCATATCTTTCAATTCTGGAGCTGTGAGCAAGGCAGATCTATGAATTCTGGGTGAATAGGCTATTAGGCTTCAGTAAGTTATATAGGTTATTAGGCTTCAATTATTACCTTTCTTAAAATGAAATGAGAACAAGGCATAAAGGAATACTGAGTTATCTCATCAGCAAGACACATATACAAGAAAGACTGAAGGGGTTTCTGTTGCCAAAAAGACCCTTTTAATTGAGGAAAACAAATCTAATGAGAATCAAGCAATTTCAAGTATTGAATCATAGTGAAATGCAGTAAAAGAGGCAAACTGGCTCATGTAGATCTAATAGTACTCAAGTCAAGAGAAAGGAAAACATCACAAACTGTGAATGCAGTAGCAGCATTCAACAGTTTAAATTACAGCCCACTGCCAGAGTAGTTAAACTCTTTACTTTATGGGATATTTATACATCTTCAGCTCAAGTACAAATGTGAAAATTAGAAACCAACCAAGTGAACTACACCACAGGTGTGTAGCCCATCTGTACACAGGACAGTAAATCCAAATTAAATGAAGTTCAGTGGCCAGAGTTATACAGTGGAATTGGTCTTCCACATCTGAATGAAAGGGAAACTGGAGTATCCAAATAGAGACTTAATCCTGATAATGTAAGTGCCTGAGAGAACAAGGTAGATGTGACACTTGCAGATGGAATTTGGGCATGCAAGTGTTTAGCAGCTCCAGCATAATGACAGCCTATAAAGAGTTATGAAGGTCCTGTAGAGCATTGATTTATTGTTTCAACACAAGAGCCACTGTCGAATTCTTGAATAAGATGTGGTTTTAAAAAGCACTTTTTATAGTGACTGAAAATGCTTGCTCTGATTTAATATGAAGAATGAAACCAATAGAGCTGCTGTGGTAGTCTACAGCTTAGCCTTGGAGAATGTATAAGGTACCACATCTTTGATAGTTATGGCATGGGGCAGTACCTCCTTAGAGGAGACAAGCCCCTTCTCCACGCATGGCTGGCAACATGGTGGCCAAGGGCTGTCTGGAATGATGACCCAGACGTCTTGCTGGAATGCAGATATGACTGTAAGCCACTCTCTCTTACTCCATCAGTAGTGGACAGCCCAGGGCCTGCTGAGCTCTTCTTCACAGCAGTGTATTGCACAACAGGAACTCCCCTTGAGCAGGAATACCTCTCAAGGTACTCCTTGAGGCTGAGGGATTCCTTGCTACCACAGATTCTTGGTAAGTGATTAATAGCATGCTAAACTTTGAAATGTTAGCTAAGTGATATAAAGGATTGATTGTGCATATGTAATTCTTTAGGCATAAACTGCTGACCAAGTCTGGGACTAGCAGTGGCTCCATCTGCACCTAGACTCCTCCCTAAGAAGGAGTTTCGACCACAAGGGGGTCCTTTCTGAACCACATGACTCAACAGAAGGGTCTCAATTTTGTCTGAACCTGTCCTCTATGCAGTGAATAATCAAGCTTGCTGTTGAATCTTGTTAAACCACTGTCGCATTTACCACTGAACTTTGTTAACTCTCTGTTTTACATCAATGCATTCAGAAATCTTGATAATTGAACTCTGTACTTATAAAAAAAATAATACAACTGAATAGACAATACACTTCAACCCGTTGCACTAATTGGCCACTTTTCTGAATCATAGTTTAACTCTTCCCCTTAAGCTGCTAAATGCAATGTAGAGGACAAATAACCCCACGAGAAAAAATCAGTACAGTGTACTTGATATCTACCTTACCAAGAAATCAAGACATGAAAACACTTGCTAGTAGCTTTGGTAATACCTAACTTACTCTTTCCATTAGATCATAAGCATTGCTCAGGAGCAGAACATTCATCCTGGATTGTCATGATAACTAATTTTTTTTTTTTCAGTTCTGTAAAATCTGTTCATTTTTATTCACTGTTTGAATTAGGATTTCTTTGTGAGGAAAATACACATTAGGAACTGTGTCATGGAGTGAAAGTTCACAAGACAGAAAAGAGTACAAGTACCAAAGTGTGCTTACCTCATAGCATTGTTTTGCTCAGTTTCTTATTTTATTTTTTTTTTATTACTTGGTTTCGGTGGAAGGCAGGATTTTTATTCCTTTTTGTCGAAATGTTTGGTGTTTTTGTAGAATTGGTCATCTTGAGCAACCTACCAAAACACCATTATATTTGCAATCCAGGAGTAAATGCTCAGAGAAGAAAACACTTGGTGTGATACTTGTAATGTGAATTCTGGTACGAGAGCAGAGAACAAACTGGCAGCAGGAACAGCCTGAGGGATAGGGAGGTCTCATGCCTCCTTAAATGTGAGTGACAGATATTCAACACACCTGTTAGTGGGGAACCAGTGCAGCATCTTCTCATCGTGCGTAGAACATGAAGATCTGTAGGTCTGAGTTAAAATCATATGAGAGGCAACTTGAAGTGCAATGCTTGTAGGCATGGTATTGCAAGGATAAAAGGGGAGGTCAGCTAGCAGGAGACATGATATTTCACACTTGTGATTCTAAATTACCAAGACACTTTTCCTGTTAGAAAGTCCTTACATATGTGGATTTATGTATGCTGTGTTTTGGTAGTACATTAATATTCATACTGTATCTTTTTATTGAAATGCCTTTCAAATTGCTAATAAGGACACTTCAACAGGTAACACCTTCACCTATAGAACTACATAAGGTACAGATTTTGTATTAGCACAACAGAGATGACTCAGTCCTCTTCAGAGTGGACCTTGCATTGCTACACACGACAAGTATTTCCTTACAGCCAGATATCCTCTAGTCCTCAGTTTGAAGTGATTTGTTTTACAACAAACCAATGTTTTTTGCATTTTGCCCCTTAGGCTCTCAGTAGACATTTGTAGAATGAGGAAAAGCATATGTCTGGGCTATACAAAGTTAATAAAACCAGATGATATTAAGAGTTCACTGAATCAGTATTCCATGCACCAATGTAAGCACTGGTTTATGTTGTTTCAAGAAGAAGGAAAAGGAAGGAGCTAGTGTTAGGATGAAATGGAAAAAAATGCATAACTGGGCATAAAATTTAGAAACACATTTTATGAAAGAGATGATAAATTAATTATTTGTATTAAAAATGCTTTGTGTAGGGATGTCTCTGTTCCAAGAACCATTGTGAGGAAACCCATCAATCCTTCACAGGCATAGGGCTATGATGGTGGTCACATAGACAAGGACATCACTTGCATAATTGGCCAAAGTAAAACTGGCTCATTAATGAGTAGTAATCAAGGTCAAAGTGAGAAACCAGAGTTACACCTTAATATTATCATTCAGGTAATTTGACATTCCCTGTTAACATGGTTAGTTCAGGCAATGGGCAATATGCTTTTCTGTTGTTGAATGTATTGCAGGAAACAGGACATGAATTTGGTAGAGTTTTCTATTTGGTAGAGTTTTTACTCAGAGGAGTGAAAAGAACAATGAAAGCAGCCTCTTTCTTTCCCCTGTTGAACCTCTACGGCCATTCTTTGTGATGTGCAATAGCTCCACCTTTCTGCCTTCTCTCTTACCTCCTTCTTCTTCTGAATACATATAAACTCATGCTTTAAAGACTTACCAGGCTAGGGGGAGCAATCCAGTAAAGCTGGAATAAGTGGCTGGCTTCTAGATTGAGGGTTTTTGGTTTAACAAACACCTTTTTTTCTGATCTTGGGGATATGTATTTCTAGCACTGTTTCACTGTTAGCTTTTATCTGAAGTCCAGTGAGGCCTTCAACGTGAGCAAATTACACATATTTTATTTCATCCTGAAGAAAATCCTCAATGCAAAAGTAATTACAATGGAAACGAGACTTTATTTTTCTAAAAGCACAAATTCAAAAGTAATGAAAATGATGATGTCGTGAAGTTGCTGTAGATTCACTAAACGTCAGGAAGACCTTTTCTCTCTTTTTATCTGTTATCTCTGTGACTAACATGCTGGTCCAATCTAGATGTTAAACTTCCAATTCCTTTTTCTACATGAAGGTATTAAAAGTTGTGTTCCTCATTTTAGCTTAACTGCCAGGGTGTGGTCAGCTCTGAGCTCTATCTTAGTCCTTCCCATTTTGAAACATTCTCCTGGAAGGTAGGCTCGGTTACCAAGATAGCTATTTTCAACTTACTGAAAGAAGGAAAAATGGAAATCAAGAGAACTCTAAATCTCTGCCTGTGGAGTAACTGCTTCACTCTCATGCATTTTGTAGCTGGCTTGAGTTAGTGTTGCCATATTTCTGCTGGAGGCTTTCCCCTTCATTTTCTCACCTCCGGGCTGAGCTAAGCTCCTGTGACTCTTGTGAGGGCACCAGCAGCTGGTGACAGCTGGAGAAGGGGGTATACATATAAATTTATAAAACATCCAGATTTGTTGGCAGTCTGATAAGTAAACTCATCTTGCTCACCTCATCAGCTGTATATTAATGCTTATACTGGGAGGCTTGGGTATACCTGAAAAGAAAGTAGAGTTACTTTAGGTCAGCACATCTTACTGCGGTGTGAACTGGCAGTGTACCACATACTGTGCGTATGGCAACACCTTGCACCATGATGTTTGCTATTTTTGCACCTGAAGTTTGCTATTTTTTAATAGAAGAATAGTATGGTTGCTGTCTTTCATTTAATGGATCAAGCCTACAAAATCTGACTCAAATTTTTATTACGATCTTTGGGAAAGTTAATGTCATATTGTTATGTAAATTCGAATTTTATTGTAAAATTATAATTAGATACTCATTGTAACTTTTCCTACTTCAATTCCCTTTCTAATTGTATATTTTTCCTTAAATAATGTGCTTACCATGATTTATCCTTTCTTCTCTTTTGCTTGCCATGTCCTCCATGTTAAATGTGGTTTTATATATTTGTTTTTAAACCGAGAATTTGACAAAGAACTTTTATGACACGTAGCTGTAGATCTTTGTTGCTCACATAGAAAAAGTTTGTAAATACAATATTAATTTTTGACATTTGAAAGGATTAAACTAGAAAAGATTACTCTTCTATTTAAATTCTATGTTTCTGAACTCATAAAGCTGCTTTCAGGACCTTCTTCAGCACAAATTCTTCCTCAACTTTAATATCTCTTTAAAATTCTAAATATACTGGCTGCAAATAGACTGCATATTGATGTCCAAGGAAAAAATTCCAGGTATGGTAAGCAAAGAACTCAGAGATGTTTGGTCATAATAAACTACTCTGGTGTGTGGCTCTTGGTTGTGTTAGTCATATGGCATCACGGCAGTTGTAATTACAGAGTTGTTAATGTGCTTAAGGTGTGAAGGAATCTAAAAGTTATTTTTTGCTATAGAAAGCTACAGCTCCCTGTGAACAAGTGTTAACTGATACAGTAGCAGCAATTGTAACTCGCCTTTCCCACTGACAAACTGATGCTCTGCTCTCCTGAGGCATTCACTCTGAAGAAACTGCTTTGCAATGGCAAATTGAGCTCATCCTTTTATATTAACTTCTCTGAATTAATTGCCTACTATGCATATTCTCTTTAGTGCACATCTTTTTTCCGGTTAAACATTACTATTCAAATGTCAGCCTGCCCCTTGGTTTTTGTTGGTAGCAGCCTCATTATTCACTCAGTATCAATCATCCGTGTATGTTTAAGGTGTTTTTTGTCTTTTCAATTTTGTGTTCCATAGCACGGGACTCATGAGATCAGTAGCCTTTACTAGACCCTGGTGATTAGTCCACTTATGCAGAGCAATGAGCAAAGGTTTCATGCTACTGCCCCTGCCTGGGACTACAGGATCCCAGGTGGGTGGAAGACTTTTGTGGAAGGGGAGTCTTCATTCCTGCATGTGTGTTCTTACTGATCCAGTTTTATGAAAAAGCCTTCTGCAGATAGCAAGAAACAACACCCAAATACTTTCTTTGGAAGGGAGGAAGGGATGTATTTTGATGTGGTGAGCAATCATGAAAGTGTGTTAAAATGGTGAGGCAAAGCTGCAATAATTGAGGCTGCTGTAGCTCCATTTTCAATTTTATTTCCAGGGTAAAGAAATAGCTGTTAGAAGCCTGAATAGGTGAGATCTCAATAAGAAAAAAAAAAAAAAAAAAAAAAAAAGATGAATAAGGCAAGATAAAGATTGCAACAATGAGTGAATGTACCTGTGTATAGCTGAGAATTAAGGGAATTTTTAAACTAGTGCCAGAAGGTGAGAGAATTTTGAGCAGCTTTATTTCCTTTTAATTATTTATCAGAAAAGGAGAAGAAATACATAACAAGCAGATATAACTTTAGAAAACCTCTCACGTTTTCATCTTCAGGTCATACACCATGACCCAGAAAAAGAGAAAAAGTAGTTTAATCTGCTTGAGTGAGCTCCATAATGCAGAGGTATCTACTTAATGTTTTGATCATGATTAAGGTGATGCTTTGTTTAGACACCTGCCCTTATGGAAAGGCTTGGCGGTCTTCAATCTTTACAGTGGACCTCTCTGGAGAAGCCTGAGGCTTGTACTACCACTCCTTTCACACTGCGCTCAAACTGATGTTTTCTTTAATTTCTAGATATGTCAATTGCGCTCAACTAGTGAAAAAAAAAAAAAGTCCATATGTCCTCTTTCTGCTCTTTCTGTCTCTTAATAAATGGAGGCATTATTTAGATCAACCTGGAATGGTTTATTCTGGTGATGAAGCCTGTATCAAGATAGGTAAATGGCAGAGGTATTGTGGAAATTTGGTCTAAGCTGGATGTTTAATTTTGTTTTATTTTGGCAATCCCACTCTGGACCGCTGCCTCAGAACCTTAGTTTGTTAAGCTGTCTAAACCGTTCAAACTCAGACTCATTTTCGAAGGTGAAATAAGAATCATGGCACAACCTGGATTCTAAGCAATGGACATACATGTTGCCCTGTGCCCCCTCCGGTCCCCCGCCCCATTCTCCGTGCCGAACTAAAGGCTGAGGGATGCCATTTCTGCACAACCCTCCGAGAGGAAGGGGAGAACCCAGGAGACCACTCCGGTTTTTGATGCGGAGAGAAATAAATATGCAAATAAGCCCCCTGCCTCCCCTCGCCAGGGGATTCCACGCACGATTTCTGTACTTGCAACAGATTGATTTTTTAGGCTGTTTCACGGCAAAAGCGGAAAGCAGGGGAGAGGAGCGGAGCGGAGGGGGCGAATCCCCCGGCGCGGCCGCTCCGCACGCCGCGGCGCTTTCCCTGCGGGCGGAGCGGGGCCGGGGGCGCGGCGCTGCCCGCGCGGTGGGCGTGGCCGCGGGGGTGACGTCATGGGGCGTGGCGGGGGCGTGGCGCGGCGGCGGTGCCGCGGCGGGCGGGCGCGGGATGGGGCGGGGGGCGCGGCCGGACCCGCCGCCCCGGCACCCGGCTCCGTGAGGCACCCGGACCGCCGCTGGTGAGTGCGCGGGGGGCGGCGGCGGCTCGGCACCTGCGGGGCGGCTCGGCTCGGCACCTGCGGGGTCCCGGCGGGTACCGGTTCTGCCTTTTTTTTTTTTTTTGGTTCGGGAGGAGTACGGATGGGGTTTGGTTGTTCGGTTGCGTGGTTGGTTTGTTGGTATTGTTTGTGTTGTTTTGGGGTTTTTCGGGGGAGAAGCGCATCAGGGCAGCCGCGCGGGCTGGTGCTGCTGCCGCCGTCCCCTCGGCCGGTGCCGGGTGCGGGCACGGGGCGAAGGTTCCCGTCAGCCCCGTCGGGCTGGCGCTTGGACGGCAGCGGCCCCGGCTACCCTCGTCCCTCAGGGGCGACTTCACACCCTCCTTCGCTTAACATCACCGTAAATGCCGCTTTAATGGTCAGGGATTTCCGAGTAAGTGTGGGATGTCGCGACAAGAGGGAACCCAGGTTAGAAAACCCTGGCGTGGGAACGCAGGCGAACGTGGCCTTTGTTTGTAATCATGTTTCAAGTAATTTCTTTTTTAGTTGATGCTCTGTGTGTGGGAAGGTGGATAGAAGTACCAGCCATCACAAAACGAGACACTAAAAGCTGTGGAAATGTGAACGAAGTTGTTCAGGTTCCCACTGCTGTCAGCGTATCTTGCTGACTCTATCTGGACAAGGTTCCTCTTAATCTGGCAGTTCTCACTTTTCCTCTATCCCATACATTTTGTCCGGACTTCTTGAGAGCACAAGCGTCAAATGCCTTCTCTTACTTCTTCCCCGTCTTCTTCTTTCTTGTATTTGCAAGTTGTGGCCAGGAACGAATTGACAAGAAGGAAGCACAACCTTATACTTTAATGTGATGTAAATTGTCTTCATTGCCTAGCAGACAAGTAATGAACTGCCTTGTACTTCTCAGTTCGAAATGCTACAAAGTTCATTTATCTTAGTGTGTATGGAGATGTATAAATCTGATAGTTATTGTTGTGTGTTTTCTTAAATCCCTCTGACAGTGCATGGATTGAAGTAAATAGACAAACTGATGTACTACCTGAGAGAATGAGCTTATCTTGCAGAGCATTTCCTTTTTAATACTGAACAGCTAATATATACTCCACCACAGTACTTCATTAAAAAGTTGGGAGCTAATTAGCTGTTTCTTACAGCTAGAGTTCCCGATTTTAATTAGAGTTCCTGTCTTTAAGTTTAAACTGATTAAAGCAATGCCAAAGCCACTCTGGTTGTTTTCAATGTTTGCTTAAAAAAAAAATAGGAAAAAATGAGCAAGGTCTTTGTGCTTCATGTTGAAAAACAAACACTTCTGTTTGGGGTTCTGTCCCCAGTTCTGTTGGGTTTGGGGGTGAGAAGACGCATGCTGTGTTTATCTGTGTTTATCTTGACTGAGGAGGGAAACTAACGAACGGCAACGAAACTCCCATGTTTGTTGTTCAAGGGTTATTGGTTTCAATAGGAAAATCACTACTTGAGAAGGAAAACTAGAATGCGTTAACTAACAAAGATGTGGATAAAGTGGATAACCTGTAAGCACTCAGGTGGATTTCGCAATGTTCAAACAATGTACAAGAGTATGATTAGAGACACAGTGATGGTGATTCCTAGTAATGGTGAAAACTCTACTGCTGTCTAATATTATTGTCCAGGAGTCTCATCCAAACGTACATAAATCTGTCATGGTGGTTAAATATTGCCCTCCATTATGTCCTCTGTTAATCTCATGTGTATACTTCAGACTTCATTCTGCTGAAGAACAGTTACTTGCATTAGACTTAAAAAAAAAAGGAGTGGCGGGGCAATACATGGCTCTTTCATGGGTACCCTGCTATATTTTTAACAACATTTTAAACCCTATTAGGGGTTTGAGAGATTTGCAAATTGATAATTCCTGAGGGAGTTGTTATGCTGATAAGACTTACAGTGTCTTTATTCTGAATATTTCACAGCACTCTTGACACTCTTTATGGGAAGTCTTTAATGTTTGTCGCACACTGCTAAGCACTTGTGACAAAATTTAGCAATGGGTGCTTTAAAATACAAAAAATAAAGTTCTGTAAAATGCACAGCTAAATGAATGAAAGCTTTTAAGGTGCATGGATGGACAAACTAGCAGTGCTCAAAACTCTCCTGTAGACTGACAGCTGACCTTGACCTTAGCTCTGTGAACTTGTTTGCTTTCGTGTTTGTTTGACCCAGTCAGCACTGTGATAATACTCATGTTAAGACAGAAAGTTCTCTTGTCTTTTCTGACATTTAAAGGATATTGCTGTTATTATGATTTCATAAGGACTGAATTCTGTGCAAAAAAACTTCTTTGCAAAACCTGTGGTGTTAGTTGGCCATGACTAGATATTTGCATTCAAGGTGCTTGAATGCCCTGGTGTCAGGTATGCTGCCAATGAAATACAATCAAATCTCTAAGTAATTGTGACTAATTCTTCCATACTATGATTTCCCAAGTGTTTATTAACTACAGAGCACATGAACTAATATGATGTCAGCATGGATGATGAGGTAAACTATCATCTGTGTTTTTATATTTGATGTGGCATGTTGATATGTGGCTGCTGCAATTTTTAATATTCTCAGAATAACTGTCTGACTTAGACAACTGGCTTTTCTTTTGTGGGGGAAGCAAGTTCACATGCTAGGAATACCTATGTGCAAAAATTAAAGCACTTAGTAGATATTTAGGAGACTTCATTGGTTAGACAGTCCTCACATATGATCTAAGAGAAAAATGCCCTGAATATGTATTGCTACCTGGAAGCATGGAATGATTTGGATTGGAAGGGATCTTATGGATCATCTAGTTTCAAACCCCCTGCCATAGGGACATCGTGGGAATTGGAAGTTTCTCTTTAGTCTGTGGAGTCTTACTGGAACAGTCCAGCTAGGAGTCGATACATCTGCTGGTAGTCTGTCCCAAGCTATATGCATCTCCTTGTAATTTTGGTCCTCTTCTCCTTTTTCAGTTCTCTCTGGTTTCTGCTGCCACAGCCGTGCTGCTGCCAGATGCTGGTTTGCTGTTTTTGCTGCCTGTTTGCATTGCTGCCTTACCCCTTCCAGTTTTTAAATTTCTTTTTTTTTTTTTTTTTGTATTTATGTAATACATTTCTTAATCCAATAGATGTGCTAATTGTGTCCCTGCCCATGGCATGGGGTTGGAACTAGATGATCCATGTCCCTTCCAACCTAATTCATTCTATGTAGCATACAAGACAATGCAATTATATGTCTTGACCTGAAAAAAATTAGGATCTTTAAAGAGAAACATCTTGTTATGTGAAATTAAATCCAGAATAGTCTCATCATCTTAATAGCAGTGCAAATTCAAATAATGACTTAATAGAGGAACTTAAACCTTTAATGTGATGAGAATAACCTTGTTAATTATCAGGGTTAATGAGGTGCATTCCTTTAAAGTGAACCAAGTGATCATAAGCCAGAAAAAGGATCTCTCTTCTGCTGGGTAGTATTTTTCCAATTCATTGGTAATTGAAAAGGGGATTTTGTTCCAGGCAGGGGTGTGATAATACAGCAATTTATATCAGATACTTCAGGAAAGAGGGATAAACACCTGTTTAAAAAGTAGACTTAATGATACAGTTAAAGCAATAAGGAATGGTAAGCCACCTTTACCTTGTTTTCTGTGCTATTTTGATGGTTCAATGCCTTTTTTTTTTTTTTTTTTTTTCAAATTCATTGGCAACCAGGCATACAGTGAAACTTAAATCTCATTGACTGGAGTTGCATGATTTGGAAGTAGTAGGGAGTTTGATAATATTGTATTATTCAGTGTAATTTCACTGCTCCTTTGGGTATTTCCGTACTGCTTATAACTTTTCTTCTATGGAATGATTTTTGGGATGCAGAGGCATTAAAGGTGCTTTGGGTGATTGTACTGCCACAGGTACTGCCACAGGTATTGGTTTTGGGACAGGTGTACAAAATAGGTCTTGTACTGTATTGTGAGAGGCTTTGGCAGTGCTGAGCTGTGGATGGGTGTAAAGTTAATTTCAGACTATGTGACTATTGAGAAACAAAGTTTCTAATTTTACAGTGAAGATGACACTATATTTATGGCTCTTTTATAATCTTATAAAATGAATATTTTTTCATGAGGAGTGTTGCTTTCAAGGTGTTGAAAGCATTTCTAGTACCTCATGTGGAGGAGCAGTTCTAATATTCCTGCCTGGATTTTTTCCCATTAACTTTGCTTGTCTGTTGCCAGATTGCTTCACAAGAATGACTTCCAGAACTGACCCATCTATACCCATCCCTCTGGCATGTGAACATGCCTGCTTTGGAATGGTGGTGGGAAGTACAGCACACTGGGAAACCCTAGCTTGTTAGATGCTGCCCTGTGCTGGCTTGGCTGAACTCTTTATGCTTTGGGGTGAGGTAGAACTTCATCTTGGTCACAACTGCATGCATTTTTGCAAAGGCAAACTGCATGATATCAAGTTGACTTTGTTTCATTGGTAGCAGCATGGTTGTGCTTTGTAGACAAAGAATGGTAGTCCAAACCCTCAGGTTTCATTAGAATAAAACACATAATTTAAGTCTGGGAGGTCAAGAAGAATATGATGTACTGGGACTGTTTCTACAGTTGCCCACCAGCAACTAAAATCCAAGTTTGGTCTCTGACTTTCAGGTAGACAAAATTAAATGTCAAATGTGATTTCTTCAAAAATGTTATATTCAATTTGACTGTATTAAAATAGTGGGCAATGTGGGGTACAAAGTACTTTGAAACACTGAAAAATTTAATTGCTTCTAATCTATTCAGCAGGTGAATTTCACAGTCTAAAAACCAGAGGCTTGTTTCATTTGGAACAACATTCTGCCTTGCCTATTTATCTCCATTGCAAAATTAAGTTCTTTAAACGAGGTAGTGGTCACTGACTGATTTCTGTTTTTCTTATAGGAACAGTTTCTCTATTTTTTTATGTCTCTAGAAGAATTATAATTAACTGATCTCTTGCATTGCGTTATATTTTTTACTTCACGTTGTGTTACACAGCTGTAGGGGGGACATGCTGCAGAAGGGAAATGCATCATGGTTCTGCAGGAACTTGTGCAAATGTCATCATTGTGGCATTGTATGGTTAGGTCTGCCAGTGAGGAAATGCAGCTTCTGTGCATGTCAGAGTTGTTTTGGTTGTGCTGGGTCATTGAGTGAAAATGTCTTTGAGGTCAGGAGCTTGCTAATCCCAGTTGTCCAGTTTCTGCCTGTTAGCTCTCTAAAGCAGAGAAGACATTCCAAACGGAAGCACAGTGAGGGAAAGCCAGGCCATCTTTGCAGTCATGGGAGCAGCTTCCTTGGCCTCCATGGAGTGTAGTTTACATTGTGATGGCCTGATGACTGTGGGTCTCATAGGAGATAGGCTTCTCTCTCCCTTCCCCAAGGTCATCTTCTCTGAAGTCTTTCCCAGAAGGAAAAAAAAAGTACCAGTGGTATTAAGGAACAAAGGAACTTGTTTAGCATGGAGGAAAAGTTCAAAGCTGAAGCAAATTATTAATACATTGCTTCAGAAGTGAAACTGGTGTAACGTGAGCCAAGTTAAATACATACCTAACCTAAGGGACAAAATTTTGGCATGAGCTAAAGTAGTAATAAAATAGGGACTATGATGAGATTTCTAGCCAGTGGGGAAGTGAACTTTTGGAGCTGTCTTCTGTCAGGACAGAATGCATGTGTTACATGCTTTCTAAAACTTCCTCACTACAGGAAGTAGAGGGAGGGTCAGGCACTGATCTGTTCTCTTTGGGGACCAGTGACAGGGCCTGAAGGAATGGCATACAGCTGTGTCAGGGGAGGTTTAGTTTGGATATTAGGAGAAGATTTTTTTTCACCGAGGGGGTGACTGGAATAGGCTTCCCAGAAAAGCAGTTGCAGCACCAAGCCTGCCAGTGCTCTCAGGCACATGGTGTGACTTTTGGGGTATCCTGTGCAGAAACAGAAGTTGGACTTGATGATCCCTGCAGGTCCCTTCCAACTCAAGATATTCCATGATTCTACATGGTCAAAGTTTTGTTCTGTGTAAGGCATTTTAGGACTTAGTAAGTGTGATGAAAGGAGACTGGGAGAATAACAAGGAGTGCAGCATTAATCCTGGTGTATTGCTGGAAACCATCAGTTGGTACCCTTTTCTGTAGCAGAAGGACATGGGGTGAACTCCAGATCTCTGATTTTCGGGGTTGGCTGAGTACAGAGGCAGCCATCAACTGGAGTAAGGAAATAAGGAAAAACCCTTGCTCAGAAGCAAGCTGCACAGTGAAAGTCCAGCGTGCTAGCAACAAAGCAGTGTGTAACAGGATGAAATCTAATCATGCTTCCCTGATCTTGGGTCATCATAAGAAAGAGATGATTATGGTTCCCAAGGGAAGACCTTGTACTTCAACAGTTCTAATGTGTGAAACTGGCATCAGTCCTTGCCGTGTAATCTATGAATGCAGGCACGTTGCCCTCCTGGCCTGTGGTGGATAATGTGCTACTTTACCTCATTGCTGCTTTAGGCTCAGAGGGTCTGTGCTGCTACTTTGGAGAGAAACCGACAGCATGGCTTCTGAGTGCTAACTCCCTTCCAAAGATGTTCACTATCTCCTCACAGTGGTGTGATCTTCTCTATTTAAGGTCTGTCTGCCAAGTGCAGCCAAGCACAGATCAGCTAATGTGACTGAGTTGTTTCTCTGGTGAGTACTAATAATTTCAGTGCCATGTAGAAAATTTCTTTATGCAATGTCACTATCAAATTGTCCTTGTCTGTGCTTGCTCTCTGTGTGGGTAAATGGCCATTAAAGAGCCATCTGATGGGTATGAGTTTTTGTGGAGACAGATGCTTTTCCATAAAGTTGATAAACATAACTCTACAGGATTGAAAGTGTTTACTGTGGAAGTTCCTTGTTTATATAGTACCTCCTTGAAAATCAGACAGTAACTTCAGTACCTTAGGTTAGAGGAAGTCCTAACAGATGATATGAGGTGTTGGCTGGAAGGTGTCATACCTGCAAAAAGGCCAAATTAATCCCACCTCCACATGCCTCTCAAATGCTGGTCTTCACAGCCAGTGGGAGGCAGTATTCCGTGGAGCTGGGAGGAAGGGACTGACTGTCTACTGGAGGCAAAATGCTTCAAAAAGTTAAAAGCTCTTTGATAAACTCCTACTAGAGTGAAGAACTGAATGCAACTCTGCAATTTTACATGGATAAGCTGAAGTTGGCAAGGTGGGCGACTTAAGGTAGAGCAAAGCCGGAGAAATTAAATTCTGTTGAATTCTATTCTTCTGCAACCACACAGAGTGGAGGAGGAGACAGGATGTAGATAACCCCTGAGTGTTTTCTTGGTAAGTTTGTTATGTGAACAGTCCTTTGCACTTTGTGAGTAACTTTTTCCCATCTTTTTGTGTCTTTTGAGCAGCACTGATAGTACTAGTCTGCTGATTCTATTCTGTCCTCCTGTGAAAAAACCTTAATGCAAACCCTGTTCAGTCAGTAAGTGTTTGAAAATAGCTGTGTTTTTTTTAACTATGAACAAGAGGATTTCAAATGCATGTGTTTTGCTTTGAAAGAGAGTGGAAGGCAATGTTACAAAGAAGGAATTTTGGCCAGCGGAAAGAATGCTGAAGGGAAGTGATAGAATGTGTAAGGGGCAGTTTTTATCCCTACTGAAAGGGTGGTTGAGGAATTTAAAGAGGAAAGGATAAAAAGAATTTTGTGGAGGGGAAGACAAAGGTAAGATTTTTGGAAATGGAAAAAGACCTAAGCAAGTTAAAGGAGAACAAACTGATAAAATCTGTAATGGTATTGGGTAGAAGCAAAAAGGAGGAGAGAAAATATTTATGGTAAGATTGATAGAAGTGGATGAAATGCCCAGAGTGGAAAAATAGTGGAAAAAGGAACAGAATCGAGATACAGAATGAAGGATGATGATCACTATGTGTGGAACATGAAAAGAAAATCTTGTTTCAAACACGTGCTGTGTTTAAATTTTCAAAACTCTTTTCTTCCCTTGTGCTGGAGGAAAACATTGGGCCAGTTCTGCAGCCTGAGAGGGGTGAGACTGCCACAGGTCCATGCGCCAGTTCCAGCCAGCAGCCAGGCAGAACACATCCTCTCAGTACACTCACACAGTGACTGTGCTCCCACACCTGCTCCAGGTGCTGCACTGCAGACAGGTGTTCCCATGGCCCAGCTCAGGCTGACACTTTCAGTCACTTGCCCCAGTCTCTCTGGTGGCTGGCAGTCGTCAGGCCCCTGTGCTCGCATGCAGAATGAGCAGAGCCACTCACCCAGAAAAGAGCTGGAAGGGGTTTAATAAGCAGATAGGGCGGACTATGCTAATCAGGGCAGTGCGCAAACAGGCAAGTGAACCAACCACCAAAATATTTGCATGCAACTGGCCCTTTTTATCCACTTACTCCTCTGTTACCTTGTGCTTGTTCTTCCCCAAATCCTGTAAATCCATCTCCGTTTCTGCCTTTGGTTTGCCCTCTAAACATCCCGTAGCAAGTCCTGTGCAATCCCCAAATGTCCCTCCTTACGTCTCATGGTACATCCCGCACCCGTGGGCGCTTGTGATGGATTTCAAAACTGGACAGTGTGACTGAGGTCCTCTTTGGGACTGTGCTGGAAGAGTGTGGGTGTGGCCTCCCTTCCTTCAAGTCCCTAATTTGTGTTCCTGCCTGTCATTCTGCTGCCCCGTGGTCCTCTGGCTTTGTGGAGAGAATCCCTTAATGGGCTGATTGCTCTTGCAGTGGGCCTGGAAGAAGATGGGCAAGGCATAATTTGTACTTCCCCACTTGCTGCTGTCTCTCTGTGCTCTGTTATTGGGATGCAAATGGGATGTTACTGTATAGTCTTAACTATATAAAACCATCTTTATTTGCTATGGGAATTTTAAAGACTAAAATTGTGATGAAAATTCTTTGTTAAATATGTAGGAATGAAAAAAATGTAATTGTTACAGAGCACGTGATTCTTGCCTCCTTGTTTGTCTTTGTGCTATGGAATACTAAATGTAATGTATGACCTGTGAAATCTAGTCAAGTTAGATTTTTATTTTAAAACTTGAAAGGGATTATTGTTCAGCTAAAGGACTAGTCAGTGGTAATAAGCTACAGCGCAGGTTACAACACTACTTAAACATCTGTGAGGAATCTAGGTAATGGTAATTGTTACAAAACAAAAACTGAGGGAGTCCTTTTGATTGCCTGTGGCGATGTTGTACCTAATGGAATAGAACTAATTTTTTTTCCCAGAATCGCCACCAGCGTTTCTGTATATGCCTTTCAGAGCTTAGACTACTTCTAAAGGCTGTAACCATTATAATTACTTCTTTTTAAACCACGATTAAACATATGTGTGTTCTGAAAAGCTGTCATTAAGATACTCTTGAATTCATGAAAGAATGATTGTGTTCATCATTGCAACTGCATTTTTCAGAGCCTTAGGACTGAAGACAGGAGCCTGCACAGAGAAACTGTCAAGCTGAGTTAGACCCTGCTAAGGGTATTGGGGACGATCACAAAGTTCATCAGAGATGTTTCTAGGAGTGGGAATGGGAAACACTAAAAGTCTAGGTTTGTCTAAAAACTTCTTTGAGTGCCGTGTTTTACACCAACTGGTTCCAGTTGCCTACAGGAAAAGGAATAGAAGTATGGAAATGGAAATTAAGGTGGAATTTGAATGCAGATTGGCTGTGAAGTGAGGCGGCTAGCTAATTAGGCATTAACAGGGCAGTGTACTTTTTTTTAAAGGGGGAGAAACTAATCCAAGGAACTGCAGGATTATGGTTTTGACGTCAGTGTTAATCAAGTTCTTAAACTGCTTTTGTAGGAAGGGATATTTCTGTGCATAATGGTAAAAGAAAATTAGGAAAAGGTACTAGGAATTTATTATCAAGGAGAGTGCCACTATAAGGAAGTGTGACAGATCAAAGGCCCCTTTGCCTCAGCTGTGCTTATATAGCTGTTTTCATCGCTAAACTCTAAATAAGATAAATTTTGTTTTTAAGAAACAAAATGCACTGTCAACCTTTTCTGACTTGTATCGTATCATTATTTGGAAGCTTGACTTCTTTGGCAAGATGAATTTTATAGAGTAAGTACTCTATAAATGTGTGGGGATAATCACAAGGAAAGAATTACCTGGAATAAGACCATGCTGATAGCAGAGCAAATAACCTTGTTGGCTGTGTATAAATTTATTCTAGAAATTAAAGTAGGATTTCTAATCAATAGAATAGCCTCTCAATTGAAGGAATTTTATATCTAGCCATATCTTACTGCATAAAAAATACCATCTCAGAGATTTCCGAAGAAGGTTCCATAAAGATCATGAGATGCCTGTCAGAGCAAGAAACTAAATTCATGGAGCATGGAAACTATTTTCTGTAGTATTTTCCTAAAACAACATTCAGAAAAAGTGAATGCACCAATATCATAGAAAATATATTTGACAGCAGATGCGTGTCTCTGTCCATGGTGGTATGGAGAAAGGTTTTTCAAACAGAAACAACCAGTTTCAACAACTACAACAAAGTGAAAACAATTTGGAGATAACAACGTTTTTCCTAAAGAGGTGATTTCAACATGTAGAAATTTTAAATTGCTAAAAAACTAGAAAGGAATTTTCTTAGGTAAAAATTCTGAAATAGATAGTTGAAATGATAGTTGAAGAATGTAATGTGATAAATTATGAATACCCTTCTTTTACCCTAATCATCTATTTAAAGTCAGCTCTTCTTGATATATGTTGTTGGTCATTGTTACTTATGCCTTGTGTTGGGCTTTAAACTCCCTGTGTGATGTCTGCTAGTCTTCTGAGTAGAAATTTTTGAAGGTTTTAGCAAGGTTAGAGAGCTGAGCTGGCAGGCAGAAGATAACTGTCAAATACTTTTTGAAACTCTCAGACGCTGATGTTTCAGTATAGGGGCCTTGAAATAAAATAGATTGATTCTTGTTCAAGGAAAGAGTTTCTCCCCTTCCTAAGAAGATTTATTTGCTCGTGGAAAATAGTAGACCTCAAAAACACCTGTTTTTATGCTCAGAAGACTTAGACTTTATTGGCTAAAGCCTCTGTAACATTTCATGGCTGGGCCAAAGGAGGATTACTCTGAAATCACAAATGTGAGTCATTTGGGCTGTGGGAGATGAGGATGTGAGCAGACAAACTGATGCTGCCTGCTGCCCAGGAGCTCTGGGAGAGAAAGCTGCTTAGAAGTAAAAGTCCTGAGGAAAAAAAACAAGGAGGAGAAAGTGATAGGGAAGGGAGCAAAAATCATGAGGAGATGAATGCTTGAAACCTGAGGAATCAGACTGTGCAATGGGGAGGTGATACTCAGAGTCTAGGCTAGAAAAGTGACATCCTAAAAAATAAAATAAGAATTAATCTGGTAGGATGTGATTCAGATGTGAATACTAATGAGAGAGGATGACAAGGAGCTAGTTAACAAGAACAATACTGCTTGTGTGATTTTGAGATGTGAAGGCAGATAGGCAGGTGTGTCCAGCTGAAGCCAGGTTGAGGTGCTAGTGTGACAACAATGTAGACAAAATGCCCCATCGATTTGAGCTCTTGATCACAGGGGTAGTAATGCCTTGGCACTATTGCCTACTTTGGCTGTTACAGCAGACCCCAGTTACTCTGCAGGTTTCTTTGGTGTTTGTGGGTATGTATTACAGCTGCATGTAATGCCTTTCTCCATACTTTTCTGTCCTCTTTCTGTAGAACTATTGCTCAAAATTCTGATGTGCTGGGGATAAATCGGAGCTGTATGACGTTTTTATCTGTTGAGCTCTAACCTCATTTTATAGTGCATGCTGAATACGCAATGGGGGAAAAGTGGTTTTGGTAGTTAGGCAGCTAAATGTTACCCTGGAGATATGGCTTATATGTCTTATGCCTTCTTTAGCTACATAGGTCCTGTTTGAAGCTGGAGCTATTTTTTTTTTAGATTTTTTATTATTTTTTTTAGTTACAGATGTGCATTTTCATTGTGTCATTCTCTCATTTTCTGGGTGCCCAATCTGAAAATCGGGAGCTAATCTGTAGAAGAATTAGATGTTTGCTTCTGAAGCCAAAGGAATTTTAGTGCTTGCTTGCTGTAGAGACTGTACCAGCTCTACCTGCTAGTGTCTGGAGATATTTCTGAGCCAGGTAGCCTGTCTGTATTTAACAATATTAAGCATTATTTAGGAAATGATGTTTTATTGTAATATATAATTTTTGTTTAGGAGGTTCATCAAAGAGAATTCTGCTCTCACTTTTAATTCGCCTCAGACCTATCTTCTTACTTAAATACTACTGTAGTAATATTAGTAGTTCAAAGCTTTCTCCAGTTCCCTTTCTGCTTTACTCTGTAGTGTTATGGTCTGTGTAGGACTGCAGTTGTATGAGTTTTGCTTTTATTCCCTGGAAACAGTCATTGCAGAGCTGGAAAGTTATCCATGCTTTGCTGCTGTATTGGCTATGCAGGTCCATAATGGTGCTTCATGCGTTACTGTGGCTGTAATTCCTTGTGCGAGCGTCACAGTTCTTGCTGCATTACTTTAAATGCACAGAGAGAATGCAGATGCTTTACTAGAAATGGAAAAAATAACCCGTTTTTCTTTTCTCCAGATATTACTTTTCCATTTCACCTTTAGTTAAATAGGAATTGAAGCCTATTTTGGGTCTCTAAATTACAACTTTATGCCTCACCATCTCTACAGTAATACTGTTGAAGTATAGAAAACTTCGTTATTGCAAGGCCAGTGGATTACACTCTTCTGTGCTGACAAACAAGTAAGAATTGTGACAGTGTTGCTTTTTAGGCTAATAATAGGATAATTTCTTTATTTCATGAAGGAACAAATAAAATAACAGACATCTGAGAACATGATCATTAAAATTCTGAGGGAAGGGTTTCCTTTGTCAATGTTATAAACAAAAAAATAAAAACGAGAATAAAAATGCTGTTCAAAGTATAATTAATATCCTGTGTTTTATTTGCATCTTAGGATGATTTAAATCACTTGCCAAGAGGGGAATGCCAGGAAATAAAACAGATGATCGCTTGCAAAATTGACAGAGAAACTAGGCAACTTCTGGTAGTGTTTAAGTGGTAGTATTCTGGGAGAGCAACAGTGAACCTGATGGGATCCCTTAACTTCACAGAAATTCAAATGGAGTGACTGTTAACATCTCAACAGCTAAAAGTTGCTCATGGTTAAGACTTTTTATCTTGATTGCTTTGCAGCACAAAGAGATTAATAATCTTTTGTGTTAACAAAATATATAGAAATAAAGTCATTTATGGTAAGGTGTTTTGGAAAAATGTATCCTATACTTTCTTAAGCTACTTATAAAGTAATTTTTTAAGGAAAGATTTTTGAAAAAATTGAATAAGATTGTAAGAAAGAGAATATAGGGATGATGTGAGCTTATTTGCCTAGGCTATAAGATGATGAGCTGAAACAAGATGTATCTTCCCTAATTAAGCACATTCAACTTAGAATTCATGATATTTTTTCCCTTTGATATTAACCCTCCCCTCCCACAACTGCAGTTATTCACATCTCACGCATCTTTTTTCCCCCCTTGGTAGAATGATTTCTGCAGCGTGTGGTGCATAAAATAGTGTTAAGCAATGCTTATTGTAAGCCAGGAAGCTTAATGAAATATTTACATGAACACTTAACTAACAGACATAACTTTTAAGATTTAACAGACCACCTGCTCAGCAACTGAAATAGAGCAATGCTGTTTTCAAAACTAGTTAGTTATTCATGGCCAAGGAAACATCCTGGGTAGAGCTCCCAGAAAGCTGTTTTCTCATCCCATTAATTCTTTTAAGAGTTTTAAAAAAAACCAACAAACAAACTCCAGAAAAAAATTGACAAATGATAAGGCTTCCAGAGGAAAAAGAAGAAGGGAGGTAGGGAGGAAAAGAAAGAGGAACAGAAACCGGTGAAGAAATGCAGTTTATAGTAGCATCCAAGAGTGCATTCTCTTAACAGGGTCAAATCTTTCAGATCTATACCTTATTTAATAATTGGCTACTTGAACGCATTGTTCTTCTCCCCATATTCAGAGCTGTCTGTGCTCTGCCTTCAGTCCAGAAGCTATATAAAGCTCTGTTACTGTAACTGTTACTTAATTTGTTGGTTCCTTTTCACAAGCCTGATAAAACACAGCTAGTGCTGGTTCTGAAGCAGTTTGTGTGTACTTGTCCATGTAGATGTGTTTTGTGTACTGGAGAGGCATGTGCTAAACTGAAGTTAACCTCAGCCATTGCTGTGATCAGAAATATCGCTGCTTTAACAGCTGAAATTTTTCTCCCAGCTGTAAAAATCTAGGAGTAGACAGGCATATCAAAATATTTGTGACTATATCTGTTCCAGCAAGGACTTTATCTGAGTGAAATAGATGCATCTTTCAAGTATAAAATCAGATAGCGATTAAATGCAACATTTTGCCTTGCAGAGGTGAGGGTTCCTTGTCAGACACAGTTGCTACACTTCCATTTTTGCATTTTAAATGGTTATCAAGTTTGTTCAGTCTGTGACAGTGGCATGGCCTATCCTCTGTGCTTGTGTCTAGAATGAGATGAGATACATGGAGTTAGAAGTCAATGCTGTTTCCACAGCTTTCCCCCAATACGTACCTATTTCTTTATAAGTTCACCTGCTCAGACAGGCAATGAGGAGAAGACTGCAGAGAAGCATCAAAATCTGAATAGTTGTATGGGTTGAAAGAACCAAAAGAATTAAACATCCAGATATAGCCTTGATAAATTTACTGTTAAGAAGTAGGTGTGGGATTACAGACAAACCCACAAGTTCTTATCTTCACTTGTACTAGCCTCTTTGGTTGTGAACATGAAAATAATGAATTTTTTTTTTTTTTTTTTTTTCTGGTGAAATGAAAGTAGTTGGTCTCAACTAGACCTGAGAGGGTTGGTCTTTCTCATAGGCAAGAAATGTAAAATAGCTTCATGGTAGATCAATTTTTTCTTTTTATGCTGAAGCAACAAAGAACATATTTTCCATTTTTTTCGATTAGGTGAGAGGTTTCCCTCCTGTCATATAGCTGCTTTATCAGTACCACATATAACAGAAATTATATGATAGTAGTAAGAACTGGGCAAGGGTGTCATTCTCCACGGGAGCGTAAAAGTCACAGTCAGTGCTGTAAGTGGTTACTCTTTCTATTGGTGGACAAATGTAGCATCCTCACCAGACAGACATCTCAGCTTTGAGTCTGGAATAAACAGGCACAAGCACCATGCTTCTTAGAGGACATGATTTGAATGTTTCCTGTCTTGAACTTCATCATGCTAGAAAGTGAATATTCTGCCACAGCTCTCATTATTACAATGTTAAGCAGGATCTGGTTTTGACAGTGTTCAAGTTGAACTAAGTTACTAATTTTTGGCGTAATATTCAAACTGTTACAAATCAAGCCATTTTCTCTGGCTTTGAGTCCACATTTTAAGCTTAGCCTTTCTGTTTTGTCCTGTGACAAACGGTATAAGGATTGTGGAATTGCCAGGTACTGCAAGTACTTGGAAATAAGAGGCCATTTCAGGTAGTGAAACATTTGGCAATTGTGAACATTTCTGCCAGGAAACATTGCTTGCATCCCATTAGGGAATATTCTGTAACAAGAAGAATGCCTTGAATAGTTTTACGTTTAGGTTGGAAATTGTTTGATTGGCACCATACCTTGTAAATAACGGAATAACAAGTGGTTAACTTAGAGCTTTTTTGAAAGGCCTAACTAGAGCTAGTGGTCTAATCCCCTTTCTGCACATCAGCATTTATTTACTTACAAGAGGATTTTGGAATCAATTTGATGTTCATTGAGACATACCTCCTTTTGCCTTCACTCTCTATTTCATCTTTTTCCAGTTACTTTGGCTTAGAAGACTCTTCCTTCATAGTAAGTCATCTTTCCTAATTTTTTAAGTTTACGTACTGTATAGTAGAGAATTGTATTTGTTGAGAACTTGTGTTCTCAGTGGAAAGCATGAAGTGTGAAGCTTCTTAGCTGTTAGAAGAATGTGTAGTTGTTAAACAGTTGTTGCATAGATGCCAAAAACATTTTCTTTAGGGAAAAGAATTCCCTACCTGCATATCTGTATTGGTATTGTGGAAAGTTCTGAGCACACAGTGTGCTCTCTGGTTCATGGCCAAAATGAAGACAGAGGAGACAAATGCTGTAAAGGCAGGAAGTAAAAGTATTCTTTATGAGGAAAAATGTAAACTGTTATCCATAAAGATACTGTTTGTTGGAATTTAATTATGCCTTGGAAACCTTCCCATATGGTATATCATCATAATGAAAGACTAAAACCTATGATTTATGAGGTAGTGGGGAATGGTCTTTGCAGATGGACATCTAGAAAACAGAATTTAAACAAAGCCAACTCCTGGCCCTGCATGGGACACCCCCAAGAATCACACCATGTGCCTGAGAGCATTGTCCAGATGCTCGATAGTCATCAGCTTTTGGCTTCCTTGGTGTGATTTCCAGGAATAACATTTGGGGCTGCTTGTGACGACTTGGTTTACCTTTGTCAACCTTTTCTAGAGACCTGTAATAGAAATATTAGGGTTGGTATGAATGCGGTAGAAACGGTGTGTTTAACCACCAGAAACAGCAGAAAGGTTAAAAGAAAGGCCTGTGATAATGAAGAACAGCTCTTCAAGAATGCAGCTCCCAGGACACCATTGTCAGGGGTAAGACTGAGGAATGCTTATGTCAAGACCAGGATGCCTGCTCTCTGAAAGAGCAGATGATTTGTCAGTGAAAGCTTATTATGTGTACTAATACTTTTCCTACTGGCCCAACAAATGAGGAAAAACAGCCTGGCTTAAGATTTATGGAGACTGAGATAAGTAAGGTTGTAGTGTGGAGGACCACCCCACCCCTGGCTCCTAAAAGCTATGAAGGTCTGTCCAAGAAGTAGTTTATTGTTGCCAGTTGAGAAACCCAGAAACATAGGGAGGATTTGGTAGCTGGTGCCTCTTGTCCTTTTTGTCATGTAGAGGTGATCCTGGCAAGACCACTTGGACAGATGTGTCACTTGTGTGTAGGTGAGTTTGAGATTGGGAGTGAATGAAATCTCTGGAAGGATGAGCATGAGTGGGATATTTTCAAATTAGTTATCTTCCCCTTTTATAAGATCTGATGTAGAATTTTGCTGAAGTAACTTTTACCAGTTTCATTCTGAAATGAAATCACTGTCTAGTCATAGACTGGAACAGCCTTCAATTTCCTTGTCAACATGAGAACTGTTGGAAGCGTTAGAAGGTGTCAAAGGAAGAAACATCTTGAACTAATTTAGAATTTAGAAAAATCTTCTGTATCACCAGAGTACTAAAATTTAAACCATAAGTGAAGAATGGGTCAAAGGGGAAGGAAAAATACTGGACAGTGTTTATTACTGAGTATCATGTATTAATTAGACAATTTCTTTTAAATATAAATAGTTCTGTTTTTATCATATATAGATATGTAAACATTATAAATAATAGTAAATTAATAACAATTATTTTTAATATGAGCATTTTTGAATGGGTATACAGGATCCCTAAAGGTACCAGCATCTTTTGGTGTCATTAAGAAACCTTGGAAGTGCAGGAAGCAGTTTGACCTTTTTTCTCCTTGGCTATTTCAGCGCTGATGTGTGGCATTATCACTGTTGGGCTCCCTTTTTTTCTGAAAAGGTGTGTTATCACTGCTGTTACCCTCAGGGGAGACAATAAGTAGAAATTACAGAGAACAAAAAGGAGGCAGCAAGAGGAAACTGTTTTTATAGAGTTCAGGCAGTTACGTCAGGTACAGGCTTGGTAAGCAAGAGGTATTTTGCAAGCCAGAGGAATACCCATGTGGTACATGCTATAGTTTTGGGAAGTGCCTTTTCAGGCTGAGAATTGTAGGCATCAAGATAAACATTTGTAGTTCTGTACTTGAGTGTGCCTTATATTTGCTGTATGTTGGAGCATATGCAGCAAACCAGTGGGAAAGACTGCACAGGGGACAAACAGGCTCAACTGTCCAGCAGTTTTGTTTAGGTTATTTGTAGGATGTGTTGCTATTTACATATTGTTTGGTTTGTATCTTTTTTTAATGTTTAGTAGACTGTAACATAGTACTTTTTGTGCCTGGAAAGGTATTGTTTTCCAGGGCCTTGTATGCAGAGTAATTACCACCCTAGAGTGGAGGGGGGAAATTCTTGGATGTGGTACTTGATAAGAGCTATGCAGACTTGTAAGGAGAGTAGAAGGAGAAACAGCAAAGTACCTGATTGCTTCCATGTGTCCCTACAGCTTTGCCAGGGAAGAGCAATGCTTTTAAAACAAACCTCCAAACTTTCCTTATCTTGTTCTCTAATCTTCATTGGAAGCCTCAAAAGTAAAGATGACTTTTTGTTTTGTTTTGGCTTTTGGGGAAAAAACCTCATATTCATTAAACTTCATGGATAATGATACTGGGTTGTAGACATACTCAATGTGTTTTAAGATGTCTTTCTCTAAATGTTTATGTAGCAAACCTGTGGCTTGTTCTGTGTGCTCTTTTTGCAGTGACACAACTGGAGGCTGTGCAGTAATTTCACTATATTAATACTTTATTTGGATTTTATTTTGTATAGAGGTGGTTTGGATTTCTTAATTTCTAAGGGGGAGTGCAGCTGAATCAATGAGCTGGGAGTAGCAAGAGAATAATGCCTTATTTCATGCTTGTAGAAGTGGTGCCTCCGGTGAAACCATTGTCTTTAATTTGCCCATTGAAAGAAGTGGTGTGTTAGAAGCCCTGACCTTTGACTTAAACCTAGAACTGAAGTCTGTATAATGAAAAAGCTGCCAGAAATGAAAGTTATACAAAATGTGATGAATTTTTTAACTCCTCAAGAACGATTTCTCAAAGTTCTCTACTCCCCGTTGATTTGCCTAACCAAAGCAACATTTCTGTCATTGTTCACTGAACACCATTTTACTTTTACTCATCATCACCATGCAAATATAAAAATTCTAAGCAGAATATGGCTTAGGGAAACAGTCCAGCCTAAACAAACAGTATATTTGATTCCTTAGGAAATATGTCAAATTGGGTCAAAAATTTTATCAGCCTGAATCAATTCATTAACAGCTGACCTTGGATATTTTACTTCCTGTTTCTTAGCAACAGGAAACTTTTCTGCAGCATGGCTGTTTAATATCCTAATCTGTTTTAGAAGCTTTTATACCTAAAGAGGAACAGATGGTCTAAGGAAATGTTATTTGTAGAAATACAGAAAGGGAATATCTATAGATTATTTTTTTTTCTCATTTTATTGTCTTGCACTTACAATTATACAGTATTACTTTGATGGTTGCAAAAAACTTCTTTCAGGAACAAAGAATAACAGTAAGTCTTCGGATCCTACAGGTTTCTTTTTTTTCTTGGTGCGTGATGCAGGAAAGCATCATGCATAAAAATATGTTTACTCTTACATCTGTGATTGCATTTCTAATACAAAGTGAGAGAATTTCTATAATTATATTCTGGAAGTGTTGAATTGTACCTGAGTGAATGAAGAAAGCACTATCTACAATGTGATTTTTTTCACTGGCATTTGCTTACTCTCTTAATCTTAAAATCTATCATGTGGAATGGTTTCCTTTCTCCTTTTTGATAGATTCTGAAGGTTCTTTGTATTTCAGTGTAAAGAGTCTTTTTTGAAAGGTTACTTCTATGTGACTTAGTGTTCACATAAATACAATGAATCTGTAGCTTTGAAACACTGTGTTGGGACTAGTAAGGGCCCAGTAAAGAAATAATCTGGTTTGTTTCTCTGGTGGTGTCAACTTCCTTACTGCCAAAAAAGCAGGTTGTATGCTTGTAGGAGATTGGGCAATCTTGATTTTTTTTCTACATTAATTTAAAATCAGTACAGAATCCTTGATTATGACTTTATTACCACCTCCTGTAAAGGATAGAATAACAAGACCTGTCCTCTTCTAATTCTTTCTCAAAATGCTGTGTAGTACCTTTCCTTCCTTGTTCCTGAAGGATCTCATGCACGTAGAAGGACCTTCCCTGCATCACTTAATTGCTGTCTTAAGAATCATCCTGTAATGATGCTCATAAATGCCTGACAATGAGATGTCTGATTTTCTGTGATTTTTGGTTTGTCACAGAGACAGTTCTTGACATGCAAGTTCCAGTTAGAAGGGAGAGTGCTTTTAGCTGCATAGTGGGATATGAGATTCTCCCATCATGAAACCTCCTAACATCTTGTGTCCCTATTGTCATATTTGTATGTTTTTGTCCTGGTTCTCATCCAGCTCAGTGGGAGGGGGCATGGCCAAGACATTTTGTTATTCAATATCATCTTACATCATGGCCAGGGGTGGGGAAAGGGAAGAAAGAGCATGGTTTCAGTTGGGAGCAAGCGTGGTAGATGGAGTGCTTGGGGTGGGGTGCTGGCAGCTGTGGTTGTGGTGGGTCAGGCTTTGGTGAACGTTTTTGCATGTCACCAGGGGCTCACCTGACTGGCAGCTGAAAGCTTTTTGGCCATCTTGCAGCTCTGGGGTTGGAGATGAGAACCCCATCTCATTACCAAATGTAAAAATTGTGGGTTTTTACTGAAATTTACTGAAAACAACGGGATAAGAAAACAAACAGCAGCAGCAGCAGTACAATTAACAAAAGTGTACAAAGAGAGGGAAATTTACATGCAAAAATGTTGACCAAAGCATGATGTGACATGACATGACCGCAGCCAGCGGCACCCCACCCCGCGCTTGCTCCTGACTAGTAACCATGCCCCTTCTTCCCTCTCCCTTGCCCCGGCCAAGACATGAGATGGCATCAAATAGCACAGTGTCTTGGCCATGCCCCCTCACACTGGTCTGGGCCAGCACTAGGACAGTGGTGTGCTTCCTTATTTTAAGAGTTATCCTGGAAATATTTCTACTTGGAACTTTCCCTTGTTGCAAGAGAAGACAATGCCATCTTTGTTTAGTTTCACTTAAGTTTTTCTGACTTCACACATTTTCACATGAAGGATTTTGAAATGAAACTGGAGTGTGGAACTTTACTCTCTCTTTTTCAAAACTCTTTGCTTGGAATGTTTTGTGTCTCCCAGTGAATCCTTCCAAGTAGTGAGTCTGTTCTAAGTCATACATCTGGTGATGGCATACTCAGTCCAGGGAAGAAAGAGGTATGTTTTGAAAAGTCTTTATGATGGCTGCCGGCAGTCTCCTAAGAGAAGCTGGAAAGAAGCCAAGACAAGTGAAAGTTGGAAATATTTTGTTTTCATTTTATTCTTCTTTCTGTCATCTTTCCCATTATCTTTTAAAAGGAATGATAGAAAAGGAGAAGAGAGCATTACTTTTAATATGTACTTAACCTAATGTTAAAAAAATTTTTGGTTCCTGAAATCTGTAATGGAAAATGACCCTTTGTAGCTGCCTGAATAAGTGAAATGTCTATTACAATATCTTGCTTTTCTGTGGTTTTGTCTTTCTGAGAGTTCGCTCATTAATGAGAGAAAAGGTAGTGAATCTCTAGATTCTGTTATTATATCTGACTCTTTTATGCAGAAATTATAGCCCTTCATCAACAAATGGTTGGTATATTTTGGTCTTTGTATAACTAGGAAGGTCAGTCCAGGAAGGAAGAACTCTTCAGTCTTAATGGAGTATTGTCATGAAGCACATATTTGAAATTGGAAGAGTCAAAGAAGTAAAAGTTAAATGGTCTTTTTTCAGGAAAAAAGAAAAAAAAGGTTTTTTTGGACTTCGTTAAAGCTCTTTATGAATGTTTTATTGTGTAGTACTCAAGCACATCTGGATAGTGCAAATGGCAGAGCATGTCTGCTCATTTGTGATGTTCATTAGTAGACCTCTGTATTGTTTAACTGAATCTCAGTAGTTGCTGGAGGAGTTTAGGATTTTGAATGTCTTAAGTCACATATTAGTCGAGAATTTAATTTGATCTCTATGGGCATTGCTAGAACTAACTAGTAATGAAATTAAGTGTATAACTGTGTTTTTCAAAAAACAATTTGTTGCTGGGACAGATGTGGTAGTTTTGTTGTGTGTGGAGTTTTTTTATATTTATTTATTTTATTTTTATTATTAAGTAAGGAAGTAAATTTGAGCCATTTTGAAAGACTTGATAAAAGGTGTGAGTGAACTCAAGTTCTGAACTAGGTGGGAGAACAAAGTCACATCACTAAAACTGTCCAACACAGACTACTATTTACTCTTGCATGCATCTTTAATTGTGTGTCTCTTTCTGAGGCACAAGACTTTTATAGGCATGGGGTTGTCATTTCACTGTGACAAATAATGTACAGGCTCTCACCTGTTGGCTCACTGAATTTCAGTTCCTCCTTTTCCTTTCCTGTTCCTCCTTTTCCTGGTCTTGCTAAGTCAATAAAAAACAACCAGAAAAACCCAAACAACCAAAAAAACCCCACATCCCCCACCCCTCAAACAGAACACAACCAACGAAGTAAAACTCTCTATAACAAAAGAAATAAAACCTTAAGAGCTTATTAAAAGTTTTGCCCTTTAGTATTATGACAAATTCAAAATCAAGAGATAGCTGTTGCATTACATTTATGGTTTAATCTATATCAATGCATAAACTTAAAAAAACCCAGATCAGAATGCTAAAGTAAGGGAGAACATGGATTGATATCACAATCTACAGCACAGTAGTATCTAGTAGTAGTATTTAGAGTACAGTAATTTTCTTTTCATGCATTATATTTCTCTTTAAACATGTTAATTCCTAGGGTGACCCTTTTTTACTTTGCTTATTTTAGATTTCTTAATCAGGAATATAAACTACTCCCACTGCCCTCTATAAAAATAACCTCATGGTGTCACAGTTCGCTTTTTAATTTGAAAAGCTGAATATCATATGTAATCCATTGTAATGTTACTCATCTGTCACATTCACTCTGACTAATGTACCTTGGCATCTGTTAACTGGGTCCCAGTAGATGTCATCATTAATGGAATTTGGGATTCTTAATTCATGTTTCATTTTTCTGTATCAAGCAGGCAAAACTTAGGTTGGTTTTGTTGAGTGTTTTGCACAGAAGAGCGAATATAATAGTAGTAATATCAGCAACAATAATGAAAAAAGGACCCACTTTATTGATGCAGGTGAATTTCTTTTTCTGAGTTTGTATTTGTGATTTGTCTTCAAATCCAGATGTGGCAACATAAATCTGCAGGCATTTGATTTTCTGCAGATGTCTATGAGCAAGGCTGTCAGGAATTGATAAGCATTTTCCTGCTATAAAATTAGATCATAATGTTGATAGCATGTGATGATCTGTTGGAAAGAAGTTTTATAATCCAAGAGCCCCTAAAAGCCTGTCTGGAGAATGTTTCAAGTTAAGTAAGCCTACCTGTGTTGTCCATTTGTGCCTATGCTTTCCAACCTTCTGCATCTCACAAATGTGAAAGCAGCATGTCTGTCAAACCGTGTAAAATAAACATGCTCGTTAAAGTTTTTTTTAGTTTTCACACATCCTATTCTAGGTCTGAGAAAACTGTCTGAGGCATTTGTAGCAGCTCATTAGACTTTTCAGAGCCAATGAGACACTGTACACCCTTTTTTTCACCCCTGCATGCGATAAAATAGGTGGTTGGCTATAACTAAGTAATAGGGGAAAAAAATCACCACAATTCTCCCAACTTAAACCAAAATAAATTCCCCAAATCTTAACCATCAAACCTTGTGATTTATCTTAACTGGCTTATACTTCAATTACTTGCTTTGAGGCTTTTTTTCTTCCTTGGGAGGAGAGCAAATCCAGTGCATCTGGCAACTTTTTTATTTCAGTTTTTATATTACAGCAGTTGCTCAGCTATCTTCCGTGAACTCCCACAACAGTAAAAATGCTTGAAATGTTTAAAATATGTCAGAATTCACACATACCCACATAGAAGCTTGGAGTGTGGTGTGTCATCTAATCATTCTTCTCAGTTTTGCTCCATCTTCCTTAAGACTGTTTCTCTCTCCTTTCACTTTTGAGTGAATATTGATGGGAGGGATAGGAAGATAAACATACAGATTCTTGACTTGTAACAGTTCATCTGTGGCTCTCCTGGGATATTGGCCAATACTGAATTTGTCAAAATTTCACGTAAAAAAACCCAAACAAAACTTCAGAAAATTTGGGACAGTCCAAAATTTTAACAAGAAACTTCTTCATCACAGCATTATGAAGTGCTTTTTGACACCTAGAGTATGTATGAGAAAGACATAAGAGGAAATATCATAGAATCATTCAAGTTGAAGGGCATCCAACAGCCAAACTTCCCCCCCCAGCATCTTGCTCACTCCCATCTCCTGTGTGGGGAGGAGAAAATAGAAGGATGGATTGAGATAATGACAGTTTAACAGGAAAAGCAAAAGCATGATGCTTAAGCAAAGCAAAAAAAAAAAATTAATAGACTAATTTGTGTAGTCAGGCAGGTGCCCAACTGCTTCCTGGGAAGCAGAGTCTCTGCATGCATCGCGAGTGCCATAACCATGGTCGTTCCCCCTTTTTCCTCCTTCCCCTGAGCTTTTTTGTCTGAGCATGACTTTGTACAGTATGATCTGTATGTGACAGATGTCCTGCTTGTGTCCTCTCTCAGCCTCTCGCTTGCCCTTAGCTGACTGACTGTGCTGGCACAGTTCAGCCATAGGTACAATGCTGGTGTGTTGCCAACATCATTTTAGCCACAAATAAAAACCAGAACATCGTAAGGGCTGCCCTAAAAAAAATTAATTCCATCCCAGCCAGACCCAATGGAGTCTCCACCCCTTATTCCATACCATTTCTGTATCATCTAGTCTTACTGCGTGCTCAGAATAGGGAGGACTTTGAAGGTACGTGGGCTACTCTGGGCCTTTCCTACTTTTTCTGTATATTTTCAAGAGTGAGGATTCCTCAGTGTTTCTGGGCAACCTGTTTTGGTTTTTGACCATGTTTACTATGAATGTTTTTTTTCCTTCTATCTAATCTGAATTTCCCTTGCTTCAGTTTACATTCATTGCCTCTTATATTTTTGCTGTGCATTTTCCAGCAAGTCTGACTCTGTTTTTAAATAGTTGAGTATATGATCTCCCCTGAGCATTCTCCTGTGGAGGTTGAACAGACACAGTTCTCTCGGCTGCTCCTTATACATCCCATACTCCAGCCCCAAACCATTTTGTTTGGCTTTCCATGTGTACCAATAAGTCATATACCAGGGAGCATAAAATGAAATATGGTACTCAAGATGTGGCCTGGCAGGTGTGGATTAGAATAATAATTTCCCTTTGGTTGCTGCTTCTTCTGTAGCTTGTGCAGCCTAGTGTGCCCATGGCATTCAGTTTCTCCAAGGGTGCATTTTTGGCTTATATTCAAATTGTCCATCAGACCCCGCATGTCGTCTTGTGCAGAGCTGATTCTGCTCTCTTAGATCTCACGCTGGACTATTGCCTGGGGTTCTTCTGTCACAGTTACAGTATTTTGCATTGTCTTTTGCTGTTTTTTCTTGAGATTTGGCAGCCCATTTCTCCAGTCAGTTGTGATCTCTCTGAAGCACAGCTGTTCACCCTGGTCTGTGAACCCCTCCCCTCAATGGCCAGTGAACTTGATGAGGTGAGTTATGAAAGGGTTAAATAGAGAATCATGGAATCATAGAATATCTCAAATTGGAAGGGACTCATAAGGATCATCACGTTCAACTCCCAGCTCCTCACAGGACTATCTCAAACTAAACCATATGACTATGACATTATTCATATGCTTCTTGAACTCTGACAGGCTTGGTTCCCTGGAGAGCCTGTTCCAGTGACCGATCACCCTCTCAGTGAAGAGCCTTTTCCTAATGTGCAGTCTGAAGTTACCCTGATGCTGCTTCATTCCATTTCTATGTGTCCTGTCACTGCTCACCATAGAGGAGATTGTTTTAAGGAAACTGCTCATCTTGTTCTCATAGGGTCAACAAGTTGAAGGGATGATGGGGAAGTTGATGGTTGAAGCCTGCAGACTGTAATTTATGTTGCTGCTAGAATGCAGTGTCTTACAAAGCAAATGGTGACTTAAAGTTTTAAATGTCACTTGGGCTTCATTTGTGATCATATGGTTAGAGTTTCTAAGTTGTCAATCCTTACTCTTTTGATAGATATTGAATGATGGGAAAGGGCTGAATAATAGTAATATGGACACTAGCAGGAGGAAAAAGGGGACTGTGAAAACCTGACAACAATGTAATGTTTCCCTGGGACAAAGGAATATTTTAGGTTTTTGGATATATTTCTCATTTGTTACCTGACCATTCGCAAATCGTTGTGTTTAGAATAATTCTGTTGCATTTCTTTTATTTAATTGGTCCAGCTTCCACAGAGGTACAAGCATTTCTGCAAAATATCTAGACTTTACCTGAATAGATTCAATTTATACCTGGATAAGATAACCAGAGATAGCACTTGTTTTGCTGATTCCAGATAGGATAAAACAATAGAGTAAGACCAGACAATTACTTTAAAATACTTGCAAGATTTCATTTCCTAAATGTTACATCATGTTTGATCTAATCGCTGGCAAAATCAGCTAAGCTTTGGGTATGCTCTTTTAAGTGCTACTTTTTTGTTGTTTTGCATGCTGGTTTTTTTCTTTTTCTTGCCTTTATACACCAGTACAGAGAAAATGTTGTTTGAAATTGCTTCTGTGTTTTTATTAAGCTGTATGTAATTATTTTTCCTTCTGTAAGTTTTGTGTCACTTATGAAACATTTTGCAGTGGTTTTTGATGTATTTAATGACTTAGATGGTCTTTGAAATAACAAGTATAACAAAAAATTTGAACAGTAGAGAGGTGGTTTTTTTTTTTATTCAGAGAATTGGTTATTGCATATTTCATTTGTATTTTGTCATTTGTATTTTGTGTTTATTCACCTCATTCCCTTTTCATAATTATGGTTCCTAAAGCAGAGATTAGTTCTTTCTCTTAGTAGTTCAAAGAGAGTTTTTCAGTAGGTTTTCTCTTCTCTCAGCCCCTTGGAGATCCTTACCAAAGGCACCAAGAGAGAAATTTTTTCAGAAGTACCAAAGCTGAATAAAAGCACAGTGGCAGTTTAAAACTGATGGACATTTTCCTAAATCAGGATAATTTTGATGCTCATTTGACTTCTGTGGCTAATATATAGCTGAAAATTCTGCAAAGACTTGGTTAACATAAGTGCTACATAATGGGTGGAATTCATGAACAGAATTAATACTAGTAGATATTTATTAGAGTCTGTAAGATTTTTGTAGGAGAAGCTTAACTAAGTGGGAAGTGGTAGAAAGATTTTCAGCCACAATGTTATCCATAAATGTCTCAGTCTTTCATTCCTTGCTGTTATATACTTTAATGGGAATCTGTTGAATACAGAGTTGCTATTTTTAGTGAACTTGAGGGTATTTTGCACTCTGAGATAAAATGCTCATTTTAATTTTGAATTGCATAGCTGTAATATGTAAGGTTTACTGTCCCTGGGGATATTTTGCTTTCCTTACAAATGGTTTAGAATCTCAACACTAAGTCATAATTGGCCTGATGAGTTCTTTCATGGCTGTCACAGAACAAATGGGTGGGAAGAGCACACGTCGGCTTTGACGTCACCCCACTTGAGCATAAGCTGGAGGAACATCTGCTGTTAAGGCTGTTGATTGCTGTGACACTTCATTGAAAGATTGAGAACTTTTTTGTCTCCACCTTATTTTTAAACTAGAAATGTCTTCCTGAAGCTACAAATTATCACGTTGTAGCAATACTATTAAGTTGCTGTATATGTATACAATTCATTTTAGATATATTTTGATTTTTTTTTGAATGGTTGGTCAGTGAATGCTGTAATCATGTTTCAAATGCTTGGTAAGTGATCAGAAACTTTCATGCCTCTCTTGCATATGCTTCCTAAATTATTGAGTAAATCTCTTTTTGGTCCATCTGTTTGCTAAATGACTGCTGAATCAGAGAATTCAGAATTTGGCAGAAGTGCACGACAAATAATGATACCATGTATTTTTTTTTATGTATGTACAAAATTATGCTTGATTTTTGACTCAAAAAACTAGCAGCTTTTCCAAAATCTTGTAAATTGGGTGTAAACCTTGATTTCTGGAAGCTTGTCACAATCTTTAGTTGTTTCCCCGTATTGCCACTATCTTTTCTTTATACACCTAAATTGGGAGGGGAAGGAAAAAACCCCACAAACTCATGACAAAGAAAACCTGCAGAGAAGCTTGCCAAGTCTAGTTAGTTTTTTCCCCTCTTCTTTGTTCTCTAATTATTTCTTTTCTTCCATGCTTTCAGAAGTGAAAACCATTGCACTTTATATTTTTCTTTCCCTTCTGTCTTCAGTCTCTACCTTACAGTCTGTAAATGACAGAGTCCAAGCTTTTTTCCTCACACTGTTGTTTCCTTTCCCTGACATTTTATTGGCTTTTCACTGATAGTATTAGGCATTATTCCACTTTCTTCTGTGTTTGTTCCTCAGAATTGAGTTATTTTATTTTATTTATTAAAAGTTATTTGGTGCCTTTAGTTATGAAACCATCCATCTTTTGTTCAGTAAACCTACCAAACTGTTTTTCCTGTGTGGAAATGATTTTTTTCTTTATGCTTGATATATTGTAGGATTTTCTGCAAAGAAAAATTTTTCTTATTTGTTCTTTGTCTGTTGGGAAACATTTCAATGACTCCCTTCGCACTTCCTAGCTTTCCGAGCACTTGTGCCAAGGCCTGCTGTAATTTTCTGTGAAGAGCACTATTTGAATGTAGAGAGTTGTCAAACATATGACTAATCTTTGCTTGCAACATTTCTGTTGTGTCTTGGCATTCAGACAGACTTCATTTTCATATGTGTCTAATGCTATATATCCAAGTCTGTAGTGTTGTTAATTTGCAGCAACCTTGGTTTTGGAATAGTTTGGATTTCCTGTTTGTAAAACTCATAACACAGTTGTCTGACTTCTATTGTTTTATTTTTTTTGCCTCTGCCTCCCAGGTAACTATATCAAAGTACAGTTTCCCAAAATCTGGATGAGAGTTACACAGAAAAAGGGATATGAAGGTGTAATTTGTAAACATGGGTAGGACTTTTGAGAAGATGCTCTGCTACTGTAGGCACTGACTTTTCTACAATTCTACTTAGTGTGTGCTTGAGATCTTCAGTACATAAATTAATTCAAGTAAGAATTTGAGCAAAAGGATTGTGCTTTTGTTAAGTTCCAGTTGAAGCTGTGTGAAATGGAAAAAAGTCTAATCTGGTATTTATGGAACTAGTTTACATCAAAGGAGGAAAAAGGAAGAACAAAAATTGGTCCATCCGTCTCTCTCTTTTTTTTAAATTGTCTGTGTCTTTATTTCAAGCATACATTATTCTTTTTTCCACTGTATATTTGTTTTTTCTTTGTTCTATGAGGGACTTGTATTTTTTAATGTTGTAATGTATTTTCTGGTTAGATAAGAGGCTGCTTTTTGGCTTTGGTTAAAAGTTGCTTAAAATTCCAGTCTGGAATGACCACTTGTAAAGTATGTAACAGGCAAACTACATTGTATCCATTTTCCATCCTTATTGAATGACTTCTTTAGGGTTTCTTTTTAGTCACAATATTCATGAGGTTTGACTTGTTCATTTGATTCCAAAATAGCATTGGAAAACTGATCTTTAATGATACTCTAAGGCATTCAAATTTGTTGGCAGTGCTAATATAGTGAGGATCGAATGGAAGTTCTCTGCCTTCCTGCACTTAATGGTGTTTTCTAAGCAGACTTAAAAAAAAAAAAGGAAAAAAAAAAAGAAAAGCTGCATTCTGGGGAAGGAAAAGCTTATATTTGACACTGTACCATGCTGCATGACAGTCCCTCTTTTACCCCTATTTCTGTAAAGCTTTCTGATGAATATTAGATTGATTTTACCTTTTGGGAACAAAGTGCCTCTGCATGAACATGTAGAGTGCTTCAGCCCTGCCCCATATGAACATCTCTTCTGAAACACAATCTGTTGTAAAATATTGCAGTTAATCCTCTATATACTGTCCAAGGAAGAGGTCAAAACCTCTTAAATCTTATTTTCTTTTTATGCTGCAATAAATCAATTTATTAATTTCATAAATATTTGACATTTTTTTATTTGCCTTTTTTCTTTCTTTTCCCTCTTTTCCCTCCCCCTCACATCTTCTCTGTCAATGTTCAAAGATGAAGAACATAAAGTTAGCAACATTTGGATGGGTGGTGGAGTGGAGAGTAAGATCATGCACAAGGGTGCATCGATAGTAGCAAGCTGTCTTTCCTTTCCCACAGTTTGCTTAAAAACTTGACCTGAGGTGTGTTTGTCTATTTCAACTGGCTTGAAAAACACACTTTCATGTTCTCAAGGCTCCAGTTATATCTGGGAATAATTCTGTACATTATGTGCGTGGAGGTTCCTTGACTGAATCTTGGTTATGTTTAACCAAAAAACCCCACTCATCTCTTTGATTACTTTGTTACTGAAAGGAGGCTTATAGTTGAGGAAGATGGCAGTGCTTTCTGCCAAAGAGTAATTTTATATTTTCTGTTACAGGCAGTGATTCCCTTAGAGTTTAGACAGACTCTTTAAAACTGTTCTGTGGATAGAACAAACCAAGGAGAGGAAATAATGCATTCTTGCCCTTTAATACAATCTAACAAGAAGCTCTCTGCTGGCAATAGATTTCATTCATATAATCAATGCATGGAGCTGTGGAAGAATAAATTGATGTCTGATTACCTAATTCTACACAAGGAGAACACAAAGACATGAAGAGCTTGTTCTTCTATTCGTCTTGTGTTTTTGTGTGGGAAACCTGCTGTACTTGTTACCGGTGTACGTGATAGTTTGGAAGAGAGGAAAATTCTCTTGGTATGATGACTTATTGTTATCCATTAGTTAATTCGAAATGAGAAATTTTTAGAGGTCAATGAAGTGCCAGGGAAAATACGTTTTTTAAGGGTGTAATTGTGTTGACTGGTTGTTGCTTGCCACCAAATCTATGTTCAGCATTTTTTTATTCTATTCAATCCTGTTCCAATTTATTTTGTTTGTTTGGCCACACTGCTTTCCACAGAAAAGCTGTTTCCTTGTTGAAGGAAGGAATAATTTATACAGAACATCTGAAGCTCCAGGAGCTGCTGAAAAGACCCACTGTGAAAGTAAAAAAATCCCCATACCCTACGTAGCCAAGCAGCTTTTCCAGTATCCAAGTGTTTGATACATCTCGAAGTTTGATTAGTTTCTTCATGTAACGTCCATGGCCTTGTATTTTTGAAATGCTGTTGTAGGTGAAAGAAATTCTTAGCAATTGGTTTCTAAACATTTTTTAAAAACTAAAATTAGAGGCCTTCTGATATATTTGTAAGTTAGATTTCAAGTTGGTTTCAGGCTGGCATATAATTTTCAAGAAATAAAGCAGTAACATTTTTCAAAACTTTTAAATATTAGGGGGTTAGGAGAATTCAGATATCTAGCTTTGGTATTTAATTTAGAATTTGACCTACTGTAGTCTTTTTATGTTAATGGGCAGTCTCATTCAAAAATTAATTCAGAACAGGCCTTTAGGTCTAAACCTAAGGTCTGCAAAGAGCCTGTCTTTCAACTCTTTGTATGCAGATGACTTACTTCTGACTTGTTTCTGCATCACTGTGAGGAAAACCTGGAGTCAGATTCCCTCAAATGGAGGGAAGGGGAAGAGGCAAAAGCACTACAAAACACTGTGGATATTGGTAGTGAAGTGGGTAGCAGAAACTACTCAGGGCAACCCTCATTCACAGCTGATGAATCCCAGACAAATGTAGGTTGGCAGGTACTTCTGGAGGGCCCAAGTCCAGCCTCATGTTCAAGATGGTATAGGCCAGAGAAGGTGCTCTTCCAGGCAAGTTTTGAGTGTCCTTTTTGGATAGAGTTATGCAGCTTCCCTGCGAAAGTTTTGGGAACTCTCAGCTGTCTGGCAGGAGAAGGTTAACTACTACTAATAGTCAGATTTACAACAAAAACAAAGAACAGTGTGATTTGCTCCACTGTATTTAGCCTTGAAGGGCTGCTTACAAGGAGAAGTTGTATTTTGATTCTGTTAACTGTTGCATTTTCTAGAACAAGACCAAGTGATTACATGGAAGAGTAATTTTATCACAGAGGTTCCTCTGGATGCTGTAAAATAGCTGTTCTGCTGCTTTGCTTTTGTTATGTTTGTAGTCTTCTGTGCTTTTTGGTCAGCATTCTTAGCCTGGACTGATGGTTCTTGTCCTATTCCAAGTTATTTCCAGTAGTTAGTGCTGACTGGTAAGATTCCAATCTCCATACAGTTACCTTATTCTGCCTTAATCAATTCACATACACGCAGGTATTAAATTCAGTCACGGCTAGTGCATGGATTGCTCCTGATTTCTTGTCATGATAAATAACATAGGTTAAAACTTGCTGTCAGGATCCTCTGTTACGTGACTAGTGTGAAATGCTTGTCTAAATAAAGTTATAGAGCACTTCACAGCTGTTGTGTGTACTGGTAGAGTAGTGCTCTTGCTGTGTTCAGTAATAAAGCAGCAAAAGTCAGGCGCATGTGGCTGCACAAATCAACTACAGCACAGTTGTGTAGATAGATAAAACTTCTTACAGCGATGTGTCAACCCATAATGGAGCACTTCAAGGGCTCCGTAAATCTAAATGGGTTAGTGACTTTGATAAACCAGCAGGATGGTTATTTCAATTCAGATTTTTTAGGCTGAGTTGCCCAGTATTTTTGAATATTTGAGAGCCATCAGTGTCTGCCTCCTTTTGAAGCTCTACTTGAAGGGTAGTAAACTCTCTGGAACAGTAAATGCCAAGTGTTTCAAGTTGCTGCTTAATGGTAACAGCAGCAAAAAGTTTATCTTATTGTGCATGAAGAACTGTTAGAATTGCTGATTTATGTATCTGTATTATCTACATATATAAATATCTATATTGTCTACATACCTGTATCTGTCTACATGCTGCAGGTTTTTTTTGGTTTGGTTTTTTTTTATGGTTTTTTGGAATCTGTCATATGTGTGAGAGTCAGCTCTCAATGGAATTCTTGCAGCCTATTTGTGGAGTGGTTTGTATTAATAAAGTGGTTTATTACAGCAGTGTATTCAGCTTCTCTGTTTAACTGGCTGAAGTGTTCAAAGGAATTGGTGTGTTTTAACTTGCTTACTGGTAGGAACTGTCTGGTTTTCCTATTAAACAAAAATTTGCAGACTTAAAAGTTGCAGCTCTCTAGGTACCTACTAGGTATCCCTTTATAGCTAAGTAAATGTTGTCTTAAAAATAAAAATACTGTGGGGAAGGATTGAGAAGACACTTTTGAATTTTACTTTCTGGATGGCTATGTGTAAGATACTGGTAAAAAAAAGAAAAAAGCTTTAGTCCATCACTCCATCTTCCTATTTGGGCAGCCATTAACAATGGGAAGGTTTGGCTGGCTTTTTTTAATAGAAAATACAAATGCTAGAGGTTTATCTCTCTTCAGTAGTATCTAACAAGTCTTAGGTTTCAATTTCTTTTCTTCTCCCTTGATAAACTTTATTCAAAGAATTGGTTCTTTCTGAGCGAACAAAGGTCCTGTGAAATAGGTGCTTGTAGCATTGATTACTCCATCAGCCCTGTTATTCAACTCTGAAACATTTTGAAGGTGAGATGGATTCTGTAGCTAGCTCCATATTCAGTTGCTGAAACTCTTTGCTGTCCTGTCTCCTGCTGTTCTTCATGGGCATTGTTGCCTCAAAATGTCACAAATCCCCTATCTCAGTCACTAGGGAAAAATATTTATGGAAAATTGCAGTGGCTTTGCAGAGGCTTCAGATTTATAGTCAATTTTAGACAATATTCCCAGGAACTGTAAATGGCATCCTTTCTGTTTGTTTGTTCTTGGCAGGCAGGGACAGGTAGCACCAGTATTAATCTAGCAGCATTTCAGCTGTAGGTACTGCAATTTGTGAATACCACAGAGCAGTTAGGACATGCACAGACTCATTGAGAAGACCTACAGCTGTAAGCCACAAATTCTTTAGCATAATGACATTTTGGCTAGAATTATTTTGTTACTCGGAAACAGCCCAAAGTAATGATAATGTATTGTTCTTCGTAAAGTTCATTGTAATAATCCAGTTTGCCATTAAAATTGGAGTGTTAAAAAGGTGTTAAAGGAAAAAAAATCTAAAATGAATTGAAAATTGGTGGGACTATTTTTGGACTGAAAAATGTTCCAGTAATTTAGTAGTGGTTTATTCCAAATTAATTTGATTTTTTTTTTTTTAATCACGTGAGAAGAAGATTCTGAGGAATATGGCTCTAGAGACATTGATTTTGACACATCCAAGGCAAATCAGTAAGTTGGCTGACACCCTGGTGTTTCCACATGGAGGTAGGAGCCACTAGAAGCTTTTGGAGGCTCATTTTAAAGTACACTTTAGGGATGTTGTGCAGAGAGAAAAATGTAATAGGATTATACCACAGAAATCCGTTTGTTATCTCCTTGGACTGAATGTGGAAAGTGGATGGCAGGCAAGGCAAGCAAATGAAAAACTTCTAAAAAATATAGCTGGGGAAGCAGCTGAAGGGAGGAGTTTTGGATGAAGCAGAGAAAGCAGACCAGGTGGAAAATGTCTTTTTCAAGACAGGCTGACAGAGGGATGAGTATTTTAGCAGAAAGAATGACAAAGGAGGATAGACTTAAAAGACAGAAGCAGTAGAGTTTAGTGAGAGTATTTGCAGAGGAAGAAAGAAAGGTGATGAAAGATGAGACAGCCTGAGGAATTGGGTAGTGCTGTCATGGAAGATGGCGGAGTTGCCTCCAGAGAGTGTGTAGATGGAAATATTTAAGAACTCAAATAAATATTACATGCTTAGGCAGCTGAGAAGACATCCCTGGGGTTTTTTTGGCACTACTGCCTCTGGGGAAAACTGCTAAAAAGTTCATACTGTGCATTCTCTAGATGAACTGTGGTGCAGAAAAATGCTGGTAAACTTTCAAGCTTCTGACCTATAAGTGAGCACAGATACTCTTCTGAACCTATTCTTCAGAGCATTCAGTCAATGGGGAAGTGGGTTCTGCTGCCATTTTAACTGCATGTGCTGAAAATATTAACTCTATGACTATACAGTTCAGTAGCTAGAATTGAAACAATAATGACATCAGATCCAAGATAAACACGGTTTGTTTATACCACCAGAAGAACTGGAGTGACTTGAAGTTGCAGGGCTATCTGGTCCTATTTTGCTCGCTAGTTCCTTATATCCACAGATACTCCCACTCCTTGTAAACAGTCTTCCTTTGTGTCTGGTTTCACTTGTCTGTCGTGCATGAATCTTTTAGCTCTGTGTTGTTCTGTGTGGAATTCAGTGGAAGTGTACAATAAGGAACCAATACATATTTATCACCTTGCACAAAATCAGTTTTGTTATTTCCATTATTGAAATTATACATGAAACCATACATATACAAAGTTAGCGTTTGCAAGTTTTATTAGTATTTCTAAGCTAGATACTTTCTTACCAGAGGCTTTAAAATTCTAAGATAGACTTGGTCAACTCTTTAAAAACAGCCATGGACAGCTAAGTGATTTGCATACCTGTCTGGATGTTCTGTGGAGGAAAAATGAGAAGCAAATAAAGCTACAAAAAATTAAATCAGGAAAAATGGTTTTTGAATGTTATGAAATTAAAAATGATAGTTTTCAGAGAAAATTTTATACCCTTCTAAATTTAAGTGTGATAGTTTTTAAATAAAGAGATAAGTTGGGTATGATGAACTGATATATAAAGTTTATAATGCACACAATATTTGTTTAGGGCAGCGGCTTGCAATTTGTTTCAGATATTAAAATCTCTACACTGTTGTGCCAAAAGTTTTGGATAGAAGTCCTTGTGAAAATATGCTTAATTAATAGCAACTCTACCAGAGCTTACATACTGCAAGTTAATCAGTTATTTTTTTCATCAATAAAAATAGGGGGAAGAAGTGAGCCTGCATCCCAGTCATGGATTTTGTTATCTTTTGAAGGTCCTGGAACCTGCAGCATCTGCCATTTTCAAATTCTGTAAAAATGTGCCTTTTGAATTTCTGGTACTTGATAAATTCCATTTGTGTATTTTCTACATATCCTCATGTAATGAAGATTGTATTTACAACACTGCAAAGCTGAAAGCTCTAATAAAGATTAAGGAGGTAGGAATGTGCATAATAGTGATTTTTAACTTTCCGTAACATAGGTAATTCAATTTGATGCAAGTTCAGTTGTAATATCAGTCTAATACAAATAGCATAGATTAATATTAGTAAATGTTGCATCAAGTAATAATGCCAAGGGAATGACTGAAGTTGCAAATTGGAAGTGTGGGCTGTTAATTACTGATTGTCTCGTTCCTGAGGTGAACATTAAGTATGCATTGAAAAAACATATTTGTAAGTCTATTCAAAGAGCAAAAATCACTCAAAATTGAGGCTGTTTCTTTTCAAATTAGGCAACTTACATTCTTAAATTTTCTTTGTGAAGTATTTATGAATGCCTCTTAAAGACAGGATTCAAAATTTTGCTTTTGTTCTAACGAGTTAATCTTGATAATGCCCTTATGCACATAGTGTTATTCTTGGGATGTCCTGTGCAGGGCCAGGAGTTGGACTCAATGATCCTGATAGGTCCCTTCCAACTCAGCATCTTCTGTAATTCTGGTCTGTAAGGAAAAACCTGGATATTACATGCCCTTTTTATCTAAAGGATTCAAGTGACAGAGACTTTTTGGTAATAGGAGTGATGATAAAAGATGATGATACGAACAGAAGGCTGGAGTCTATTCCAGGAAGGATATCTAAAGATCTGTTTTAGGGGTAAAACAATGCAAAATAAGCTGGAAGAATGTTACATCATGTAATTTTTTTAGTAGTGAAAGTGATGAGTTTGTATACTGTAGAAAGTGGTATATTTGAAGAATGTTTGATTTTTCTAAATTGCATCCAGAGGGCCGTTATACATAAAAAAGAAACGAGTCTTTCCTGTGAGAATATTGAATACCTATGAATTCTTCTGCATAAATGTGATTACCAAGATTGCCATCCTAAAATAATGATAATTGTGTATGCAAATCCAGATGGCCTTTGGGATAAAGTTCAAACAGGTGACTTTTTCAAGATAGTTAAAATTTAGATTTAGTTTTCATCTATGTATCAAGTCATTACTTAAATGGAAAATTTCACTTTGCAGAGTTGCTGCAACAGATCTAGTACTGAGATGCTTCTTTCAGAAAATGAAGTGGTTTGTCTTTCAAAGACATTCCAGTGTAAATTGAATATTAGTTACTATGAGGTACATTCTATATGTGCCTATAAGTAAATTTGGAGAAGTATATTCAGAACTCTTCAATTTTCAAGTAAAATTTCCCACCTCAGTTCAATTTCCAAAGCATGCTCTACTAATCACTTGGCTTCCTAGGAACACCTGTAATTTAATATAGTTAGTATTGTATGGAGGTAAATTCCTGTTCCATCTTCCTTTGGTGTGTGTCTATGTCCATAAAACATTAAAGCCTTCTGAGTGTTATAAATGGCCATTCTGATAAGGATACTATTTATGACTTCTTCAAGAATAAATTATAATGTTTCTAAAATTAAGGGGAGACTGAATACTGGTGTGCTTGTAGATTAACTAAAATAAATGTTTGGCTGCTTTTTCAATTTTAAGCTTGGTTGTGTTTTATTTGGAGGGCCATTCAGCTCATTTAAGATTACAATAATGAAAACAAATCACAGTAAGCCTTGATATATGCAATCTCCTAAATTTACACTGAAAACTAAAGCTAAATTATCCAGGTGTTTTGAAGGTAATGAAGTTAGTGTATGGTCTCGTTCATATTAGTGTTATAATGAGAAGCTATATACATTCACAGAAGGAAAATAGCAGCAGTATAAATGTTTACAGCAATGCTATCACTTTCAATTTTGATTCTCTAGCTCGAATTTTTAGTTTTTTTCACCGAAGGAAATGAAGTCAATTGCCGATCTGTAACGGTTCTATTTCATTTGTAGGTAAGGTGTTGAGAAGACACAAGAAATTATCTTAGCATATAGGACTGTATTTTGATTTCACTGACTAGCAAAACAGTGATAGTTTTTAGCCTCTGGAGGGAAAAACATTTATATGAAAATAAATATTTTAGTTGTTGAACAATGTTTTTGTGACAGAATTTTTACTTTTTATGGTCATAGTTTTCAGAGTAACGTAAAACCTGCTTGTGTATTGCTGAGATAAACATCTTCAAGATAACCTATGTTTTAAAAGGCTGTTTGGTACCCTTTTTCCAAGGGAGAATACCAGCCAGTGAAAATAATAGGTTGCTTAAGGTCTTAAACAAAATGTGTCTAAAAAATGTTACATATTTCTGAAATATTAAGAAACAGCTTGGTCAGTAATGAAAATTTATGAGAGAAAATTTTGAGTTTACTGTTGCTGTCACGCCTCTAAACCCAGCAACTTTGTATACACTGTGTGTTACACACATTCACACCCCCTCCTTCCCCAGTACAGAAATGGAGTACACGTGTTCGCTTGTTTTTTAAACTCAAAGGACACCATACACATCTTTGCTAATTAGAAATGAGGGCATGGCATGGTGGAACATACCACAGTAGTACTGTATGCTGTACTATGCTGGCAATGTTGCTGGCACAATTCAAACCTCAGTAAAGTTTGCCAAAGGTTGTTGGTTGAGTGAACTTCTGATCCAGGCACAGGGTAGGAATTATTACTGCCTTCTGATTTGTGTGCTTGTAAAAGAAAAGATTTGAAGAAAAATTATTTTAAAAAATTGGGACATAGAACATCTGTGGTGTGGTTTCAGGATGGTTAGGACGCTGTGAATGAATTGCAAAGGGCTTCAAAATATTTGACCATTTATTCCTCATGCTAATTCTTCTGGGGAATTGATGATGTAACTTTAAAATAGGATGGCTGCACTGAAGGGTATTTTAGGTGTAGCTGACAGGTGTGCAGGAATACTACCAGGAAAGGGGTTTCTGCTTCTGGCATCTGATGAAACAGGTCGCGGCAAACTGGGATATAGTGGGTCTTTCAAACACATGGGCAAGTATGTATATTTTAAATGGAATACACGTAATGTTAAGACAAATTCCGTTTCAAGATTCATGGTATCACATAGCTAATTAATTGCTTTAATTGCAGTTAAGATATGTAAAAATCTGTGACCTGATATTTGAAGAAACAGGTGACTTGGAGGAAGAAAATGGGATCAAGTATGTAGCAAAAGACTAGTTTTTGCGTGGTAACTTTAAATGTCAAGTATTTTATCTAGCTGTCAAAGATTTTCCTCAGTGTAAAATCAATATTAAGTTTTGTCAAATTGTTAGATAGGAAATTGGAAACAAGAACAATGAATCAAAAACTTACTCTGCCCCAGAAATTATCTATTTTGACATCAACAGTAGCCTACTTAAGGTATTGCTTGACTTTATTCCCCTGAATGTGCATATGAAATAAGTGAGTCTCCATTAGTGGTTTATTTGGGTACTTTGTCAAAGCAGCTGGTTTTCATAGGAGCGTTGTAGGCATATTCTCCACACGTGCGTAGCTTGTGTTGCTCAACCAGAAAGAGTGGACAGATTTTAAATTCTTACCAAGGAGATAAAAGTAGGAGACATTATAAATACTGGTGTGTTACTGATTTAGGTCCTCTGGTTTTACTATTTCCTTACAAAATCATGTTTTCTTCATCCTTTATAGCAGTTCTGAATTCTGGATGATATTGTATGTAAAGCCTGTGTGTTGGCTTCATTTGTATAACGACATAAAAGTTCTTGGTTATAGACCTATCTTCCAGCTTGTAAAATATGTCTTCCCAAAAGATTAGATGTTAGGTGAGTTAACACATCTGGAATTGAACTACCTCTGCCATACTACCTTTACACAGTTCATTTCACTTCACAAAGATGTGTGGTTTAGCTTCTTGCAGTAATGAGTAGTTATTTCGTAGAGTTTCTGTAAGGGTTAGTGAGGTACTTTTATTTAAGATGGCTGAAGGTAAAAGTGTTGAGTATAATCACATAATGGGAATAATACTTTTTTACTGTAATTAATATTCCAATCCATGAAGCAGAAATTTCTGCTCTTCCAATGCGTAGGTTTAGAGCAGTTGTCTCCAATGAGTACAAAGACAGAGGAAGCCTCCATACCTACCTGGTTGCTGGAGGATGTGCCTTAGTGATACCTGTTTGTCATTTGGTCCCAGGAGGACTGACATCTCTAGCATTCGCAGCAGGGCTGTGAATTAAAGTTCCTGACCACCCGCTCTCCGTAATTTTTATCTCTGTGTGGTTCCCAGTCTGTGTGCAGGATAAAACAGGACTTCAAGAACAAAAGTAGATTTTTGGGCCATGCAATCTTACTGTAAGAGGAGACTTTGCTGAAGACTCTCATAGCTGTACCAGTTTATGTAATGCTTTAAAAGCTAGAAAGCTGAAAAAAAAATTAATTATTGACCATTACTCAAGCATTCCAATTTGATTTACATATAAATATGACATTTGGTATCCAATAAGAAATATTTTTGAAAACAATGGAGATGAAAGGTCCCATTCTGCCATGAATTACCTACATATTAAACCTTGTTAAAATAGTAAATTTCCTTTCTATATGAAACTGATATTTTAAAAAGATAACTTGGCTTTATTTAAACTAATTTTTTAGTGAATCTGGCTCAAAACATTTTTCTAATATTTTGTATTATTAAATGTGACCTAAGGTTAGAATGTTAGGATTTTTGTGTTGTTAGTTTTCATGGTTGATGTTCCTACTTAGAGTATATACAGCAATATTCCTATCCTTAAAAGGTTTTCCAGTATTTTATAAATGTATTTATTCTGTTTTAACAGGGTTTGAGTAGCTTACCTGTGAAAACCTGTATGTGTGTGAAGCTAAAGCTGTTTTATGGTAGGTAGTATTTATAAAATGACATCATTCACTTTGGGTGCTGAAAGCTGTTTCAGTTTCATTTAGAAATCATAAGAGATTTTTTTCCTGGTTCTTCATAGCTCATCTGAATACCTCATGTGTAGAATTTTGCCTAGCATGGCAAACTGTGGTTTTGTCAAAAAATTATGTTTCAGGTATGAAAATCTTGCTGGTTAGAGGCTTCTTACAATCACTCCTCAAAATTTGAGAGAGAATGCCATCCACAGGCTAAAGAGGGGTGGTCTGGGCAGCATTTTCTTCCCCCTGGATAAAGCTCTCTTGTTTGATTGCCAGGCAGTCCCTTTCAGGGGGCAGGTTTTGCTGTTGCAAAACTGTTGCTGTTGCTGTTGTAAGGGTCTCCTCCTCTGGCATCACCTCTGCAGAGAGAGGTGAGCTGCAGTTCTGTAATCAGTGAAGGAAGACAGTCGCAAAGTACATCACACCTGAAAGATGTAAACGTAGGGAAATCAGCTTGAAATCACTACTACATCCTGTGAATTGTTGTTAATTAAAATAGCTCTACTTTCAAATGGCTTAAAGTTTACTTAATTGGTGACTTACACTACTCAGCTCTGGTGTGGCCACATCCGGAGTGCTGTGTCCAGTTCTGAGCTCCTCAGTAAAAAAGACACATGGAGCTCCTGAAGCAGCTCCAGAGAGGGCAATGAAGATGATGAAGGGACAGGAGCATGTCTCTTATGAGGAAAGGCTGAGGGAGCTGGGCCTGTTCAGCCATGAAAAGAGACAACTGAGAGGGGACCTCATCAGTGTCTGTCGGTATCTGACGGGAGGGTGTCAGAGGGTGGAGCCAGGCTCTGCTCGGTGGTGCTGAGCAATAGGACAAGAGGCAATGGGCAGAAACTGATGCACGGGAAGTTCCAGCTGAATATGAGGAAGAACTTCTTCACTGCATGGGTTTTTGAACACTGGAACAGGTTGCCCAGAGAGGTGGTGGAGTCTCCCTCACTGGAGATATTCAAGGACTGTCTGGACACAATCCTGTACCATGTGCTCTGGGATGACTCTGCTTGAGCAGGGAGGTTGGACCAGGTGACCCACTGTGCTTGCTTCCAGCATTACCCATTCTGTGATTCTGTGACTTGCACAGTTTTCTGACAGAATGGTGTATTTTGGAAAGAGGAGGAAAACAGAAAGTGTCATCTTTCCCCATAAAAATGTGTGCTGGAAGATCAGTAGATTGTTCATCTTGTACTTTAGTTCCTAAAATGTTGAGAAATCTTGCTGCTACTCGCGTTTCTAATAAGTTCTGCATAATATAATTATCTCAGCCCTCAGTTTTGAGAAGGTGGCAATCCATGGCTGGCAGGAATGGCACATTATCATCTCTCTAATCACATTTTCTTTTATTTTTTTTTGTGAAGAATGTTTCTTGATTCATATTCACCAAGCTGTTTGTTGTTTCAAACATGAAAATTGTTTGTGGGTGGTATACTCTCTTATTGTGCATGTGTATCAGAAATCATCTGTCATCTGATTTAAACTTCAATTTAGTCAGCAGAGCATCTCAATTTGGAGAAAATTGGACTCCATTATGAAACACAATTGTGATAGGATTATGTTTTTATGGTAATGCATGTAATTTATTGCTCTTATTATCATGCAACAGATTGTAGAGTAATGTTTTGACTTACTCCTTTAAAAATGCTTTGGAACATGAACATTATAATATTACTCTTATGTGGATTATTTTCTTTTTTTTTCTTTAAAACTTTAAGGGGTCTTACATTAGCCTGACTTTCATGGTTAACATTATAAGGAATTTTCAAAAGATATTTGTTAGCATGAGACAAGTAAACAATGGATACAATATTTGAAGAAAAGATGGCGAAGGTGTTTAGTCAAGAGTGAAATGAAGATCTTTTAATTAAGTTACGGAGTTCCAGCTGGTTTTATTTACCATAATCTTGTATTTTGCCTCATGCACTTGGGTGATACCATGTCTCTGAGCAGATTAAGTGCTAAAGTTGTGAATACACAGTTGTTAAATCAAACAACCTTCCTTTCCTGGGAGGAACTTCATAACACTTTCGCAAATATTGAGCTATAATAGCAATTCCAGTTTCATAAAAACTTCTAATTGAACCTACTAGCCAAATTCATGTAATCCCCGGGAAGCTGCATTCTATCATTTTGGATTTGCTCTTCTCTCTTGAAACACGAGGACTCATGCTGGTCAGCAAGTTCTTCTGTTCCAGAAGTGTAAGGTCTGAATCTCTTATGGTTATTTATTGGTTGACTGACAGCTTCCCTGCAAAATGGAAAACTTCTTTCCATCCGGAAATGTGCTTGATAAGGGATGGCAATCCTATGAGACCTCTCTGCTGTTTGTAATTATCAATTTTAGTTTATATGCCCAATCTATTCTATGATTAGAATACGAGAGATATTCACATACTCAAAATTGCATGTAGCTTAGGGGTTTTTTTTAAGAGGATAGGAACAATATGCATTACTTTCCTCACAGAAGAAAAAGAATATTGTGTTTTTGCCAACGCTTCTTACTTGGCATCACCGTGTCCTGAATACAATTATTCAGTTGACAGCTAGGAAGAACTGTGTGTGTGTAGGTCAAGCACATGCATTCAGAGTCACCCCATGTTTTCGTTTGGTTTTGTTTTATTACAATGGGATACAGTGCAGACTAGGTATCTTTCAAATCTAAAAACTTAATTTTCAGTGTGATTTGTAAGTGCTTTATTCTAAATATTATTACTAGAAGATAATGAGGGAATTTCAAATTATTAAAAAAAACCCTAAGAAATGTTTAAGTGAGGTTGAAACAGTGATTATTTGAGCCACTGACAAATTTACTTTTTCTTCTATGTGGAGCAGGGGGAGCTTCAGGAATTATGTACAGACAAAATTTAAATCTGATTTATGCAAATTCATTCTTAAAATGATATGTTAATTATTTTCCATCGTTGTTGGTCCTCTGGCACCCTCAGAGTTGTTGCTGATATTCATGTGCATTGTCCTAAAGTTGGTGGGTGAATGAATAAATTATATGAAATGTTGTGTTCCTTAATCTTCATAGAGCAAAATCTGTGATGTTGGTGATAAAGCTATTAATATATTTGGAGTTTTTTACATTATATGGAATAGTTCAAGCAACAGGTTTGCAGATGAGCTCTGCTCATCCTGAAGGGCAATGCTGCTTTGTCACCCTGCTTTGTTGTTACCTTGTGAAGGTGGGAGATCAGATAGGACGCTTGATAAATGTACATTTTGATGGTAACGTAGCTGAGAGCACCATCAGTAGGGGAGAACAGTTGTCAATTTTTTTTTTAAGTTAGCCTTTTTATGAATTATTTGACAGACAACATGGGAAGCTGCTGCTAAACTGTTTCTCGGAAAAGTTTTTGTTTTCTTCGTTCTAAAGACTAAACTTTAAATTCAGGTTTAATCACTCTCCCGATTGTTTTAAAATCTTCCTTCTTAATACATGCTTTTCAGAACACAGTCACAGAGAATACTTTTGGTAGGGATTCTGTATTGTTGTTGTCCTTCCCTTTGCAATCCACAAGTATGTCTGCATTTTTCAGCTTACCTCACAATTAACGTTACTGGTCTTTTTCTGCCTCTAGAACATTTATTCTCTGAAAAATGCTTAGTGCTTCATTCTGTTCTTTGCTGTAATAAATGTTGTTTCTACAAGATAGCAAAGTAAATGGACACAAGGAGTGAGATCTTTACTGAGATAGCTAAAATTAATTTTAGAGTAACAGAGGTGAGCCACATAATGGGGTGCAATACATGCCTTTTTTACTGTAGTGAAGCATTTGGACAATATGATGTTGAAGCTGTTTTCTTGCTCAGTAATTTACCTAATTATGAAGTCTCTCCTTTTTTAACAAAAGGAAACTCAGATTTTCTCTGCCAATCTTTTTTGTATTAGCTTGCAATTAATTAAATTTATACAGGTTGTTTTATTCAGATCGTCTGCCTTTTTTATAAGTCCAATTATTTATCGCTTCATTGCTTTGCAAGTTTTTTCCTGCTGTAAGCATTTTTGTCAAACCGGATGTAACTACAGCTTTAATAATGTCTTTCAGTGTAATGGATTATAAAAGATTCTGAAGAAATTGGTGCAAGCAAAGTTATAATTCTTTGTGCTAGTTTTCTTTGCTTATCTAATGACAGCTCTTTCTGCAGAATAGACAAGCTTTTATGTGTCTCTACAGCTTTATAATGTGACTGCCTTACTATGAGCATATTTCTTGATAAATTCTCAATATTAGGGAACAGCCTTTGGTCTAGAATAAAGGGCTAAAGACTGCATAAATGGCAAGCCAATTTACTGAGGATTTTTCTTTGTCTACATCCTGCCTTTTTAACCCAAATGTGCATTTTTCTTGTCATAGGCATTTCATTTTGGGGTTTTGAATTTAGTTTCTTTGGAGGCTTATCAGCTTTTGTGATGCCAAGACCTTAAAAAATGAAAGGTATGGAAAACAAACCCAAAGTGGCAGCAGCAACAACAAAAATAAAACAGGAACAAAGAAAGTTTTTCTGCCTGGAAAATTTGCAAACTAAATGAGCGACAAATCGATAAATACAGATAGGTGAGAATGAACAAAGACAAGATTGATATAAAAAAAGAGGGGGTCAAAAATTGGTTCAGTTATTTGTTGCAACGTCTTACATTCTCATATTCTTAGTGCGGTTTCATTTACTCAGTAAAGCATGTGGCATTAAATGAAATCTGTTTTCCATTTCCACCAGAGAGATCTGGTGTTTACAGGAAAAAATATCTCCCAAGGAAAGGACTGTGTCTTCAAACCTTTTGGTTTTCCTCCTAAGATCGTATCATTCACAGTTAGCTTGTACTCAAATCATTCTAATGCCACCTTCTTCTCAATTTCACTTGTTCTGAGGAGAATATGGATCAAGGTAAAAAGACATCAGTTTGATTATACAGAGTGTGATAATGAGGAGGAAGAAACCTGAACTGAGTATGAGGCATCTGTGAAAGTGGTTCTCAGCTAAGCATATATTGAGTCATAGGAAATCAAAGTCTGTTGGAAAGGACTTCAAGGGTTATCCAGCCTAAACTTTGGGCAGAGCTGGGCTGTGGCCATCCCTAGGTCAGGTCTCTCAGGACTCTGGTCTTGGACACTTTTAAGGATGTCGAGATTCCACAGCATCCATGGACAAAAAATGCTGCATTACTTTTCTAGGGAAATGCTGACTCACTAATGTTCAGCCTGAAGCTCTCAAATATCAGTTTGTGGCTGTTTCCCTTTGCTTACCTGTCTGCCACTACTGAGAATTTGGCTTCCTTGTCTTTGTGGTTCCCCTTCACATCAGCTTGTCGCTCTAGCCTGCCATCCACCAGACTCAACAAGGCCATCATCCTTAACCTCTCCTCATGAGTCAGGGGATCTGGTCCCCTGACCGTTGTGACAGTCCTTTTCTGGACCTCTCCACACTGCTCTTGTGAGGCTGTAAAAACTGGCTCTACAGTATGCCAGGCTCATCGCTGCAGAGTGTAAGATGGGAGTAACCTGTTCTTTGGGCCCTCTTTTAGATGATGCTCAGGGTGTAGTTTGACTCATTCATGACAAGAGGGCACTGCTGGCTGCTGTTTAACTTGGTGTCCCTGGTAAGTGCTGAGACCTGTGTTGGCTGCTGGTCCATACTGCAGTTACACTTCTGAAAGTGTAAAACTTTGCCCTTGTCTGTGTTGAACTTCATGAGGTTCATGATGCTCAGTCCTCAGTTTTGGTGAGGTGTCTCTCAATCGAAGTTCTGCTGTTTATGTCAGTCATTTCTTCTGCTTCAGTGTCATCTACAGGTTTGCTAAGGATACAGTCCGGGTAGATCCGTAGAGTGTTGTACAGTGATTGTAAAGGATGTAGGGGACCAGCAAGAGGAAAAGGATGATAATTTTGGCATTAATAACATGAATATGACCCTGGTGGGACTTACTGAGGTCATCTTTTGAATGTACAGGAGAATGGTTGCTGCTAGTTTTTTCCAGACACTGAACTTGGAAAAACTTGCTGGGGTCTGCTTAAGACAGTATTTATTGTAGGGAAGAAGCTAAAGATCCTGATCTCTATCCATTGACTCTGGTTTGGTTTACTGTGTTTCAGAGAAACCCAAACTCGCTCTTGGGAAGTATTCCTTAGTGAGCTCTGTCCCAAAGAGCTCACTGATCGTCAGAGCAACTCATAAGTCCTGTTTTCTCTGATATATGCTCTACCAGTCTAGCTAGCCATGTTCTTGCTATTCTGCTTCAGTTTTCTTTTTTTTTTCTTTTTTCTTTTTTTAACTCTTACCACCACATTTCCAGAAGCCTCATGAGTAACACAGTCCGTTAGGATGTGGAGGATGTGCTTAACATGGACTTAGTCTCCTCAAGTTCAGGAGGCAGTTAAACATTCTCTTGCAAGCTAGACAAGTTGTCCTGCCAAGTTGTTGTATGAAGAGAGTAGTGTCTTCTGTCTTTAGGGTTCTAATAGTTTTAAATATGGGAGTCTTACCCCTATTCAACAGTAAGGATTCCTAGGCTCATAAAGCAACTCACTGCACTCTTGAGGCAAGTGTCTAAAATTTGAAGATAAGACTTAAAACTGCACTCCTGCTCCTCTTGACCTTGTAAATAAGTGTAATTGTAAGACCTTGTAAGTAAGTGTATTAATAATTATGTTGAAATAATTTTATTATTTCAGAAATAGGAAGTCGTTAAATCTTTCCAGACTTGATCAGGAAACTCCTTGAGTTAGCATTATGTTCTCTTGTGCTCTTCCATTAAAAAGTGTTAAAACTCACAGCTGACCTGAAATTTAGCAGTTATCATATAGGTAAGAATCTTGTCTTCAAGCTTAAATTTTAAACCTGTGAAAACTCAAGGGAAAAAGTAGTCATCTATACAACTTTTCAAAATTTCAGCCCAGTTTCTGAGGGGGGCTATTCTATGATTGTCAGAATAAGATAATTAAGTAACCAATAGATATTTGCACCATAATTGTTGAAATGAAAGAACTTTTTCTGTTGTGTATCATTGAAGCATTCTCCTCTCAGTGGAGGAGAAAAACCAAAAAGGCATTTAGTAGCTAGCTGTGTACCAGAAGCACAACTTTGCTTGCCAGAGCACTTGGGAAACAAGCCTGTGTTTGACAGCTCTTCTGGACAAAGGAGATGCCTTCAGAGTAGATGCTGATTGCAGTACATTTGTTATAAAAGATTGAAATTCTAGCATAAACTACCCAGATGATTACCTTCCTCAGAAAATTTAATTATTATTTTCTGTTCCTCTATAGTCTTAAATGTTTGTAAAGTAACCATTTACACTTTTCTTCTAGTGAGATACTGTCATTTGTTCTCTCTTTCTGATGCAGGGCATATGTGACAGAAGTTTCTCCTGCAGGCTCACTTGCTATCAGCTGGTTTAACAAAAATGTACTCTTCAAACTTTTCCTCTTTATAAAGCATATTGCTTGTTTGTCTAGGGTGGTGATTCAATGGCATTATAGTATAATTTGTTGTAGTGCCACAGCAGACAGTGAGAAGATGCAGGTTTTGAGTGTGTGCAGTTAATTAGATTAAATGTATTTCGACAGACACCTAGTAATTAGACTTTAAAATTTGTTTTCTTTTTGCATTTAATTATGTTTTATTTCAGCCCTTTGCTGAGAAGCTTTTCATTAGCTGTTAGGAGTTTGTGTTACTGAATTTGACTGAATTTCATGAAGAGATATAAGTCAAGTCATTATGAGCTTGTATGTGCAGAGCTGTCAGTGTGTTTTTCTGAAATGATTTCCAAGCTTAGGATGCTACATGTTTATGAAGTGACTGGGTTTAAGAGACAGTTTAAGCACAGGGAATAAGCTCAGATTGCATGTGTAGCTAACCGTGCTGCTCTACTATGATTTATGCTGCCAGTGCTACTTGGCACATGACTTGTGTTGAAATAAACAAAGAAATATAGTAAGTGTTTTACTACATCCACCGTAAGTTATAGTAAACCCTTCCACTAAAGTATATACTTAAATGTATTTCCTCAGTTTGACAGAGTTGTTTCATAGAGGAGATCAATAATCTTCTGCCACTGCTGGTCCTTTTCCTTCCTCAGTACTTGTTTTGTGAAATTGGTACTGAAGCTGTTTGGTTACACTAATGGCATATTTTTTCCTATTTGATGCACTTTATTTAAAACCAAAACCCCCACTGGATGTAGGACTTCTTCTTCTTACCTGCTTTTCCTTAAGTCCTGGCATGTAAAGATTATTTTTATTCTGAAAGAATTGATTTGTAAGATTGTTCTCACACAACATGTATCTTCCCATGTTGTTCCCCAGAGAGTGTTGTGAGGCATTCATTTTAACATCCTCTCTCAAGCTGTAGCATAGCTTTTGGGAATGTGGTTTTTCTTCTGTGAGTAGACACTGTGTAATATTTTACTATATTGATGGATAAATGAGAGAGACAAAATAAGGGGTATGTAGTGAAGCTCTTAATCTTTAACTCATTCCTTGAAATACCAAGTTTTCTTGCACACTTAACTCTATTGGCATTATTAAGCTCACCTATATGGTTATGCCTGGCTTTATGCTTTTGTGAACACTAAACATGAATGGAAATTTGATGACTAATGGATTAAAGGATAGATAAGGAGCTACATGATGAACTGCCTCTTCACTGTAGCCAGCCCCCTGCCCATTTTCTCTCTTCACTACACTTTGGAGCACTGAAGAACCAGTGCTCATCAGACCAGTGCCTCAGGCTCTTGCATTGGATCAGCTGGCTTTATTGCTGTGATCCAAATCTTTTTATCATCTCTTTCATGTGGACTGATTTTTTAAAATTTGTTGGTCAGAAATCACGATAGTTAGAGTATATAATGAATTTAAGGTTTGAGGTATTGCAAAATCTTTCTACTGTAGCTGTTCTTAGGGCAAAACAAAACAAATGTGCCTGTAAATGCACAGTATTTCTTTTGAGTTACTGTGGGAGCTTAGGACTGGTAAAAAGCAGTGCTGACAGAGAAACAGCTCTTCTGGGGACTGAAAATAATGCTAGGCTTTACTTAAAATGTCTGAAAATCTTTCCTGAGATTTTTGTAATGAGCTTGTCCTGAACAAGCTGAATCAGTGGAGCTGGAAGAATCCTCACCATGTTTCTTCTTCTAGGGAAGAGTGAACATAGAATATGTTGTCTGGGCCATAATGCCTGCATGGAGGGAAAAAACTGAATTGTACCTCTGACATTTTTAAAATATCCCAATACACAGATTTGAGTGTTAGTACTGCTCTTGATATTGGGGAGGTGGAGGGGTTGTTTGGTTTGGTTTGGTTTGTTTTTGTTGTTGTTTGTTGGTTGGTTTGCTTTGTTTTGTTTTTATTTTCTTCTGGAATTCCAAATAAATTGGTAATATGAAGTGCTCATTTTGGGAGTTTTGGTTCGTCGTTTCAGTGTTTTTCTTGCTGTTTTTTAGGTTTTTTTTCTCTGATAGTTATTCCTTTTTGTTACTCATATCCAGACAAAACACCAGTATAGCAATGAGAGATATCCTATGTGTACACATGGTAATAGCCTTACATTTGTTTCTTCATTATTTTTCACCGTTCTTGACTCTGTCACTCATTTGTAGGGGGAAACCTGAGCCAAGTAAAGGAAGTGCACAGAAAGCATACTTGATCGTACACTTACAAATCAGCAACTTCTTTGTAACAGACATGTTATGAACATCAGGATTGCATCTACATCAGGGTTTTGTGACATACTGTCCTTGCTGGCATATCTTAGTTCTGGTAGGAGAGAGGGAATTCAGATGTAGCCATTGAAAGACAGAACACAGTTGATGACATCTTAGTATTGTTGCATTTAGAGCATTTATTCAGTAAACCCTCGGTTTGTATAGGTCAACTCTGTTATTTTTATTTAACAATGCAAACAAGGAAAGTGTAACTATAAAAATAATAAAGCCACAGCAGACTACAGGAGACGTTGTTATCTGACAGTAAATATCCACATGACTGTAAGGGTAAGGTAGGTGTGTGATTTAAGTTACGCCCTTAGATGTCAAATTTTACCAGTTTTTGTTGCAACAGGAATAGAAAGACGTGACAAAATTACTAGAAAGCTGGCAACCACGTGAGGCTGAATGTTCATTTGTCAAGCAGAATAGTCTTTGAAAGAATATACCAATGTAAGCAATTTTGCATTTGCTTTTCCTTCAATAAACAAAAATTCCGACCCTGAGCATTGAGACAGTTTGTCACTATTTCTATTCTCTGCATAAATGCAGCTTTACAGCCATATTTCTTAATTAGATTTTAGAACTTAGATCTTTGCCAGCCATTCTTTGTTTTCACATTCTGTGTTTGAGCAAAGCAAAGTACTGTCTGAATTTTAGCTGACAAATGTTTGCTAGAGTAAAACCACCAGAAGCTACTGTATGTCTTGATAGGTAACATTTAGGAATGTGATAAAATAGCAAGCAGTACGTTTCTAACAGATGCCTAGCTCTGGCTGGACTTGCATTTAGTATGTACCTTTGATTTCTGAGTTTCTACTCAGACTTTTTTCTTTGCCTGTTTTTATTTATTTAATTCACCAAGATGTATGATTGTTTTTACCTTAATCTGGGATTAACCTTAGCTTTTCAATGAATAAAGTTTTTCTTGTTGTTTTGTTGTTTCTGAAAGATGCTGTTAGCCTGTATCTCCATGACAGTTTCCTTTTAACTTTTAATCAAGCCTTTCTTTAGAAGTGATGTCTGCTGGCACTGTTTTCAGTGTGGTCTGTTTCAGTGCGGGACATGATGTCTCTGGGATTTAATTCCTCTAGCAGTTCTATTTAATCTCTTTTTTTAATAGGCTGTCTCATTTCTGTGTCATTTTCCTTTTGGAAGTCACGTACAGTTGTGGAGGATTTTTTGGCTTTTGTAACTCCTGTAGGGATATTGAGTCTGAATGCATTATCAGTGTGCCTTTCAACAGAAAGAAGTTGAACAAGATCCTGCACACACTCTGGGACCATATTTCTAATGGTTTCCCCAACCAGCTCTCCATGAAATGATTACTGTAGTGCTAAAAGTTTCTTCTCTGGTTTGTGTCCCAGTGTGATACTTGCCTGATACTCATGGGTATCTGCCATTACAATTGTATTTCCTTCCCTCATTGCCTCTTTGATTTCTCTTAGTGGATCGTTGGTGGTCAGTGGTACCAGTCCATGAAGGCAGTTGATAATACAAAGCTGCCTTGAGCTCTTGCATTTGAATCCAGGAGCACTAAAATTTTCCTTCTTACAAAAATTTGGTCAAAGGCAGAATACTCCACTGGACTCTTACTGCGGACACCTGAGAGCTGAGACTTTCTGCTTAGAAAACTTCATTCTATCTAATACCCTGTTGTCCTTCCATTGGAAGAGCAATGCATCAAGCTCCAAGCCTTTTATAACTGGTCCACAAGATCTGGCTTTTCACAGGAACAGGACGTAATTACAGAATACTTCAAGTGTGTCCCTATTCCATCACAATTGTTTATCCCTTTTTCTGAACACGAACTCATGCTTTGGTGGGGAAAAAATGTACATGCTGTGGACATCTCCAGAGCTCTTCTCTAGTGTAATCATGTATTTGTTGGTTTTTGTCGTCATGCTGGAATAGTACAGATATCCAAAGGGTGTACGAGGTAAGACTGAATTGCATCACTAATTGAAATTAACAGGAATCCCTGGCTCTTTTTATTCAGCCATCTCCATCATTCAGCCATGCTCCAGTTACCTCTGCATGTATTTGTTCAGAGTATTGTCCATTCAGATTGCTGTAGTACAGCTAGTAATAATTGACTGGTATTTTAATGCTAATCTGTACTATTCAGCTTCTGGGTCCAATTGCTTATTGTTGAACGGATAGAGAATCAATGGTGATTTTTCTCCACCTCTCCCCTGGATTATATGTACTACATTGTAGCTATTTAAATATTAAGAAAAACTGCAAAGTTCCAAGAATACGATGCTATTATTGTGCAACAATAATACAGCTACCGACTCTTTAAATATAGAGTTTTTGTGATGGAATAGAACACTTTTTTTTTTTTTGAAGCTGATACTTTTCATAGGTTTTGTTGTTTAGCCTCAGTTTAAAGTGATAGTATTTGTAGTAACAGCAAAAAAATTCAAATAATGTATTTTGCTAAGAAACTTGCATCTTTCATATGTAGGTAGAACTTTATCTAAAACCAAAATCAGCTCTTTGGCAGAATTTTTTTTCCTGGTGGTATTCACAAGGTTAAGTCATAAAAATGTTTTTCCCATCTAGCTTTGTAGATGTAGCTATGAAGTGCCAGTTGGTAAATAAATAATTCAGGAAGAAGTCTGTTGAATTAATTTTGCTTGGAATTAGACAGCTAATTCTACTTACTGTGCTGATAAGTTGTTGTATTGAATGGTAGAATTGTTTTGCTTTCTTCCATGGGGGAAAAGTAACCTTAAAATAAGACAGGGAATCACTGATTTTATGCATAAGATTTATGAGTCTTTGTTACATGATAAATGAAAAGAGTAATATTTGGCTTTTACGTGGGTCCTTAACTGTATCAGTAGTTTTGATAACAATGAGGTTTATCTATTAAGTGATTATGATAACATAATCCAAGTGTAGGCCTAACCACAGATGTAAATACCCTAGTTGGAGTGAAAAGAACCAGGTGGGGCAGAGGGAGGAAGGTGAGTCTTACTGTTCTCATTCTTACACTGCTGCAAGACTGTAAACACCACATCAGGGCTAATCTTAGTGCCTTGAAACTATGTTCTATAAAACTGTATGATCAGTGCATTTATTCTGGTTCGATTCCCTGGCATCTAAAATGCTGAGTAGGCCAAATTTAGCCTTCTGTGTTCACCTGTGTGCATTTTAGACTTTGTCTCCAAACTATGGTGCTCCAGCTCCCCCAAACATACAAGTGCGGAGGGGGTCCTGAATTTAGTGACTCTTTCTTGGTTGAGATGCCTGCCGTGCAGTCGTCCACTCTCAGAATTTTGTCAGCAGTCTACGTAATGTTAAATACATTTCTGTGTTTACATTTTTATTTGGTGTAATTGCATGGCTGAATTTTGACTTCATAGCTCTAGAGTATATTATTCCCAGAAGATTAAGAGAATTCTAGGTGTAAGGAATGCAACAAAGCAGCAGTAAGTTCTGTGTGGAACAGTGACGTTGCTTAACAAGATAGGCTTGTTTTTACAAAAATGTTATGAAACACTGAAATTTTGGCTATACAAATAGTTATGGAGTGGGAAAATTTGTTAAAAATGTAAGGGTATATAGTGAAACTTGTGCAGGATGAACTTGTCATGAACAACTAATTCTTCCTATTATAGTTAGTTTTAGTACTGCTGCTATTATGGAATATCTGGTTGATGCACCTGAATATTGTACAGTCTAGAAGAAAAGCTTCTAGGGCTAGAACTAAAGCTGAAACTTCTATTTTTTGTAGTTAAAATCTTTACAGTTACTTTTATAATAATTAGATAATTTTATTTTCAAAAGGATATCACATAGTGTTATTGGACTGTTTCAAGTGCTAAAATTGTGCCTGAGTAGTATGAATTTGAGTATGATAAGTGTTCCTGCATCTTCCCAGGGCATGTGTGTTTTTCATAACTTTTTGAATACTGAGGAGTAAAATACAGATTTATTGTTTTATATATGAATTTTATATGAATAAGGAAGGATTTTGGTTATTTTCTTTTCAAATTTTTACTTCAGCAAAAAATTATAGAATGAATAATAGATATCAGAGGTGGAAAATAAACTTATTGAGCTGTCATTTGCGTGTTCATGAGTATGGCATTAAATATCATGTATATTTATCTGCTTTGTTACACTGTAAATTCCTAGCTGTTTCAGCTACATGGTTTTTACCAGGTATTTTTTATAGCCTAATAAATATCAACATACGAAAGTTTTCCTTGGCATCCCATTTATTTTTGTTCTAACGTCAGACTATTATTTCTAATAATTGTTATTTCCTGAGTAATACACCATGTTTCTTTGTATACATCATACGGGAGTAATCCTTTTCTTCAATAATCACCTTATTTCTCTTTGTTCTCTAAGATAGGGTTGCTTCTTTATGCTGCTTCTCAAAACTTTTCTGTTTTTCTGATAACTAAAGAACTAAGTTTTAGCTTCATTCATTAATTAGTGGAACTCTGAGAAGCAAAAGATACATACTGTATCTGTCCAGTAGTGAAATAGCATCGTTACTGATAGGGACCTTTGGGGGATCAGGTTGGACGTGTAGGTTATTTGGTGCTGGATTCACCCTGCTTGCATTTCAAGCTGTAGTTGTGAAACAGAAAGTTGTTGGTGGCAATATCCTACATGAGAAGGATTTTCTTTATGAATATACTACTGATATAAAAAAAAATTTGGAAATTGTGGACTGACAGTAGTAAAAATTTGTCCATGAATCATTGTGCTAATCAGATACATTCAATGGTTTTGCATGCTGGTATAACAGCATTCGTGGAAGAGTAGAATTTTTCATTGGCAAAACTTGAACCTTTTAATAATTGTATGTGTCTTCTGGGAAATTTTTTCACTACTTGAAAAACAGCTGAGGTCTTCCCTAGCCTAGGGGCTTTGTAGAAGCCTGAATATTAGGGCTAAAGGAACTTTGGATCATGAACTATCCATTTACTGCAAGCAAGCAGATTTTTTTTCTGAATGAGTCTGTCGTGGGTTAGCAAGCATAGTCTCGGAAGTGATGTTCTTGCAAAGGGGTGCTTACAGCTCTTCTGTGACCTGACAGAACCTATCAGCTGGCCAGTTTGAATATGGACAATTCTTTAAGCCACTTAAATTGTGACCGCCTCTGTGATCCACGCTTAAGAATAGACAAAGCCTGATCAGAGCTCCCTGTCTCATTTCCAGTGCTGGGACAGGTGGCTGCAGGCCCTGTGTGGGGGCCAGTGGGCCCGGCCCAGGCCCTGCTCAGGCCAGGCCAGGCTGGGCCATGGCCATCCTGGAGCCAATGGGCCCTGTTCCACCCGTGGAACCCCCCCACAGCCCTGCTGTGGGCAGCCGGAGCAGCTCGGCTCCCCCTCTCCAGTGTGGCCAAGATTCAGCTGAAACTGCCCTGGTGTCCAGCAGAGATCATGTCACCAACAGCAATAAGCGACATTCCAGCTGCAAGGCCTAGGTGAGATTAACCCTTTTAGTGCTATGAAGAGCTGAAAACCTGAGGGAAGAGAAAGAGGAGATGCTTAAAGCTGAAATTCTGTTGTAAAGCTATGATATATCAGAGTACCCATTGTAATTTCATGAAGGCATGGGGGGTGGAGCATTCAACTTGTACTTGTGAGCAAAAGCACCTGCGCTGAGATAGGCAGATGCTGAAGCAGCTGTAATTTCATGAGAAGTTTGAACAGGGAGAGATGGAAGTGATGAGGACTCTTACTCCACATGGAAAGGGGAAGACCTCAGTTCCTAGAGATGCTCCCAGAGATAGTACTAACAATGAAGATGAGGAGGACCCTTTGCTCCCAGGGAAGGAGGAGGGCCTCTGTTCTTAGAGATGAAATGTTCCCAGAGATGGATGAAGAGAACTTTTATTTCTCAACCTTCAATTTATACCCCAGTAATTCAAGAGTGGACCCTCGAAAGCAGTTGTGGGAAAAGCAGCAAGTCGTGGGAAGGGACTCACATGCGAGCAGAGAACCAACCCGGGCGGCTGTCTCATTGTGATAATGTTTTCATAGCATGGGCAAGAGAGACTCCTCTTCTTAAATGGACTGAACAAGGTTATTATGGAAGTGGTAAACAACTGAACATCTCAAGGGTTGTCTTTTTACATTGTCAGTGGGAGAAGGGAGAAAGGGGGGGGGGGAAGGAGAAGTGTTCTGAAGGTGTGGTGGTTTTTTTCCCTTCTTTAATGTCTGTTAATAAACTCCTTTATATTCCTTCAAGTTTGGTGCCTGCTTTGCGTTTCTCCTAATTCTTATCTTACAGAAGGTAAATAGTAATGATTATTTTAGACCAAACCACTATACTAAATTGGTGCTTTTGCCCAGTTACAAACCGAACCCGCTACAGAGTCCTTTACCATAAACCTTTAAACCCTCAGCACGTTAATAACCCAAGCAACAAGTTCCCTCAGCAGGTTGCTCTCCTACCAATTTGACATGATGATTATGAAAACATATAACCACATAACCATATAGCCTCACTTTCTCTTATTCTGAAATATAAGGTCAAAGTCTATGTGACAAAACTGAAAATATTTCATAGCATAAAAATTATTTTTTTTCTTTAGTTGATAAGGGTGATGGCATATATGTGAGTGATCTGCCACCATGCTTTTAGAAAGCAAGTTTTTTTAAAAAAAACTCTGTGTAAGTCTTTTACTCTGCTGTGAACATTGTAATGCTCTATTAAAACCAAAAAGCATAACTGTTCCCTGAAACAGCACACAAGATTTGCGATTACTTTGAGAACTATTGATTTTAAAGTTCTTGAAGAGTGCCTGTAATCAGCATAGCTGATGACTTCTTAATTAGACTAGTCCTGTGAGAATTTGGCTCCCCATACAGTATGTTTATGAATCTAATCAACCAGGCAGTGAAAAAAACAATTATAGATACTATCTTTTTTTTTTAAATCACAAAGGAGCAAGAATTGCAACACTGGAACTCTTGCTTCTGTGATAATTAAAACACGGATCTGAATGAATAGAAATAAAAAAGTAAATAAAATAAAATACTGCTGTGAAGAAGTCAATTCACCCCAAAATGAGGTCCTTGGCAGCTAATAGAAGTAAGACAAGGCCATAAGAAACTCTTGGACTGTGCCAAGACTGTGCCATAAAATCCAAGCTACCTGCTGGACTAGTGTGCATCAATTTCATTTTTTTCCTTTGGGGATTTCTCAAAGCACAACAAGTCATTTTTGAGAGTTTTTGGTTTTATCATGGCAGGTCAGTCAGTCTGTTGTCTATATTAAAAGAGGAAAACAAGTATTGTCTAATATCAATTAATGTCCGTGGATTTGTCTTGTTTCTTACTGACATATATGTGTTACAAATTTGTCATTAGTTGTCCTTTGTGTATAAAGTGGTTTATAGTGAAAATAGCTAGAAACAGTGGTTAGATTCAACATTAACCAGATCTGTTATTTCTTCCATTTAGTTTTTCAATAGGTTAGTTGTTCATTCACCATCCATTTATGACTGCCAAGATTTCGAGCTCTGTGCTTGCTGTTCCAACTGTGTTGGCAATTAAATGGTGTATTGTATTCTGTGAACACCTTGCTATAGTTGTTGCGGATGTCAGTCTGCCTGGTGACTAACATCTGTCTGCGGTTCAATTATTGCTTTTTCTTTCCTTTGGGAAGAGGTTTGTGCATGGATTTTTTCTTGTCGTTGATAGAAAAGACTTGGGTTTTGGTTTTGCACTACGATTATGTGGAAAGGTTGAGTTCATTAAATGCCTGTGAGAGAGTTCTGATGAGTCTAGGTAGGTCAGGAGCTAGAGGCTTTTACAACTAGAAAACTTTGTTTTTGCACAAATAAATCTATCCCATGGGGCAGGCAATTCTACTTCACTTTTGGAGTGGAGTTGTTATTTTCTTTTATTCCAGACCTCTTTTACATCCTTGTGGCTCTATTTAAGCTAGACCACTCACTGGTTGCCTAAAGCTGTGCTCTGAAACCTGGCACTCAATACTGTGCCAGGTACAGAGCAGAGGGACAAAATTTACATTCTCACAGACATGATTTACCTTATTGTAAATAGCCGTAATCCACCTATGAATCTTGCCTATGAGTGATTCTCAATTATACATATATGTGTGTATATATATATGTGTTTTAATTACTGAATCAGTAGAAAGTTGAACAGTAGGAACTGATGTCAGAAGGCCACCTGGGACTTTCAAAGATGAAGGTATTTATTACTTTTTTCCCTGGTTTACATCTTCAGGTTTCCCTTTCCTTATTTAGCAGCGATTTTTGTGAGGGACTATTGGCAGTAGTGGGGCAGGTGTCCACCAGGCTTACTGGGTCTTGTGGGGAAGGCCCACCAGAACATCATTTGTAGGTGTATTATACTCTTTGCCATATTCAAAACAGTTTAATATCTTTTTCTTGATTACATGAAAAGAATTTGGATAAAATAAGGATATTCCTCCTAACAATTGGAGAGAGACTTTCAGAGTTTAACACAAGATATCTGGTATAATAAGATGTGTTGGAAAGTGGTTACTGTGAGAAAAAGTGTTTATGGTTAACAAAAAGACACCTGATGGCAGCTCTAAGAATTAGAGGTATTTTCTTAATTTGACAAGAACTACCAATATATCATGTTAGTCAAGATGCAGCCACAGGATCATGAAAACTACATCCATAAGGGCATGACTCCCTACCATGCTTGCTCTCTTGCCCTTTGACTAGACTCTGTCTTGGAGGGCAGGAGCATGCTTTTGTACACAGAGTGTGTAGGCTTTTCTGATTGGCATTCTGGGTAGCTTTGCTTTAATGATAACTATGTTAGTAGGTGGGTTTGGTTTTTTTTTTTTATTTGCTGGGTTTGGTTGTTGGTTTTATTTTCCTTTTCTGAAGGATCTAATCTTTATTTTTCTCTGAGGTTTTACATCTCAGCAGGGACCTGGAACATGATGATCATTTTCTTTCTCAATTCAGTTCTATTTCAAGTGAACTGTAATAGAGGGACAATTTTCAGCCTCTACAGATGACGTGGAAAATATGCTTGATGATGTATCTTGGGGATATTTACTTAAGTGCAGAACAGTGATTGAGTTTTGAGATGATGAGCTTTGAGTTGCAGAACTTGATGTCTGAAGTAATTAATGACAAAAAATGGGATCCTTAAGTGTATTTTAGCCAGCCTGTGCTAAATGAGTGCTTCAATGAGGCAGAGTGTATTGGAAAAACACGCGTAAGAAGCAGGGAACAAATGCAATTTAGATAGTGGGAAAGAATCTACAGAAATATATGTTTCTCATATGAGCTTTACCTCAAATCATTGCAAATTTGCACATCTCTAGAGATGTTTTCTACCTAATCACTTAAGAATCTTCATGGATGTGTGATGGTTGTTATGTACAGTTTTTTTGCAGTTTATTACCTGCTCTGCATCCGCTTCTGCTGAAAGAAATATAGCTAGAGCATTGTAGAAGAGGGCTGCTTTCCTTCAGATGCTAAGAAATATTTTTTGGTAGACATGATGGTGAGGAAGGAGTGACTGTTCCTTGCCAGCAAGCAACTCCCCATATTTGCCTGGGGAATGGCTTTGGTAGTCTAGGTGGAGCAGGTAGTCAGAGACTCATTCAGCTGCTAGAAAGGCTTAAAACAGGCAGTAAGGTGGGCTTTTCAGATGCAGGCAGGCTTCTGTGGGTTCAGTTTTTACAGATGGGTAGAAAGGTCTTCTGAAAAAGAAGTGCCTGGAGTTTGTTACAAACCAGATGCTTGCCAGAATTTCCGGCTTGGTCTGAGACCAGTACAAAGAAACTTGCAGTGCAGGGATGGGGGAAGATGACTATGTGCAAAATGTTTCATTCTGCTTACCCTTTGCAACCAAATTCCTTATTCCAAGATTTCATTCTTCATTTGAACTAATTTTCAAGAAAAAAGTGCTGCATCAATTTATAAGAATTTATCGTACTTGATGACTTCAGCTTAAAGCAGCAGTGTGGGTAAATCCACTGAATGGATTTTGGATTCTGGCAAATTTGAGTGACCATTGCAGTGTGCAGCAACACACTTGCAGAAGAAGCAGAAGCAAATGCCAGCCATTGTTTAAATTAAAGAGCTTACCTTTTTTCCCTTTTTTTTTAAATTTTTTTCTCCTTAAGATCTTAACAGCCTTTTTCAGTTCTAGTGAAGCTCCTTTGGTCTTCAAAAGTCAGCTACTGGAAAAAGTTTCGAAACAAACCGATGATTGTATTTTCATGTTTTCAGTGGCCAAATAGTATCTTGAGTTTATGAAGTTTAGAATACCTCAATGTAGCAGTGATTGAGATGCTGGTATTCCTTGAGTATTTACTAGGGAAAAGGTCTGAGAAGATACACCTTGCTTGTGCATAAGTAAAATGGAGCGGGGTTTGATTTTTCGTTAGGTTGGTTTGTTTTCTTTCTTTTCCTGAGAAAGGTGAAAATAAAAGTTTCAGCTAAAAATGCTTTTGTTCCTATGGCAGTTTCTTTATTAAGATTTTTCTTAGAACTAGCCATTCACTTCAGGAATTCAAGGTATACATGTTGTCTTAACATGTTGCACAGTTTTTCTAGAGCAGTTATGGTATTGTGGCTTGGTTTAATTAATGTAAAGGCAGTATAATAGTGTAATACATAATGTAAAGGGTACATAGTAGTGCACCTTTCTAGCAGAGAAAAGAAGTAATGCAGTGGAGATTTTGTGAATATAGGGTACTGAATTGTGGACTAAAAATGTTAAGTGAGAAAGGCTGGTACTGGTCAGACAGTGCCTTGAATGTTTCTTCTGTTTTGGAAATTGGATTGCCTGAGGCATGAACTTAAGTGTTTTGCTTCAACTTTAGGACAACAATTTCATCATATTTGCATCTTATATATGCAGGAACTCCAGCTGTACTTCCCTTAGCTTGTTACGTAAGACTTTGTCAGTTTAGCAGGAGGCACACTAGGATAGGCAGTCCCCTAAATGTGCCAATGCTACTTCTGGGTGGCACCATCATGGATAGCAAATCTTATTTCCTCTTTGCAGAAATCATAGCACAGAAGCTAAAGGCTATGTTATGACACCTCTCTGTCTTACTTCTATGTCATCCCCAGTGTATTTTATTGTCATAAGGAAACAAGCACCAGATTCTCTGTGACCTAGTGAAGTTTGTGCACCCTGGTTGTCTATCCTTCACCCTGTGTTATACTTTCTTTTGGTTTCTGCAGATGTAGATTCATAAACAGTTCTAACTCAGCAATACGTCAAAAATACTTCCTTTCTTCTGCTTTTACTTCCTTCCTTGATTTTAGAAAAAGGATCATTTGAGCAGCCTCCTGGTAACTTGGTTTGGAAGACACCAAGGAAGGTTTAAATGAACTCAGCATAAAAAAAAATAAGCTAGTGATGATTTTAATTGAGAAAAAATTCTAGCTGGATTCATAGGTGGGAAAAATTGTTTCCAGGGGAGGTAGAATGGCTCCCAGTTGCTGTGTTAGGAATGAAGGTCTGTAATAGGATACAGGATTTGGGGACAGAAAGGTATGTGTAGTACTTCTTCCTCATGACAGCTTGCTGAATATCACTTGACAACTAGGTACTATGAATTCTGAAATTCATGAACTCAGAGAACTGAGTTTTCTTCAATTAAATATTAATTTAAATGATAGATTAATATTCCATTCACAAAGTGTTGAAATAGAACATAAAATAAGGTTATGGATGAGTTGACATAACATTTAAATTGTAAAACAGTCATCCCATAAGTAGGAAATGCAAAATGAGAGATACAGCTCACTTCATAGACAATTTCAAAATTTGAAAATTTTTTCGTATTTTGAGTGATATGCAATACCTGTTTTGTATAGTGAATGAGGATGGCAGGGATTGAGATTTATTAATGGCAAAATCTACGAGAACTGGGAAAACAGATGGTGCTTTGAAAAATTTACACAATGAAATCCTAGTGTTCACATTATGAAAAAATTATAGTGTAAGGCAATTGAAAAAAAAATCACAGAATACTTATTCCTATAAATACTTTTGCCTAGTTCATTTGTTTATTTTAATATTTTTTTCACCACTAATTGAGCACTAATGTTGCTGATGGATATGAGAATAATTACTTTCAAAGCAACAGACATAATGAGAATGTAGTGATTCGGTTGCTCATGAAGTTGACTCTATGCAAGAACATAGTGGACCATAACAAAACGCTGTGTAGACACTTTAATTCTCAGTGTAGGTGAGAAGCTTCACCTGGGTTCCCTATTTTAAAATAACATATGTTCATTCTTAAGAGAATCACGGAATAGTTGAAGTTGGAAGGGACCTCTGGAGATTGTCCAGCACAACTTCCCTGCTTGCAGCAGGGTGACATTTAGTAGGTTGCACAGGGCTGTATCAAGTCATTTTTTGAGCTTATACAAGGATGAAGACTCTGCAATCAGCCTTGGTGACATTTTCCAATGTTTGCCCAATCTGCCAATAAGAAAGGCTTTCCTGATGTTTAACTGCAATTTCCTGTATTTCAGTTTGTGTCCATTTCCCTCTGCCCTGTGACTGGGCACCATTGGCAAACACCAGTCTCTCTCTTCTTTTTATGTGTCCCGTTAAGTATTTCTAAGTGTGGATAGGATCCCCCCGAGGCTTCTCTTCACCATGCTGAGTGCCCCCATCTCTCTCAGCTTCTCATCCAAAAGATGCTTTTGTCCCTTAATCATCTTTGTTGTCCTTCATGGAACTTCCTTCACTGTGCCCTCTTGTAATGGGGAGTTTGGGGCTGGAGTCAGCCCTCCAGATGTTTCTTGCTAGTACTGAACAGAAGGAAAGAGCACTGCTTTTGACCTCCTGGAGAGGTCAAGTTGCTGTGAGCCTCCTTTGCTCTGAGGGCACACTGCTGGCTCACGGTCAGCTTGTCTACCAGGACCCTCAGGTCCCACTTGGCAAAGATGCTTCCCAGCGATTTGGCCCCCAGCCCATACTGGTGCCTGAAGTTCCTCCACAGGTACAGGACTTTGCACTTCCCCTTTGTTGCATTTCATGTCTTTTGCTCTTTTCTCAGCCTGTCAAGGTTCCTCTTAATAGCAACACAATCCTCTGATGTATCAACTACTTCTAGTTTTGCATTGTCTGTGAACTTGCTGAAGGTGCACTCTGTCTCACCTTGCAAGTTATTGATGGAGGTGTTGAACAATATTGGCTCTCATATTGACACCTGGGCTGTGTCTTTGATGACTGGCCTACAGCTGGACTTGTGCTTCTGATCCACAATGCTTTGAGCTCAACACTGTGGACAGTTTTCGTTGTTAATCACTGTTGATTTTAGATGGAGAACTTGATTAATACTAGATGTTTGTGTGAGCACAATTGAATACACATGGAATGTGATAGTCTGTGCACAGAGACCAAAATATTTTGCAGAAGGCAATAGTGTGTTGTTAACATAATTCACCTAAAAAGCTAATCGGCAAATACAGAAATCTGGCTTCCTGATTTCTGAGGCTCACGGGAAGCATGAACATCTGCTTCACCTGGCTCTAGATAATCCACTGATCTTCCAGTGTCCTCTTGTTTTCATGCCAGGTAAGGGTGGAAATTTTGGAAAGACAAAAACTTTCCTGGTTGCTCTGTCTACGTGGGGAAACCTGAGATCAGCAGGGTTAGTGCCATCAGAAGAGTAACTTAAAAAAATTTGGCCACATATAAGTGAGAAAGATGCCAAACATACCAAGTGGGGAAATAAATGCATCTACGGCAAGGTGCTGGGCTGTCACAGATGGCTTTTAGTCATTGTTATTCTAAGGTTAAAACCAGTGTGTAATCTTCAAGCATGTTCATATAAGAGTGCAGTTTTGAGAGATAAGGAACAGGGTGATGCTGCTTTGCATATGAAAGATCACAGGATGAATATGAAAATAACCTTCTCTCACATTTGATCCTTAGTGTTAACTGTTGAGCTCGAGATGCTCTGTGACAAAAAATTCTGATTTGCAAGTTTATGTATGCTAATAAGTGGATGGATATGATGTTTTCGTAACTCCATTAGGTCCCTTTCCCTGTTAGCGTCATATTCATGTAATCCAGATGGATTCTTGTCATCTCATCATGTTCTCTTTTGATTTGGGGTGTAGGAAAGACAAAAGTTGAGTGGCATGTAAGGCATCTGATCTAACAGAATAGAACAAACTGAAAGGGATGTAGTTTATTCTGATTTGTTAAAAGAAAATATTTCAAGTTATTCAATCTTTACCTTATATTTTTTGTGACAATCACATATTTGGAAGTTAGGACAGTTTCTGTAATCATGTGTGTGCTTTTCATCTGTAGGAAATGTAGGGAGAAGAGTTTTTCTTTGGAAACTTCTAGCAGGGTCCAAGGACCCAACACTGCATTTAGTAAATGTAGATTAATTTCTAGTTTCAAAAAGTTCTGCTTCTTGGATAGATGCAATGTGTACCTGAATTTTATATATCAGTCAATAGACAGTGATCTGTATTACATTAAAGGTTTCAAACACAGCACAAAATTCCCCTAAGCAGAGTTCTTTATATTCCCTAATCCTTAAGGGCTAAGCTGTGGGACCTCATCCAGAAGTCAAATATATCTACTTTTGTTTATTTTGAGACTGTAGTTAAGTGACTTACCTGTTATGATCATGACACCTGACATACAGATTTTCATCACTATGGTTTGTCTAGGCCATGTGTCAAGCTCAGGAGAATGCTTTCTGATTGTGTATTTTGTGCTCATGGCAGCTGTGATGAAACCATCTATGGATGGTCAATCTGTAAATGCTATAAGACTCTGGTTCTACTTACTAACTTGTGGTTTAGGAATTTTTAAGGATTTTTCTTTGATATTTTTGGAATTTGGAAAGAGGAGACCTGATTCCACTTGGGTCACCTTCCTTATTTAAAACCATTTGAATCATAGTGAAAATTGCATGTCGAAATTTTTAGAATATATTTAATGAGTTGTGTTGTGATTCCAGTTCCTAGACCTTCATTCGCTCCCTATGCTCTCATTGAGGCTGAAAGTTTGCAGTTCAGCAAATGAAATATCCAGTCCTCAAAAAGGGGCATTTGTTTCAATGTGCCTTGGACCTGCCAGTCTTCTAGCGAAAAGTCATGGCAAAAATTCTGCACAAATCTTGAAATATTTTGCGAACATTGACCCTTTGGGGATTTATTGAATGTGAGGTCACCGCTCACAGTGTGGTCATGCAAAATGGTAACTATGGCAACTGCAGAATACTGGAATGGAGAGTAAGCAGAGGGGTTTGTGTGAAGGAAGTAATATCATTGGACATAGAAAACATCCTTACAGAGCCTCCTCAGATGAAGATGATAAATGGGCATTTTTGTTGTGTAAGGTTCTTTTGTTTTGTCATGCCAAGCAAAATTAGACTTCCAATGACTAGTCCTCTTCCTAGTTTATTTTAATTTATACTTCAGGTTTTAAAGAGAGGCTTAGCTTGTATTCCCTCATAATTTAAAACTTAGGGCTTTAAAGGCATTAACACCTTAGAAGTAAATCCAGGGAAAACCAAAGCTATGAAAATACATGGCTTAAAATTTAGGTGTCTCTCTTAGTTTAATGAGAAAAAGAAGGAACAATAGGATTTTGACATTTTTTAATTTTGACAACAATTTTATGGAATAAATGTACATGAATGTTAAAGTTACTTAAACAGGCATGTTCACAGACAATGCTCTACAGTATTTGATTTAAAGCCTGTGGGAACAGAAAATTATTGGTGTTTTTCAAGGCATTCTAAGTTGGGTTTCTTGCAAAAGCTCTCATTGGATTCTGCAACACTTGCAAGGCTATTGGGAGCACCTACACCTCTTTACACTGTATCAAATCTCCAGCTTTTCTGGTTTGTTGGTGGTGGTTTTTTTGTTTGGTTGCTTGTTGGTTTTGGTTTTGGTTTTTTTTTTTTTTTTGTAACTCTATTGTTCTGAATGCTGTTCAGGGCTGGATTTGATTATTGTGACTTTTACCATCAGTGCTTCTTCCCATTACAAGCTTTTCCCATCCAGAAGACTGGGTGGAAAAAGAAAAGGACCTGTGTATCTTGTTCTCTTCTAAGATTGCAGTTCGTGTTCTATCAATATGTATAGAAGTACTTTGTCCTATAGCCTGGTTGGATGAAATTGTACAGTCACTGCTAATGACAAAGGGTGTCTTGTCAAAATGTTCTGCTAAGAACATCCCTGCCTTCCTCAATATGCTTACAGTGTTTTGAAGTAAAGGTGAGCCTCTGTCAGTTCTTTTTTGAAAGGCAGAACCAAGAATACTTGGAAAGAAGCATTTTGTGCATCTTTCTTTGAGAGTCGAACTCTCAGAAACTGTTAGTGTGCTTTTACACTGTGACTTCTAAAATGTGCTGTCATTCTGGTTTACACAGGGCCAAGGTGATGATCACAGAATCCTTGGACCAGTCAAGTGTAGGGGCTATGATGACAGTCCTCGGCTGTAGTGACAGAGAAAGCATGACCTTTAATCGTCTCTTATGTCATCCTTGTCATTAAATATACATGGGGTGAAATCTTCACCCTACTGAAGGTTATGGTGGTTTTGCTGTTGACTTCAATGAAGTCAGGGCTTTACAGGTTGTGTACTAAAGGGAAAAAGGAGAGGGTTTAGACTGAGGTGACTCACATGATTTTTTTTTAAGTTCTATTGAATGCAAATATGAGTTCATTTTGCAATTTTCGTGGTCTCTTAAAAATGATCCTGCAGTCTTTCTTTACCCTATATGATCACTGCCTTGCCATTCTGTCCTGTTGCTTGTTGCAAGAAGGGCAACAGCAGGATGAGGAACTAGAAAGCAGAAATAAAATACCAGTATGGATTAATTTTCTCTAATAAGCAGATATCCTCCCTTCCCCCGGCCCATATATGCACACTTCTTGCCATGGCAGATATTTTATCTTTGAATCGTGTTTGATTCTAATATAATGCAGAAGCAAATGGAATTTGAAAAATCAGCAGACATTGAACTAACAGTAAAATAGCTGAGGAGGCAATGAAAATTTTCTGTTAAGGAATATGGTATCCAGTACAAAGACTCAAGGAATTTGTTTCTAAATTAATGGTTAGTGGAATATATTCCTACTCTTTCAGATTCCAACTGCGGAACTTGCAGAAAATGTGCCTCCTCTAAGTTACCAAGTGTAACTTCTTGTAATCAGGATTCAAGCTAACAGTGGTGATGTCATTAGCTTAGTTGATCTGTAACCCATGTCAGGACTGAGCTGGCATTTGAAGTTGTTTAGTGCTGTTGTGACTAAAACAACATCCAAATAGGACACAGGAGAGCTCTTATCCTAGTCTTCTGAAATATCTGCCATGTTTCAAAGTTGTCTGTATGGAGTAAGAGTCCAAGATTTTCCATTTCCTGTTGACAAAATCCTTGTCCAATAGTGATCTGACAGATTATTTGTAGTCTGTCCATATTGTCACACAACAGATCCTGTAGCAAGAAAGGTGATTTTTATCTTTTGTGTGGCCTTATCCAAATCACAGTGCAAATCCTGGTCTGCCTTTCTAGAAAATATTTGCAGCCCAGTCTGCTGTCAGAAAGGGAGTGAGATGGCAAAGCTGAAAGCTCATCTGTTGTGCTGTTTCACTGGTGGCCAACCAGCAGCACTGACTGACTTAATGCAAATGAGAGCTAGTTTTGCTCAGAGATCTAGTTTGAGGTAGTAGTGTGTAATTCCTGATGGTAACCTAGTTTTAAAATTAATTTTGAATTTATGTTTTGATGTCCTTTTAACCTTTTGGCTTCTTTCGCTGTTATGTATAAAACATAGATATGCAGAAATTGCTTTTAAAAGAAATGCTTGTCACCGACAATCTTTTTCTTAATCACATTTTTTTTTGATCTTTGGCTTTGATTATGGAAGTATTGAATCCTAGATTGAAACCAGCTAATGGATTTTGCAGAGAAAAGGCATAGTTACTATGGCTACACAGCACTCTGAAAGCTTAAAAGGACAAAGCAAAAATGAACACTGTCCTGGCTGCTTAGCCATTTGCAGAATAGATTGTAATAACTTAGTCTTTATAGCCTTACAGATTGTCAGAAAAAGCAGGATGTTGGTCCTGTAAGAATTTCTGTTTCATTTTGAGATTAAATAATAACTTTTGAAGTAGCATGTTTGAAAAATATTTTTCAAAACATGCTCTGCTTTTAGCCAGTTCATTTCACATGTATCACATGCAGTAGCATGTGATGAAATTTACTATTACTGGTCATTTCATCACTAATGTTTTTACTATGGTATTTTAAAATGAGTCAAAATCTAATCCTCCTATGGAGAGGTAAACACAAAGCACCTGTGGCTTGATGAAAACTTCAAGTAATGCACTTTTTATAGCCTTCACTGTAATTTTGGCTGAAATGTTTTTAACTTTGATTTTCTTAAAAAACAAGAAAACCAGCCTACACATTTAAGCGAAACCCTTTGTATACAGTGAAGAATAATAAAACACGCTCGTGGTTAGGCTCATACAATTAAGGATTGACTTAGCAGTTTTTAGCATGAACCTATTGATGGGTGGAATCAGTGCTACCACCTGTCTTCGCTTGAAAAATAAAATGCATTAGAATCATAAATATATCACTCATAAATTCACAGGCTTATTTTAATGACCTATTAAAAATGCAGAATAAAGGGTTTTAGAGTGTAATGATAAAATGCATCTATTGTTCATCACAAATAGTTAGAAGTTCTCTCTATTGATAACTGTAGGCTGTGTACTTTGGCTGATGGGTAGTAAACCATAAGAAAGGTAGCAGGTGAGCTTACAGGTGCTTTTGTAAAGAGGTATTTAATGCGCTCTTATTTGCAGGCAGAGGGCTCTTGTGTTTGTATTTTGGATTTAACTCTCCAGCAATATTTGCATATATTCATAAAGTGGACTGACTTGCTGCATGCACAACAGACCAGCTGAGTTGTCCTCCTACTGCAGATCTGCCCTGTGCTCTGTAGAAATGCCATAATGCTTCATTAATCCATGGTGTCATTTATGTCTAAAACAGGTAAAGAAGCCTTTCTAACTAAAAATAGCAAAATCATTGTACAGAATTTCACCATAGAGACCAGAAATCTAGACCAAACTGTAAAACTTGTTTGGGCCAAATTCCAAGGTGAGCAGAAGAGAGTTCCTGGGAAAACCCAAGAATTATCCAAGGAAATTATAGGGAAAAGTAGTTTTTGTTATTTAACCTCAGCTGGCAACTATCAGGCAGCCTCTCATCCACTCCCTGCCTCTACCCTCCAGTGGGGAGGAGAATCAGAAAAAAAGTAAAGCCTATGGGTTAAGAGCTTATGGGTTTAATAATTGAAACAAAATAAAATATAATAATATTAGTAATTATAATAATATTAGTAATGAAAAAGAGGGAGAGGACTGATCCTATGATTCTATGAATAAAACCCAAGAGAAACAAGTAATTCACGGTACAATTTCTTTCCCCCTGCTCACCAACGCCCATCCCATACCAAAGCTGTGACCAGCCCCTTCCAGCCAACCTCCCCCAGTTTATATACTGGGTGTGACATTCTATGGTGTGGAATATCCCTTTAGCCAGTTGGACCCAGCTGTCTCAGCTATGCTCCCTCACGGCTTCATATTCACCTCCTCACTGACAGAGCACGAGACAATGAAAAGTCCTTAATTTAGGGTAAGCACCTCTGGGCTACAGCCAAAACAGGAGCGTGTTATAAACATTATTCTCATATTGAATCCAAAACACAGCATTGTGCCAGTTACTAAGAATACTATTAACTTTATCCCAGCCATAACCAGGACAGGAGGGGATGCTGGTAGAAAATTATTATGGGAATTTAATCCTGTTGTTTATTATGGATCTGAGATTGCTAAATTGTAGTAGTTCTTAAAGTAGCTCTAGGTTATAAACTACTATAAACTAAAGTATGGTGGTGTAGGAGTGACCCAGAAGGTCTGATTATCTTTCAGATCTCTACAGGACTTATTCCTAGTTGATTTTGGTGGTTTTGGATAGACAAATCTAAAATAAAAGATATCAGACTTTGAAATTCAGTAGGCTAGTTTGCCTAAGTTTAAACATTTATTCTTTAATGTACAGCTTGAACAACGCTTTTGTTGCAATTTCACACAGAATCAGTGTGCTCAGGACTAGGGTGATATTTTCTGAAGAGTGTGGGATTTTTTGGGTGCTTACTTTAAGAGAGTTTTTCAGAAGAACTTCACTTAAAAATGTATATTTCTCCCGTGTCTTAATTTAGGGAAAGGGGGTTCTCAAGATAGAATCTCAGGTAAAATAGGAGTTACTTTCATGAAATCCGTGTTATTACTCAATCTTGAATGAAAATGTATTGAGAAATTTTCCTCTTATTTACATTTCTCTGGTCATTATAAACACGAGGGTGTAAAAATTAGAGGGGCTAGTAATAATTTGTAGTTGATGGTATCTATCAGAAGTTGTCCCACAGTAAGCAGCCATTGTGGCCTTTTCATTACAAAACTTACTTTTCAGCATATTATTTCCTTATTCTTTAAAACTTATGCACAATGTGTTTTGCTATATGCAACATAATGATTTTGAAATTTTAATCAAGTAAAAACTGCCATCAGGTTGACAGGGTTTTTTTAATAACATGTATCTCCCACCTCACCTTAGATGATTTAAATGTAATGCTCTTGAAAAATGAAATTCTTAAAGCAATAAAATAAAAAATAAATGCCTAAAGATAGTGGCTTACTCATGGGCATTTATTTCATTTATGTGGCTTTTTTTTTTTTTTGCTTGAAGAAATACTCTGTTTGTTATTTACTTAAATACAGCAGAAAAATATGCTGCTTGAAATTCAGAAGTGGATCAGTTAAAAGGGCTTTGACAGAAGACTGAGACTATGTGATATTTGATGTTGCCATGGGAAACTGCTTTGCAAGAACATTTGCAGAGCAGATGGACCAAGATAAATAAAACAGGTACAGGTATTGAATAGAGATTGTTTCATGTGAAAAAACAGGAAAACAGGAACTTAAATCTATATAACATAGTTCTTTGATTTGCCCTTTTTTTAATGGGTATGCTGTTTGATATGAGTAGTTCCATAGTGAAAGTTTTCTATAAATTTTGTTTCCAAGAAATCAAAGAAAATGTCAGGTTTATCTGTCTCATCTTCTGTATTATGCAAAACCTGTAGTGTCCTAACTTTATGCCATAATCCGCTGCCTTTTTGGGCTGGTCTCTGAAGTTACATTTAAGTACACAAACACTATGAAATGAAAAATCTTTGTATTTCAGATGTTATAATTTTGTTAGCGTCACATGCTCTTGACTACTGGCAGCTCTTCTATAACCTTATAAACCAGTTTTTTTCCTTGATTTAGAAAGTAAAAAAAGATAAGACACATACCCTGTTTAAGAGCTAGAATGTCTTTATAATCACGTTTGATTATAAAGAAGTTTGTTTCCATAGCAACATGAACACAAAAGATACTCATGTGACTATCGATATACAACATGCCTTTGTGTGAGTACTTGTGTACAGAAATACACTGTATTTCTGTTTAATGTGTATTCTTTGTCCTGCCTGGCAATGAATAAAATAGGCAGGTGCTGTTTACTTTTTCTCTAAGGAAATAGGTCATTAGAAAAATTTAAATATAATTTTTAGTCATATCTTTTCAAAATTTTCAAAATTCAAACTGGTAAAAAGAAAAAGTTTCTGGAAAAATAAAAGCTTAATCTGCTTCCTTGAAGATGTATGATTTCAACTGCTAAAGGATTTTTTTTCCTCTAAGAAATATGTTGACTATAAAATATTTCTTTGGATTGTCTACTGTCTAATTGTGCTTCTGTTCTTCATGACTTAGAAAACTTACTCCACAGGTTGATGTCTCCACATGGGTGGAACAATTCTTTGGGGGATGCTGTCATAAACCCATGAATGCTCACATTATGTGTTGGTGTTCATTTAGTATAAAATGCCATGAAATTCTATTCCACTGAACACCATGCAGGTGATGCACATTTTTAGAGTGCATGTTATCCAACTTTTTTTGAGGGGTCAGAGCAATGTTTGTTTGCTTTTTAAGTATATCTTTCCATTATGAAAAGAAATACATTAGATGGATTTGTTATGAATCCATTTTAAATATCAGGTGTGAATATCTGCCTGAAGTTCTATGTTTATATATGTTCTTCTTTCTCATGGGAAACTAGGAGCTTTAGAAGCAGGAATTATTGGGGAAAATTTTTATCTTTTACGATGACAGAATCACAGAATCGTTAGGCTTGAAAGCGACCTCTGGAGGTCGTCTGGTCCAACCCCCCCAGGTTACACAGGAACACATCCAGGTGGGTTTTGAGTATCTCCAGAGAGGGAGACAATTAATTGGATCCGAGTATCCAAATTTCTTCTGTTGCTTTTAATCTGTGGTTTTAGAATCTTGCCATTAACATCCAGGAGTCCAAAAGATGTGTTGGCATTCATTAGGGTCAGGGTTACTATATGTTTCTAGCTTTCAGCTATAACCTTTTCGTGCCTTTTAATCTAGGTGAAGCACAATAAAGTCGATTGGACATTTTTTTCCCATGCATTGTGGAGAAGAGATTTCATGGGTGATTAATTTAACCTCTTTTCAATTTATTTTAAGCAGCAACCAGTTAAATAAAACACTTTCCAGAATCATAGAATTGTTGAAGTTGGAAGGGACCTCTGGAGACTGGCTAGCCCTTTGGTCAGAGCATGGTCACAGGGTCACCTAGCACATGTTGCCCAGGACTGTGCCCAGTGGGGTTTTGAATATCTGCGAGGATGAAGATATATCTTGGGCAACCTGTGCCATTGGTTGACCACCCTCACAGAAAAAAAAAAAAATCATTATGTTTAAATGGGATATCTTTTATTTAATTTGTGCCTGTTGTCTCTTGTCCTTTCACTTGATACCACTGAGAAAAGTTCTGCCTTCCTTATTCTGCCACTGACCAGGTATTTACAAGCATAGAACAGATCCTGCTGAGTCTTTTCTTCTCAAGGCCCCCATCTCTCACAGCTTCTTGTCACACAAAAAGTGCTCCAGTCCTTTACCTGCCCCCATAAACTTCAGCTAGCCTTGCTGCAGTAAGTCTTTGTCTCTCTTGGGCCCTGTTCTGGGCTGCCCAGTACAGCATTCAGGATGGCTCACCAGTGCTGAGCAGAGAGGAAGGATGGCCTTCCTCAGTATGCTGGTGATGCTCTTCCTCATGCAGAGTGGGTTGCTGTGGGCCTTCTTTGCTGTGAGGGCACATTGCTGGCTCGTGGCCAGCTTGTTGTCCCTTGGGTCCTTTTCTGCCAGCATGGGTGGGATTATTCCTGCCAAGTGCAGCACTTCACTTTTTCCCTGTACTGAACTTCATGAGGTTACTGTTGGCCCATTTTTGAGCCTGTCAAGGTCTTTCTGAATGGCAGGACAACCCTCTGATGTATCAACTACTCTTAGTGTTGTAGTATCTGGGCATTCTGTCACACCTCGCAAGTTATTGATGCGTTGCTGAGCAATATTGGCTCTTGTATTGACACCTGGTGTGTGCCTTTGATGACTGGCCTCCAGTGAACTTGGTGCTGCTGATCCTCAACATTTTTTGGCCAGCAGTTCAGTGAGTTTTCTGTTTGTCTTACCCTCCATTCATCTATTTTGTGTTTCATCAGTTTGTCAGGGAGAAGGCAACTGGAGGCTGTGACAGAAACATTATTAAAGTCAAGAGAAGCAATGTTCAGTGTTCTGTCCTTGTCCACTTGTCCACTCGCGAAAGGCTATCAGATTGGTCAGGCGCAATTTCCCCTCCATATATTCATGCTTACCATGTCCAAACACCTTCTTATCCTTCCTGCATTTGGCAATGGTTTTCAGGTTTATTTTCTCCATTCCTTGCCTAGGAGTGGAGGTGAGGCTGGGGTTGAATTTCTTGAATGTATAGGTGATATTTATTCTCTTCCAGTCCTCAGGGTTTCCTCCGCTCACCTTGACCACTGTGATCCTTTTTAATCTTTCAGTGATTGAGTGCTCTCACAATGACAGCAGCCAGCCCTCAATACCTGTGGTGCATCTCATTATGGCCCATGCATTTGTGTGTGTCCAGTTTGTGTAAATGCTTCCTAACCTGACCCTCCTCCACTGAGAGGAAATCTACCTTGCTCCAGGCTTTCCCATGGTTTTCAGGGACCTGGGATAGCTGAGGGATAGTTTTATCAGTAAAGAGTGAGATGAAGATGGCATTCAGTGTATTGGCCTTCTTCATATCTTTAGTGGCAGTCTCCGTCAGCAGGGAGACCATTTTCCATAGTCTTCCTTATGCTGCACAACACCAATGGAAACATTTACTGTTTCCCTTCACTTTTATGTGGGTTATCTACCTGAGTCTGTGATCCCAGAGAAGTTGTAATTCTCCAACTGCCTGCAGACCTTTTAATTCATCCTGTTTGCTCTGCTGTGTGCATTAGCAAACAGGCTCTTTGGAGAGGTACAAAAGCATTCTGTTTTCCCAGGAGAGATAGAATACCTTTACCCATAATTCTGCCTGGTAGGCATTTCCCTGTGTACATGTACACATTTGGGGTGGGACCCCTACAGCCCTGTTTTTTTGCTTACAAATTTCCTCCTGTTGATGCTGTCCCATCTCTTTGCTTGCCAACTTGGTCCTTTACTTCCTCTCTTGATTGCTGGTCATGCTCTCCTACTCTTGTTATCCCTAGCTTGAATTCTCATTACTGGATTGGCCAGCCTGTTGGCAAAATGTTTTTCTCCACTTACATGGACAGCATTGCTGCTAAACCATCCTCTGTCCTTGTAGAACATCCCATGATCATTTAAAATCTAGAACCCTGTAGCCCACACCACCTGCACAACAAATTCTTGGCTTGTAGGATCTGCCACTTCCTTCTTCACCCTTCTGCCTTTCTGGAGGGATTGAGGAGACAACTGTCTGAGCTCTCCATGCACTTGACTCCCCCCCACATAACCTAACAGCAGTGTAATCAGGGCTCAATGCTTTCGTTGTCTCCAGCGTTACCTTTGTGCTCATATGGGAGAGCAGCAGAGGGTCATAGTCTGCAGCAGCCTTTTGCAATGTCCCAATCTGAGTCTCCAGCAGGCAGCAAACCTCCCTGGGCAGCAGCTGTGGGATTCAGTCCCCCCAGCAGGGAGCTTTCTGCTGCAAGTACCCACCACAGGTGCCTGTGCAGCTCAGTTCTTTTGCTGGCTTGAGTCCCTTGCAGGACAGAGCTTGTATTTACAAGAGAACTATTTTATTTAAGTGTTTTATGTATTTTACTCTTTGTTTTGTGAGCAAACATGCGTAAAAACATTGCTGGAGAACTAATTACATGTTTTGGCTTTTTATTTTTTTATTAAGCTTTGTTTATTTTTGAATGTTATACTGCCAATGCCATATGGGTTAGCTGGCTACATGAAGGCTTTTTGTGCTAGTGTGGCTGATAGAGAGAAAATCATATGTGGTTTTCCTGTGCTCAGGAAGATCAATGAGTAATCTCAAATCAGTCTGAAAGTCTACAGAAAGATTAACGTGTATCAGTATCTGGTACAGGACTCAATAAAAATTATTTAAGATTACCTTTCAAGTCCAGAATTTTTACTTTAGGTTATACCATTGATGCCTTAGGTTTTAACTTTTATGTTTTTCAAATCCTATACTGCTTAGTGTGTAACTCTGAAACATCATATAGCCTGTTAGCTACTGTGCTCTCAGGCTGGATAGACATAACAAACCATTTCTGGGCCTGAACTCAAGGACACCTTGTTGTCCCAGGCCCCAAAATATGTAAACTAAAGCCTCTAAGGGGGAGCAAACTTGTGGTAATTACATCACTACCTGAAATTATAGTTGGAGAATTAATCCTGATATGCAAATGGACCAAACTTATAAAAGTGTGAAGAACCCCTGACCCAGGGTCCTTCTTGGGTGGAGCCCCTTGGAGGCTTTTGACTGCCCAAGGTGTACTTTTGAAGGCCCTTCAAATAAATACCTGCTTTTATTCTCTTAATCTCTGTTTTCAGGGAGCCACTTCAAGGCATCACCAGCATAAAAAGTTTTCCCAAACCTTGCTTCATAACCTGTTTTAAATCAATGAAATAGATGCTATTTTAACATTATAACTGGTTTCACATGTGTCTTGTTTCTATTTGTTCTAGGAAATGAACGCCGGAAGTAATGTGAAAGGTCATATGAAGCTCTGTCATAGAATAAATTTTCTAAAAGAGTGCTTTACCTGTAAGTTTTTCTTTTCTGTTGTTAAATATTAAGTTATATCATACTGTAGGGGAAAGAAAAGGACTTTATTTTGGCATTTTGACTTGCAGCTTAATTGTGAAGAAAACCTTTCCAAGTGCACTGTGCAACACGTGGTATTATTCACTTTCCATATTTTGGTAAAGCCCAAACAAACATTTTTCCTCTAAATAAATAACTAAAACTAACATTTTCCCTAAAACTTATTAAGGTTTTGAATCCAACGAGCAAGATTTTCTTGCTGTTTCATTACAGATTATACATCCACTGTGATGTATGCTAAACTGCAATTGCTTATTTTTCAGAAATTCTTTTTAAAGTGAAAGGTAAAAATTATTTAAACTTGTATGAGAGTGTGAAACTAGCACTAAAAGCTCTTTGCAAAGATTTCATATGTGGGTGTCTGCTGTGACTGAGACACCTTTGGGATTCAGAGTTATTAAAGTATATGATAGTGCCCTTTACAATTGTGTCACTTGTGGCAAAGAATTTTCTTCAAGCTAAAGTGAACTCATTTAATTTTGTATCTGTCTTACAATAAATTCCCCTTAGGGATTTAAACTATTGCTCTCATCTTGAGTATAATTGTCTACATCAAAACACTTAAATTGGGAGATATAAATTTGCTCTCCTGGCAAAGTTGCAAGAAAAATATTAAAAGATCCATTTTACACAAGGAACCAAAACCATTAGGCTTGGTCTTGGCAGATTCACGTGGGTGGTGGCAGAGCTTTGAACAAAGTACAGAAGTTCTTAGTCCCTGTCAAGAGATACAATATAAAAATATGTAAATATGCCAAAAAAGTGTATCCTGAAGGAGATTGGGAGTTTGCAAGCTACAATTTCGGCATTATGTTAATTTTTTTCCCTTTTGTATATAATTATCATTGTTCAACTAAGCATCACCTAGATAGCAAGTTCTTGAAAATTATAAGGGGGAAAGCACTATTGAAAAATCTTTCAAAACGGATAGTAGGTATTTAATCCTTTAAAAGTAATAATTTCAGAATTTTTTCATTATCTAGCACTCTATTTTAAAGCAGCAGCAACGCTTCTACATGGGCAGCATAGGTAATTTAGTTTGACATAAAATCTTCAACCAAATAAAAACTTGCAAACACTAGTCCTCCAGTATTCAAGCTCCTTACAAAGTTTCAGAAAATTTCCTGGTGGTTTTTTGATTTTCTTCTAAATGTGCTTCTTTGTCTCAGTATTTCTTTACTGCTCTGATGTAACATGAGACAAACATAAAGTAACTACCAATACAAGCAAATCTGTTAGAAATTAGAATCTTAATTCTGCACTTTGAGTTGTAAAGTAGAGGCGTTATTGTCTTTATTATATTAATACTTACACGGTACTGGTGCAACTTCAGCAATTGTCCTGTGTTATCCTAAGTTTATTAAAATTACTCCAACATTGGAGCATTTCTTTTGGTTTTATCAAAGAATCTGGATGGGCTATTTCAGGATAATTCGAGGAGACTTACAATTAGCCAAGGAAGAGAGAAGAAAAAGTGCCGCTCTGATAATGCTGTCTTAATAACCAAATTAGTCAGATTTTCAGTATTATTCAACAGGTTTAATTACTTAGCACTAGTCAGGTGGATTTCCAGTATCGTAACAGTAGCCTTAAAAGAACACAAATGATAAGAGGTAAGATTGAGTTAGAATTGGGTAATTTATTTCAATTTTGTCTTCTCTTTCAATTAATTGCTCTGTTCATCTCTTTGTGTCTCCCTGAGAAATGCTAGTATTTGATTTGTGTGCACATGTATACGTATATGTGTGGGTGGGTGTGTATCCATTAGAGATATTTTTAGTCAGTGAAGATAAGACAACAGTTGGGACAAAAGTACAGAAGTGGCTTGGAAAAATCATAGGTGAGAACATGGAGAAAAGTCCTTGACAGGATGCAAACGTTGAGTGTTGTGTTGCATGCTGAGCAATAAAGTACATTTACAGCCTCCCAGGCAACAAATGCGTTATTTGGAATCCTGCAAAATGCTGATTTTAATACAGTGACTGCATTTGAGGACAAAATAGCAGAATTTTTTTTTTTCCTGATCTAAACTGTTTGAAACATTGTCTATTACTATATAGTTATAGACAATTCTGAAGTCTGGTTAAAGAGCTGGCAATATCCAATAATATTTCTTCCTGTAGACTGCAATTGATTTTATAATTCACGTATTCAACCATTATATTGGTATAAACAGAAAAAACAATGTAGGGAGGATAAAGGATGTTGTTGTTATTATTATTATTATTGTTATTTTATAAGCACAGGTTGCTTATAAAGCTTATAAAACAAGACAGAGAAATCTAACATTTTTGACCATTACATAGTTCCAACTTATTTGTCTTTTTGCTAGAAATAATTCCATACTGTTAATTTTGATATTGATCAGAAGCATTTCTGTTACACGTTTAATGTACCTGCTAGTATTCTGAATTAATTAATCGGTATTGTAAAACTGGCTGTCATGATACACAGACAAGCAGTAACATAACTCATTGAGATTTGTAGATTGTGGTGGCAATTACTTAATTATGATCAGTTTTTTGATGGTTGTATTTTTCTTCCCAAAGGAGTTTCCATGTATTATTTTTATTAATATTAGTTGGTTAACAAATCATAGCATCATAGAATAGTTTGGGTTGGAAGGGACCTTAAAGATCATCTCGTTCCAACTCCCCTGCCATGGACAGGGACACCTTCCACTGGACCAGTTTGCTCAGAGCCCCATCCAACCTGGGCTTGAACACCTCCAGGGATGGGGCAGCCACAACTTCTCTGGGCATCCTGTTCCAGTGCCTTCTTACCCTCTGAATAAAGAATTTCTTCCTAACATCCAATCTAAATCTCCCCTCTTTTAGTTTAAAACTCTTCTCCCTTTTCTTACTATTATCCAGTTGTGTAAAAAGTTACTCTCCCTCTCTTTTATAAGCTCCCTTTAAGTACTGAAAGGCCACAAGTAAGAAAAGAAGAATATTTTTCTACGTTTCTTTTCTCCCCCACAACTGGATTGTTCTGTGTTCAGCTAATCACCATCAAAATAATATTTCAGTCCTGTGCTTATAAAAGATCAAAATTTTACCCATCATAATATGTTCTGTGTAAAATAAGGAGTAGCACAAAGTCTACTGCTATATGTTTATAGAAGAACCAGAAGTTCTAAATATGATAGCCATTCACCTTGACAGAAACTTAAGAGTAGAAATGTTCTGTTTACACATTAGATTATTCCCCTTCAGGAAAGGCATGTTTGCTGCTGCACAGTAACAAGTGCTCCTCATTTTCTTTGAATAATTCCCTTGCTGGATCTTGGAGAACTTAGCTTTTTCTCCTATTCTTCTCATGCCCTCTGAAAAAAAAAAAAAATTATTTGAAATACCTTCTCTTGATTCTCAACTACAGGGTTGGATCAATTATGTGGAGATCCTGATGAGCGTCCTGTGCAAGTATGGCAAAAGGGAAGAGTAACTGGGTTAAAAACCAGAAACACACTACCAAAATCAGTAGTAAGGATTGAAGTAATATCTATGGAAACTGGTGAACACTAACACAGATGTTTTTGTTGTAGAAAATTCCAAGACCCTAAGACCACATTAATTTTCAAAGAGTGTCATGCACAGCTCTAATTAAGGTTTCACTTATCACTGGGAATTGAATCTTACACTGCTCTCCCCATGCCTGCCTCTTGTCTTTCTGAACTGAACTTAGACTTGAACTTTAATATCATGTATTGCCCGTTTTCATGTCAGCTTCTGTCAATATATTCAGCAGAATACAAGTCTTAATTGTAGCATTTCTGCTTATTGTAAGTATCTTCCTGATCATAAGTTTGTGCAAACCTAAATTGCAGAATAAGGAGAATAGAATTATTGCAGAGGTCTTTCATGCTTTGCTTCATTACTTATTAGGTAGATTTTTTTTTAATAGGGGGTATACTGAGGAATATAAATAGATATATCTGAACTGATGATACTAAAAAATACAACAGCTGTCCCTGTTGTTGCTTGTTAATTTGCTGTGCTGAGGTGTAATTTCATGCTTTGTTAAAATCAGATATATTAACTATGATTTGCTGATGGTGAAATAAGGAGACAGGCTCTGTGAAATTTCTGTGTTTTAAAAAATATATGGTACCTAATATTCACTGAAAGTAGTGGTCAGGGAAAAGTGTCCTGTAAGTTAAATATGTTGACACAGTAAAGAGCATCGATGAAACTAAACTGAAATATTTTATTCTTTACAGTCACTATGCAGTTAATATTTTCTCTAGGCATAAACTTCCTAAATCTCAGGTAGTGTCACAATGCATGTGTAGATATCAAAATGGTGCTAGTCAATAAGTGCACAGCATTCCTAATCCACCAGGCTTCATTAGCTGCTGAACATAAGGAAAACTGGAGGATTCTGTGAGGTGCCTTAAAAATTAAGAGCTTGATAGCACCTCATGACATAAGCAGTGCTAAATTTGAGAAAGTGCTGATGGGGGAAAAAAAAAGACACATAAAGAAAAGAAAAATAGTATTGCAAAGAATTCTCGCGAATTGAAGATAAGATAGTCTGTTTCAATGAGTAAAATAAAATTGAGGTCCAGTGGGACAGAAGAAAGGGAATGATACAAGCAGTGAGTACCTCTGAACAATAGTTATTTTTGATTAGTCTAATGTTTTTCAAATTCAGTAGAAGACAACTTCTTAGTTTATTTTAGTTGTGAAAATATACATTGATTCTATATATTTTTATCATTAATAAGTCTCTGGTTAATTATGTGTAGGTTTAGAGAATGTATGTATAAAAGTTATAAATGCTTTGATTCCCTCATTTAGCATGGTGTGGTTACAATATGTGCTTCCAAATAACACAACAAGATTTGGCTTCACAGCCTCTCTCGAGACTGAATTTGCATCTATTCCTCTTGACTGTCTTGACCATGCTACAGAAGTAGCTTGGGAGGAAAGGAATGAGCATTGTTATGTAGCCCATCATTTTTACTTCACCTGCTTGTTACACTTGTTGGATATTACTCCACAGTTAGTCCATTGACAGGAAAGGTTATCTGGGATTAAGAGCCAGTGAAAAATCTTTTTTGCTGACTTCGTTTGCAAGTAATTGTTTGTCCTGAAAATAAGATTAATGCACTTTAGAGCAGGAGTCATAATAATATTAGAAAAAGTACAAAGAAAATTCTTTATAGTTTAATTCGTACCATTTAACAGTTACAGCAATTTTGGGTGAGATATGGTATTGTTATGTTGTACGTCTGCATCTCATACTATCTGGCTTCAAGCAGAAAACTTTATTTCAGCTTCCCAGCAGCAAAAAAGTTCAGCTCCAGTACCAATGATTTACAGTGTGGAAGGATTGTATTGTCATAGACGTGCAAGGGGGGCATCAGGACCTCCAGAGTGCCCACACAAGCACACTTCTCTCTGGGGAGCCTCCTTGGACCCACTGAAAGCAGAACACTCCTGAGAAACCTCACATTGGTAGAGGAGCAACTTCTGTTTTTTTCCTTTGTGTTGCCTAGGAGTTGATGTGTCACTGAGCGTTGTGTCTCCCTCCTCTGAAGGCAGGTTTTAAGTGATTGTCTCAGGAAATGTCATTCTGCAGGATTACTCTTGCCATAGACTACTGATACAGTGTGAAAGACTGTCATGATTGTGGCCTTCTTGTGCCTTCCACAGGGCTAGAGAGGATAATTATTGATTAGTGTAATGAACCAAAGATGGCCCTATTTTTGTGGGCTGATTCATGCGAGAATGGTCTAAGGATTCACCATTTCCACTGCCACCTCAATAGTTTCCTGGAAAAAAAATGTGTAAGCTCTTGACTCTAAACTTCAATGGGAGAAGCAAATTCATACTTATGTAATTACTTTGATTGCAGTTTCTTGTTGTAGTCTATTTCAGGTAAACCTACACTGCATGAATCATAAGAAATTGCTAGCTAGAAAACAGAATGTCAAGAGGTGCTTTTGCTCCTCAGTTAACTAGTTTAGCATTAATGTCAGGTCTGTGTAGCTGTAAGATTAGGGTTGTTTTTATTTCTTCTTTTTTTAAGTCATCTGTGCATTGTGAGAGCATTGCCTTTCAACTGTGCAGTAATCTCTGATAGTTTGCTTGTATTCTTAGATTTTGTATGACTTTTGTACTCCTCAGGCTTCAAGATACCCTCTTTGTGTGTGACTGTGATAATTAGCAGGTTTATTTAACAGAAAACATCCTAAAGAGTGACATTAGAAATTATTGTCAAACAGACAGGAAGGCAGTAGAAATACTGATGTGTTTCCTGTGTATGTTTCTACTGTGAATAGTCAGTGAAAGAAGTTTATTCTAAAAGTAAAACTTGCAAAACAAGCAAACAAACAAAACTTGTCTGTGCTGCTATCTGCAGCTTTCTGTTGACTAGGAGCTGGGAAGTATCAGCAGCTTGTGGGTTTTTTTTGCTTAACTAGCCCAGCAGTGTACATAGGCATAGAGCTGGGTAGAAGATCTTGAGAAAACAAGGTTTTCTGTGCTATTGCCACCTCCCATTACTAGCATTGCATAGGCGTTGCTGCAATCCTTGGCCTTTCCAGGTTCAATTGTCTTGTTATTAGTGGTAAAATTGGAAAAATAGTCCTGATAGGTGGTATTTTGTGTGTTTAAATAGCTGAAATACATAGTTGTAACTGTAGCTACAGCTAGAAATTCTTAGCAGGTACACCCTGCAGCATGCCTTGTTCATCTTGTTCTGTGGTTGGAGACATGACTGGACTAGAGCTAGGTGTGATTCTTCCTGTGCAGGAGGGTTCCCTGCTGAAGCATCTGGCACCTGCATAAGTCAGAGAGGAATGATGGGTATTAATCTTGTATTCATTTGGAAGATACATTCCTGGAATGTTTTGCAGAAATAATTTAAGAATTCCTTAATTCCTTAAAAGTGGAAACTTCCTTTGATAAACTTGTTTGTGTAAATTGTCCAGAAACTTAATTCCTGAGGCTAAGTTATCGCTGACAGCACTAATTTTCTCTGTTAATTTCAGAGCATGAAATCTGCCCAGACATCTGGGCTTAGTAGAGGAGAGTTGTTGCTTTGGAGGGTAGGCTGCGCACACTTAAAAGTGGCTAAGGTTAGGGGGTATATATACACTCTTTCTATCCATCAAAGAAACAGGATTGCAACAACTTCCATTTTGAAATAAACTTGGCTTTCTTATTGAAATGATCTATTGAAGAGGTGGGAGTAGTGTGCATGTAAAAGAAGTAGATTAATTATCTATAATGACTCCATTTGGCTCAATTGACACTAGCGGGCAGGAAGATCCTGGAATGACCCTTACAGCCTCGGTTTCATAGGTGCTCCCATCAGGAGTGTCAATAATGGGCTGGCTTCCACCTACTCAAACATGAGCAGCCCCGAGAGGGGAGAGCTGCTGAGCCTTCTGCTGTGCTAGAGAAGGAGCACGGCTGTGACGCTGGAAGGTTGGAGATGAGGGGGTGCTCTGGAGGGCCTCTGCCCTCACGTGTACTGACTTGGCTGTGGCAGCATTTGTGTGTCCGACTGGAAGTGTCTTTGTGTGAGGTGATAAAATGACGATATTTCCTGAGAGCTGACAAAATGGAACTGCATTGCTCACAAAGAAAAATTGAAAGCTGATGTTCAGTTCTTGAGAAAGCAAAATGACAGCAATTCTTTTCTGACCATAGACTAACTGAGACTTTTTTGTTTTGGAAGAGATTGAGTGTATTTTATTTTAAATTACTTTTTTCCCCCCTAAATAAATCACATTGTATTTTGATGGAGTTAAATACACAAAATAGAGAAGACCTATGCATAAGCAGAGTTATGAGACAAAAAGATATAAGAGGAAGCTATTAGTTTTTTTTTTCCTGGAAGATTTCTCTGAATTGCAATGTTTTTAATAGTCCACATAAATAAATTTTCAAAGATGTCACCATGAATTAGAATTTTGTTGTATTTGAGATATGCATTTAAGTACAGCTATGCTGCTGCTACTACTACTACTACTACTATTTTTAGGTGGAATGATAGCATGTTGAACACTTTGAAACAAGCAAATATGAACTCATCTGGAGAGATGTATTCATAACCAATAACAATTAAAAATTATGTTATTAGCTCTTATAAGTCTCATCTGAGACCTAAATTTGGATTTTGCTAATGTATCCTATAAACAATTCTATCAACAAAGCATCTAAATATATTCTGATTCTTAATGTAATTATGATTTTAGTTACAACCTGTAACTGAATTATTTAGGCTAATTTGATGCTTTATGAGAATGCCAGCCTTTTGCAATTTATGAAATTTCTTCTGTACAATTTCATTTAATAGGCCCTTGCTTTCTGTCCTGACAAAGTTCTTCATCTACATTTTCTGTAGGTATTTAGTGACATTATTCACTTTTGTTCCTTGTCATTCATTTCCTCCAGCTGGATGGTCTGTCCTTTTCATCAGTGTTTCTGCAGGTGGAAGTGTTGTAGATTTCATGCTGTTTAAGTGAACCTGATGGGGTGGGAGTGTCACAATGAATGTTTATGACCTCGCAGCAATTGTTTCTGTGAAACTGGTGAAACTTTCCACAAAACAAATGGAGAGCAAGTACAGTAGCAGTTTTGGGTTTGTTTTTTTTTTTTTTCTCTCCTATTTTTTAATGTTGGTTATGCAAAGTTTTAATTTGATCCTATTAGTCTGCACCCATAATGTGCTTACTTTATGTTAGAATAAGTCATAGCAATAGCTTCCTTTGTTTGTTTCAAGAAAAGTACCCCAATACCCATGCTTAGTTGTTTTCACAATTGTGATCCCTGAATGGAAGAAAAGATGGTATTTACACACATAAATTGAGCACTGTTATTATTGCAAGGAGTGTGAGGTTGGGAGGGTTACAATGATTCTTTGAAATCAGAGAATTTTCATCCTTTTGTTGTTTCTAACAAATGTCATTTTATATTAATATAGCCTAAATGTTCTAATTTTATTAAGACTGGGTTTCTAATTTTCTAGACATGGCACACATATAAAGAAATATTTTTTTCCTGTAGGAGTGCCTAACGTCTAAATATACAAAGAACACGCGGGTTGAAAATGGAGTTTTACAGCAGTAGCTTTTTCTTTAAACATAGCTTACTTGTCCATCCTTTATCCCCTGTTTTCTGGTTGAAAGAAAGTTTCTTGTCGAGAAGCTTACAAGGAAAGTTTTAATGAAGCCTTTGTTCACTTAGAAAATAATAATAGTAAAAGAAAGATTATTGGTTAAATGAAGAAATTGCACCCATAGCTGAGCAGACAAGCATAGAAGGCAGATGCTCGTACGTGCGTCATGCTCGTAGTCATCCGCTGCGCTGAGTAAACTGGGCTATGCAATTCAGAGAAGGGCAGCTCTCAGCTTTTTGTTATGTACTGCCAGGGACTCATGCTCAGGCAACAGTGGGAAATTTCAACGCTTTTCTAAAGCAAACAGTTCCAAAAATTGCAGCTGTAGGGTACTTGATCTAAAAACAGATTTGTACCTGCTATTAATTGGATCCAGGGTGGACTGCACAGTGTGCAGCAGTAAGGGAAAATTTTGCCTTTGCGTCACAAATGTAATGAAACTCTTGACCCAGTGCCACTAATAGCTGTGGCTTAGTTGACACAATCTTGTAGCTTTTTTAAGCTAGTAGGACAGCAACAGCTCAGGGCTGTGATAAGTATTTCATCCTTAGCTGAGTAATAGGAGAGAACAAAGCTTCTTCATTCATTGCTTTGTGTCTTATAGACACCAGCTTTTTATTCCTCCTGGTAAATGCATGTTACAGTATTGTTGTTATAGGTCTTATTCTTTTTTGTGTCACTTCAGTTTTCCTTACTGCCAGTTAGGGAGAATCATCTAGCGAGGGGTCATTTTTTAACTGCATTTTCTATCTGAAATGAGAATTTCAGTGACATAAGAAAGCTCTGGGTTTTCGGTTAAGTTGGTTTAAGTTTACTATTATATCAGAAAAGTCCAGTGGGATGAGATTTAGGTGATAAAATACCGTGTCAGGCGGCTAAAGAATATTGGAGGGAGGGAGCAAGAGCCAAGTAGGAGGAAGTTCCACAGTCTATTTATGAGATAGAATAGTAGTATAAGATAAATGATTCTTAAAATACTAATATCTATGAAGTGTTTATCAATGGATGATGTTATAAAAAGTGATAATAGAACAAGATGTGCCTCAATAGTTTTTGTGAATATTTGAAGGTGCAGACTTTGTTCAAGGTGCTTTGAGACTCATCCTTCTGGGAAGCAAGGAAATGTTATCTTTGCAAACTGTCCTGAAGGAATTTTAAAAATCTCCCCCAAATAATGTTTGTCTGAAATGGAGATTTTGCTAACTTCAAAAAATATTCAGTTTCTGCTTCAAAAATATTTTCTATTTCTAGATTTCCGTTATTTTGACCTGGAGCAGTTCATTACTGTCATGAAGCATGTTTGATATCTAGTGTGTCTTTTTTATGGTAAGAATAAAGTTTTACTAAATTATCTTTGAAGAAAACAAAGAACAAATCAAGAAAATTTTTCAAATATATTCAGTGTAGGATAAATTCATCGCTGGAGTGAAAAGGAGAGTTTTAAAATATGATTATAGTGGATTTTCTAAGGAATTTGTTGCCAAATCACATTTGAAATTTAGCAGCACAAGGCTTTTAACTTATTCAGACTCTTCAGGAAATCCATAACCTAATCCCAGTTTAAGTGGCAAAGTAAGTAGCACCCAGAGTAAAGGATCTTTAGGTGCAGAATTTAGAAATATTCTTAGGAAAAAGACAATTTTATTGTTTTTGAGGTATTTTTGTTCTTTTTTTTTTGCTTTTCAGCTAACATTTTCTCTAATGTGCCTATTAAACTGGCATGGTGTAGTTGAATAGTCATAGTGTCCAAAGCCTTTATTGATTTTCCCCAGCACTGTGCATTTTCCCATTTTTTCAGTCATTTTGTACAGGGTTTTTCCTTGTTACTTAGAAGTATTTACTTCAAAGTTTGTGTTGGATTTCCCTATGCAGTTTCAAGTAGTTTGCCAGTGGTATAACCAACAGTTTTAAAATGTCACCAATGTATGGGCCTAGTTGCTAAACCCAGTATTTCTGTGCACTGGAGAAACAGATTTTCCATATCTATCAACTGAAATTTGTGTATATGGTTTGCTATCTGCGTATAGTGTCTGCTTGGAGACAGACGCTACCCTTGTGTTTTTGCCACACTGTGTACCTCAATGAGAATAAAGATTTATTCCGTGCTTGCAGTGTTAGTTACTAGAAAATGTCTGTAAGCTTATGCTCTAAATGGTCTTGAAATGTGTGGCTTTTTGTAGTTTCCCACTGGTAAGAAGTTTCTCAAGGGGGACAAAAACCCCAAACTGGTTAGAATTCAAATAGAAATAGTGATGTCCTGTTCTGTCATTTTCAGTTTGTGTATTTGCCTAGTGACAGCATCATTTTAAGGGTGGACCTTTGCTGGGTAAGAAACATGTGAAGCTTGTGCCAAGGCTGTGATTTTGCTCGTATCTTTAATGGTAGCTTTTAAATCCCAGAAGGAGGTAGATAGGAGTGGTTTCACATCTTGGAGGTGTTACAGTGTGATCCTAACTTTCAGAGCTGGGGTATCTGCTGCTCAGAATGGGAAATGAAGACTCTTCCTTTCATAAAGCTGAGCTTTATAAAATTGGGTTTTCTTTTGCAGAGTATAAATGGGGTGTGAACTGTTGCTGGTGTTTGGAAGTTGCTCCTAGTGAGTCTTAAACTGTTGCACTATGAAAAAGTGTGTGATAATTGGTAACATGGTAAGATACTCAACAGTACAAAATAAACTTTTAATCAGTATGTGATGTGAAGAAACTGGGTATCTTTATAGCATAAGGGGGGTGAGAAGTGAACCTTATTTCAATCCTGAAGATTGTTTTTAACCAGGAGATTGACAAATCCGACCCTTTGTTAATTTAGGCTCTTAATAACCTCTTCGGACTCTTTTAAAAAGTGCAGGTTTTCACTGAGAAAAACAAGAAAAAACTTACTTGTGTCTGAAAATATTCCTGGAAAAGATGACTTCAGAAAGTGTACTGGAGAGCAATTGTAACTTTTTTCCTGATTGTTTTTGATTGCTATGGGCAAATGATGAAAAATCATGCTCACCAAAGGTGAAATAGCTGTGTGGAGGAGGTGGGCACTCTGAAGTGCTTAGTGGAACTTAATACTAGTTACAGTATTGGATCTTCTTAGGTTGGATTTTCTTCCAGTGCTTAAGTAGGAGTGTGATTACAGAACAAGTGCTTTTCAGAGTATCCTCACATTGCACAGGAGTTAACTCCAAAAAGTACTGGTATTGGTATTGGTATTGGTATTGGTATTGGTGAGAATTCAGTTTTTTATTGAAGCCTGAAAGAAGAGTTAAATGAAATAGCACATTATATTTAATCTTATCTTCCAAAGCAAAGCATGCAGGCAGAGGTAAGATAAAAGTATGATCAAATCAATCTTGCAATGTTTAGAAAGCTGGTAATGGGGTAACACAAAGAAATATATAATTAAATCTGTGGAAGAGGTGTGTTAATTTGGAAGGAATATTTAAAACCCATAATCTTCAGAAATACATAGGGAGAGTTGCAATGATAAGCCTGGGAGTTTATGTTGGTGGGTGCTTTTCCTTTAGGAAATAATTTTACTGTCTTTCTTCTCCTGCATGCCTCCCTGCTGAATTACCACTGTTAGATGCTAAGCTCCATGGAAAGCAAGAGACAAAGTAACTTCCTGGAGACTCTTGATTCCCTGATCAATTAGCAACATGCAGAAACCTGAATAATTTTTATTTCAATATTGCTTTTCAAAAAATGTTCACAGGTTTGAAAGTAACCATTGGATCCTTCAGAGCAGGAACTCGAGGGATTTGTTTTCTGAACCTGGGTCTGCTACAATTTAAAATGAGAAAGCTGTATTGTGATAATAAACTCAAAGTTAGTGTAGCAATGTCCACCTAAGTGTAATAACTAATTACAGAATTAGGTAAGCATCATAATACAAAACTGTATTTGATTAGAAATTAATATCTTTGTACTAGTTATGTGACTCTGCTTTTGGTATACTTTCACAATTTTAAGATTAAATTACAAAGTTAATCCCATATTTTTTTTGTCTAGTAGTTTAATAACATTTTGAAATTCTTGTTTTCTGGAGAAAATAAAGAGGGACAAAGGAAAGTCTTCTGTTTGTTTAGAAGAATGCTGTATCACACATTTCTAAACTTAATTATCTTTATTTAATCAGAAATACATTCCATGTTTGTTAAAGAAATAACTTTTTCTGATTTCATTAGCTTCTCAGGCATGTAGAGTTTCAGCCAGGGAATGTGCTTTGTTTTGAACTCAGTCAGTGACCCCTGTAAAAGTGTTTAATTAACTTTTGCCAATGTCAATATACTTCTATTATACTCAGCAGGCTGAATGAGCTCCCTCTGGTGGCTCATTTACATTGAGGTTCTGTTCCTTCCTTCATAGCTGTTTACTCAAGCGAACAAGGCTGCTGACCCCAGGTATGAGTCAGGCATCAGTTCCTTCTGGGCTTATACTTTAATTGAAAAACATCAATAATTTCCTTACAGAATGAAACAAAAGCATTTAAATTCACAGGAGGTTCAATTCGTTAGCAAAATAAATAAAGAGCTACTGGGTAACAAAGTAAGCAAATAAAGCCGAATTACTTCCTTCTAAGTCAAAATCCCACAGTAGGTGGATGGCAGTAATTTAGCACTGGCACCCACTTACAAGAGTGCTTATTCTTAAACCTAAGAAATATTTGGATATTAAACCAAAATATTCGGACATTGACTGTGAAATTGTAAATGGCGTTCAGTATCAGCAAGGAGGAAGTAGGGCAGCAAGTAAGATTACGAACATGGGCTTCAGGAGAGAAAATTTTGGCCTCTTAAGGGATATTCTAGGAAGAACCCCATGGGAACAGGCCTTGCAGGGAAGAAGGGTCCAACAGACTTGGTTGAGTCTGTTGGACTTTGTTGAGTCTTGGTTGATAGTCAAGAATCGCTTCCTCCAGGCTCAAGAAGGATGCATCCCAATGAGCAAGAAACTGGGCAAAGGCGGCAAGAGATCTGTGTGGATAAATAACTCCTGTCATTACTCAAACAGAAGCAGGAAACACACAAGTGATGGAAACAGGGTCAGGCCACTTAAGCGAATATAGAGAGGTTGTCAAAGTAGAAATTAGACAAGGAAGGTCAAGGCCCATCTGAAATTAATTCTGGCCAAGGATGTCAGGGAAAGTGAAAAGGACTTCTTCAAATACATCAGTAATAAAAGGAAAAATAATGTGGGCCTGTTACTACATGGAGGGGGGACCCTGGTAACAAAGGACACAGAGGGCTGTTACTGAATGCCGCCTTTGCATGGGTCTTCACTGGCAAGACCAGGCCTCAGGAATCGTCGACTCAGGTGACCAGGATAAAGGAATATTGTAAGAAAGATTTTCCTTCAGTCAAGGGGAATTGGGTTAGAGAACACCTAGTGGTGAAGACTTGACATCCACAAGTCCATGGGCCCTGATGGTATGCATCCATGAGTGCTTAGAGAACTGGACAGCATAGCTAGACTGCTCATGATTGTCTTTGAAAGGTCTCGGTGATAAGGAGATGAGCCTGAGGACTGGAAGAAAACAAATATCACCCCAAGGAACTACTGGCCAGTCAGCCTCACCTCAGGCTCTGATGTTGTGATGGAACGACTTATTCTGGAGGCCATCTCTACCCACGTGGAGGACAAGGAGGTGGTCAGGAGCAGTCAGCATGGATTCACCAGAGATAAATCAACAAAGATGATGAAGGGACTGGCACATCTCTCCTATGAGGAAAGGCTGAGGGAGCTGTGCCTGTTCAGCCTCAAAAAGAGACAACTCAGAGGGGAACTCATCAATGTCCATCAGTATCTGAAGGAGGGTGCCAAGAGGATAGACCAGGCTCTGCTTGGTGGTGCCAAGCAACAGGCAAGAGGCAACAGGAAGAAACCGATGCCCAGGAAATTCCACCTGAACATGAGGAAGGACTTCTTTACTGTGTGGGTGACTGGGCACTGGAACAGGTTGCCCAGAGAAGGTATAGAGTCTCCCTCACTGGAGATACTTAAGGACTGTCTGGACACGTGTTGATGACTCTGCTTGAGCAGGGAGGTTGGACGATATAACCCCCTGTGGTCCCTTCCAACCTGACCCATTCTGTGATTCTATAAAGAAAATTATTAAGAATGTGAAATCCATGTTTTTAAAGTGGTTTAATCCTGTAGATGAACTACAATATGAGTTAAAATGAATCTTGGTATCAGAATTCATTTAAAGTATTTCACAGCATTAAAGAGAAGCATAATCACACTTTTTATAGTCTTCTTAAAATTAAGAAGCCAGGGGAATTTGTGTGTCAAAACCACCAGCAAATTTAAAATGAATTCTCCACCTCTGTAATGTTAATTCCTACAGATACTTTCTAATTCCATGCTGTTATAATTTAATGGCATCCTTATCATACTGGCACTGAGCCATCTTCTCTCAGAAGCAGTGGAAGCTTTGAAGCCAAACAACGTGCAAATTGGACATAAGATTAAAAACTTGTTCAATATAGAAGATTTTTTTTTTATTAAGATATTGTCAATAAGCAGGTTACAGAATTTTTTTTTTTTTTATTAAGGTATTGTCAATAAGCAGATTACAGAATAAAATATTCAAAAATTAGAGAAATTATAGTTTTTGGAATATGAATATTTAGGCAAAGATGAATTTTTTCTTGGAGAAAGATGAGATTAGGAGGGAAATAGCAGTGTTTATAAGACGATCAGATAGCCATGTGAAATAAAGGGGAAAATAGAGTATAATCAACAATAGACACCTGTAGGAAGTTGAGAAGAAATACCTTTTAAGAAGTGGTTTAAATGAATATTCATTTGCATGTTTAATATCTTGCATTTTTTCATGTTCCTTAAAGATTCTAGCAGCTGAGATTCACAAAACAAATAATGCTTAGCAAGCATGAAAAACCTCTAAATTGAAAGTCTATAGACTTTCAATATTCACACAAATTGACCTGTTATTTTTTGATCACAAATTGTTCATCTGTCTGTTTTCTTTGTCAAATAACAATTGAAAGCATGGTTCATAGCATAATATTGTGCACCTGAATATGTGCATTAAAAATAAACAATCTAGGTCTTCCAATTTAATTATATATGGCTAGTAACAGAAGCGGGTAGGTTAGCAAAATTTTCTTTTATGCAGGTTTTTTAGAACAGTTTCCTACTGTGTTCAAGTCCAGAATCTCTTTGATGTTGGTGATCAGTCTATGAAAAATAAAAAGTCTAGTATTTGAGGAAAGTACTGGTGTACTTTGTTCAGGACTAAGAAGACTTGGAAATAACTTACTTGGTGCGCCCTGGGACTATACTTACATTTTTTCAGCTGATGGTAACTAGCATTTTCCAGTCATCCTTTCATAAAGGAATACGTTGATCCCGACTGATCCTTAAATCAGTCTGTACTCCTGGCTGCTACTGAATTTCTTTTTCCTGTTCTACCAGTGCCATAACTGGGTTTCTTGTACTATTGAACTTCATTCTGTTTCTCATGCTCTCATCTTAGAAGATTGTCCAAGTCTTCCAGCATTATGCCCTGGTCCTCCTGTGTTGAGTGACAGCTTTGAAAGTTGGCCAAGAACTTGAGTCCCTTCTTACCAAACACTGGAACTCTTCAAGATTAATGGATTCAGTTTTGGAGCATTTAACCCAAAACTAAGCAGGTGAATTCCACTGCTTGCTAAATTTTGATGCTTCTATCATAAAGACTGTCAACCACCTTATGTGAGAGAGCTGTTTAGATAACTTTTTCATGTATGTCATTTAGAAGTGGGAAATAATACTTTGTGTGGCAATGTCTTTAGTTACCTCTTACTCTGAAGAGGCACATGGACAACACCATTTCAATTTTGTGTGCTGGTGGAAATAAGCAGCTAGACAGCATGGCATCAACTACAAATGCAGGAACATAATTTTATAGTGTAATGTTATGAAATGATACTGCCTTTACATTGCCAAAGGCCAGCAACATTTGTAAGCAGAGGAGTGCTTGAGAGGTTAGTGTTCATCATGAAGGTAGATGTTCATCACACCTGAACTACAGAGGTAATAGGACCTCTTAGTACTTGTGGGCATACACACAAGTTGGGTACTGCAAATTAGAATAAAGACAGCGGGAGTCCTGTCTGTGTAGTGAGTAGCTGAGTGTTTCCGTAGTATAAATAATTTCTTCAGTGGACCCTTTAACAGCATAATTTCAGTTCTTTTTTAGTATAAATCGGTTAAGTACATAGTCTGCCCATTCTGCCAAAAAGTTAGTAATTGACTTTTTCTGATGGTTTTTATAAGTTTTAGTTACATTTGAACAAAAATTCTAAATTCTAAATGAGCTGTTCAAGTTACTGGCAGTTTGTATAACTTTGCAAGTCTTCCCTTGTTCCGTATTTCATGGGGACACTGTAGTGTGATGAGTGAATAGTATGCTTGGTTTAATTTAGATAAGGTAAACTTAGTGCAAACACCACACTGGAGGCATCCATGATGGTCTTTGTGTTCAGCAGTGAAAATCAGTTGGTTTTAGTTCTCTTATCTAGGAGATAATGAAGATAATTGTTTTTAATAGCTGGGGGCAACATTTTATCCAATTTATCACCATTCTGTCTTTCCATATCTCACTTTCATCAATCTAAGGTTAGGCTAGGTAAACTTTTTTTTGAGGTACCAGTCATATTTTAATTCCATCTCAGCTATTACATTTTGATTTTTAACTTTCTTTTTGACTTAGAACATTTCTAGAACATCTGAAAATCCAAGGTCATGGAATGGTACAAGATGTTCTACTTAGGTAATATATCTGTTCAGAATATGCAAGTGGCAAATAGATTCCTCTGTGTTTGCAGTCACTTCTGTTAGTGGAAGAGCAGATTACCCATGCTTAGTAGTGCTGTTGATGAAATGATGTGTAATAATGTACAATATTCAGTGAATGGCAACATAGAAAAATATCCAAAGACGTTAGTTTGAAATTTTGAGTTGATTGCTTCCTTAATACCTTTAATACACCTCTATTGCTCTAATGTACCATATTACATTATGTGGTACTTCTCAGCACTTCAGTCAACTGCAAAACTGAAGGAGGCAAGGCAAAAAGCTGCCAAATCCTCCCCGAGGATCTAGTAATGTGATGGCTGCATTCAAGTCTATAAGAGCTCCATGTGGCATTTAAAAAGCAACTTCTAATATGGTATCTCACAGCCATTCATTCTTATTTGTGAAGAATGCAAATTCTATTCAAGTTTTTAAAATAAGTTTTGAATTTTGATTCTGCTGAGGACTTACTTGAACATGAGTTCTGCTGAAAACTTGCATTCCTGATGCTCCTCCATTTGAAGCCAGCCCACAGTGCAAAATAGTATTTAGGACCTACTCATTCACATAGCAGAGAACAACAGGTTTTCCCATTCCCATCTGGAATACGCTGCTTTGGAATATTTGTGTTTGGCTAAAGATATCTTTCATATTTACCCTAATTCCATTACTAACTTTGTGCTTCTGTAGGCTTAAAGGTTGGGCAAAGATCTAAAGGAATTTTTCATTTATCCAAAAACTTCATTTGGTTCTGGTGTCAACTTCAGGACGCTGTGGAAGCCCAAGGGATTGGTTTACAACAGTCCTGTTTGTTCTGCATTAGACTACTGCTAGTTGCACTTTTAATTTAGGTTTTAGAAGCTTCTGCTAAAATGACTGTACTCATCCCAGTTGATCATTATCTAGCACTAGTATCCATCTGCTTCCACAGCTGCTGTAGAGTTCAGACTTTTGTCTCTGTATCTAAGTTGTGATTACAAGAGAAAAAATCCCTGTAAGGTAGTAAAGGGAGCATAGCATGTACAGTGTTTGTAACTCTTCTGTTTAGTTTTTGAGGGAAGTGAAAGTCATTCCTTAAACTCAGGACTATAGGCTATAAGTCTGTACTTTTTGTATATTGTGTATTCGTAGAAAATGTGGTTTTTTTGACAAATAATGTGGAGTTCAAAAACCAAGTTGTAAGTATTTTATGTCCACAATGATTTTTTCTTTAACTTCATAGTTTTGGCTGAAAGATCCTATAATAGCTGCAATACCTCTTATCTAAAGATGATTTTATGTAAGTAAAAAAGACCTAGAATTACCTGTTTCTGATAGTGTTATTTATGCAGGTATACTTATTATTATGGTTTTTTCCAATTCAAGGGTCTTGTAAAAAATTTTCTGTAAGTGATGGCAGAGCTATTATATATAAGCAGAGCTATTATATATAAGCTGCCAGTGAACTGGCAGTACACTAGTACATTGTTTCCTTGCAATTGTGTTACAAAAGAGTTGTATTACTGTCTTTCATTCTCTCATTGACACTTGCATCACCATGGTTGAACCACTAACCGTAGCTGATCAGATCCTCTTCATTATTCAAAGTAGTAGTCTCGTGTAAATGAGTATGGTGAGAAGATAATGTGCTCCTTATTAAATTAAACTAAAAATGTAGTGTGTGTATATAGGGTTATAATTCTGATCCCATTCTGCTGTCAGATTCTTATGGAAGTGCTGCCAGGGATGTTTTGTGCAGGTAATGTATGTGTCCTGAGTGTCAGAGAGGACACTTGGAGCCATGTGTGAAGGGAATAGATGAAAATATTTCATGTGTTGCAGGCAAGAGCAGAAGCACACAGAGTAGTCCACAGCTCAGGAGCAGACCTACATTGTGAGACACCAGGAAATAATTCCTTTTGTCTTAGTTTCCTTCATGATCACCAAGATCTGATTGGCACTGTTCATAAAGTCTGTACTGAGGGGAATGTGTTGGGTGACTGAAAATAGAGTTGAGTTCCTTGGCTTATCCGAGTTGGGATTAGTAGAGTTTCAAGTAATAAGTGAGAGGAGGAAGGGGTGGTACTTCTCTTTTCTGTAGTTACTTGCTTCAAGAACTGTGAATGATATTAATGTAAATCAATTACTAATGCACCCCCGAAACATAGCTCTCTTCTCTGCCAATGTCATTTTCACCTGCTCCAGGTGACCAGTTCTCTTTTGTTATTGTTACCCTCCCAAGACTGCTATCATGCTGCTTGGCACAGCAGCTTCATACTTCACTGAGCAGCTGTCACGCTGTCCTTCAGGTGAGGCATTGCCCTGAAATTACAACTCTTTCAGTGGTACGTTTGCCAAAATTAGCGTTCTTTGAATAGAACACCACAGTCTGTTCACCATGGAGGATGAGTGGAAGTAGATACATTTTCTAACAAAGAAAATGGGTTGTGTGTATGTACGTAAAATCACTTTGTTTACAGCTTTGGGACTCTGGGAGCTAAAAATACATTGTAAATTGAGATCAATAATTTTGTTGCTTCATTAAGATGTGCTCTGATGTTGTGCTGCTGGTGTGAGATCACAGGTGTACTAATGCCTATGCAAAAGTTTTATGTTTTATAATTCTATCATGTAAACTTGAAAAAGCAAAGACAGAAATGTAAACTAAAGTTTAATGAAGAATGATCCCAGCCACACCTCTGCTACTGACTTGTTTAGTGTGCATCTGGATATGTCCTGTATTTTCTAACAGCTTCCTTACCATGGAGCAGTGGTGTTCTCTATATTTCTAGGTATAGCAGTATGAGGCTTGATTGTTTTGCCACTTGCTTTAGCACTTAGGCTGAGAAGAGCCATGTTCAGCATATGTACAGGGAAGGCAATTGCGCATTAATTTGAAGTCTCCACACGGTGAAGAAATGTAATTAGTGAAATAGTTAAGCAGAATGCAAGCATGGAACTACCTAATGTTAAAATATAGCCCTTGTTTGGAGCAAGGGCTTTTTGTTACATACGTATTAATCTTATAGGTTCACTTTAGGGGAAAAAAGGGGCCACGCATCATTTTAAAAAGAACTAAGCACATCACACCCTGTAAGGTCTTTATTCTAGCTAAAACAGACATAGAGATAGGATTTAAGAGATTGCTGGTTAACCCAGAAATCTCGGACTTAAATCTTAAGTTCATATGATTTCAAATGCAGAGTTATTGGCACAATATCAAAAGGCAGGTTGACTTTTTTAAGCTTAACTAGACATGAAAGCACATTTACAGGAAGGTTCCATTTTAATACCACAAACCCTCTACTTTTCTATCAATATTTTTTGCAAAGAGGTGAGTGATTATCATGACAAAGCAGAGTCAGGTTTAGGAATTCTTAATCTGGTTGTGCCTCAGAGGAAGGAAAAGAGCTTTTCTGTAGCTTTAAAACTTTCTATTAAACTGAAAAGGAATTTCCTTTACATTATAGTCGAGTTTAAGATTAACAGTTAACCTTTACCAGCCTGGTATATGACATTTCTTGTCTTTGAATACTTCTGGAATAATTTTTTGATTTACCACTGTCTTGGTAGAGCTGGAACTTGTCTTTTTTTCTCTGTTTGTATTCAAAATTCAGGAAAATTTCCCTGTGTACATTGGAAGTTATTTAAACTTACATTCAAACTGATTTTGGAATATTAGAAATTAAAAATGGAATAAGCATTTTAAATATAACTAAAAATGTGTAAAAGGAACTGTGTAAATGCCAATAGACTTAATTTTATTCTTCGTAAATCTATTCCATGACTATGTAGATATAAAATGTGTTATAAATATATAAATATAAAAATGTGCACATATACATGTGTGTCTTGCAGCATCTCTAAACTCCTAGCACAGATTGTTTCTTTGTTAATGCATTTATAAACTCTTCTATTATAGCCTGTCAATATACCTTAATTTAAATCAGCGATGTAAAACCGGGATGGCAACCTGAACCAGATGCCAATTTATCTCAGGCCAGTCCCTTGTAAGCTCTATTAACTCAGACTGAGAAATAGTAACTAAAGTAGCGGAGTAGTGAATCAACAGTATTTTAAATCCTCCCCACTGGCTTTGTAAGAGAATCCAGGCTCTTTATAATGCTATTATTTCTTGTCAGAATTCTAAGTTCCACTCTGTACAGCTGGAAATAAAGATGATATATTTCAGGGCTTGGGTAATATTTTTTTTTCTTTAATTGACAGCATATTAAAATGTTGTTGGTGCTCGGTGTGGGATTTTTTTTTCTTTCATTCCTGTATTATTTATACGGTGCTAAGAATTTGACTTCTGATCTAATAATTTCATTACTGTTTTAAATCAAGATTAGTTTTGCTGGCACTCCCAATACTTATCAAGAATAATAAATTTTTTAGAGAAGTATAAAAATTTCCTTTCTTCGTATTCATTTTTGTAATACAGCACCTGGGACTTTCTTCTATTGTTTTGAATTTTAAGGGGAGGGGAAATGCTGAGTTTTCCTGAGTGTTTTGCTTCACCTTAACTGCGAGCACTGAAGCTGCTGGGAGGGAGAAGCTCACATAAGTGACATTCTCAGAGTGTGTGTGACTATTATAAAGGCATGTGTGTGTCTGCCTCTGGCTCGTCCTGCTGAGCTGGCTTCTGGTGAAGTCTCGGGAAGAGACGAGCGCAGCAAAGGGTTAAGTTTTTACTATCAACCCCAGAAAGGCACATTTGCAATGCCTCCCAGTCTTGTCTTCCTTTTTACACCTCATTTGCTCACCGATACTCCTCACTTCAAGGCAGATCCTTTGACCTAAGCAGATTATTGTAGACGCATGAAGGACACAGCAAGCTATCCTGTGCTTTTAAAGGAGGAGATTTTGGCTCCAAAATAGGACACTAAGCTTTTCAGCCTTCTGCTGCTGTACCTAGCGAGCACGAGGCAGTGTCTGGAGGTGCTTAGTGGACTCCTGTGGAATCGGATGGGAAACAAAAGCAGAAGTGGCAGCTGCTGCAAATGGGGGAGCCTGTGCCGTTAGCGGGAAGCGATTGCTAATAAGGGCCTGTGAGACCTGGGTTTCCTTGGTTTCCATGACACTTATTAGGTAACACAGAAATTGAATTGTCTCCCACAGTGCTCTTGGGGGATAGTGGTATGACGGGGTGCTCCAGGGACACAGACTTGCAGCAACTCATCACTCTAAGCATGTGAAACTCCCTGGATTGTTGTGCCTTACTTCTTTGTTTGCTGTGTCTTGCTTGTGTTTGCAATTTGCTCTGCTTTGTTGATTTTTTTTTTTCTTTTCATGGAAGACCCTGGCTACACCGTTTCTCAAATAATATTTTCCCCTTTTTATTTAGAGCTGAGCTTGGCAAAGAGAGGATATGAACAATTATACAGGTGGGCTACTCGGGGGGAGTGAAGATATAAGGCATCCAAACAGGTACTGGCAGCCTGCAGCTCTGTAAAAATGCCACTCCAGCAGATTTCTGTAGTTCCAGCGCGGGAGACTGCCAGCAATGGGAGAAGTTCAGTGGGCACAAACAAAGAGAAGAGCAAGGAAGTCGAGGTAAGAGGAAGGTTTCAATTTGCTACGACAGGGTGAGGGTGCCTTTGGTAGGCAGTGGGTCTGGCTGCGGAGCAGGATGCGGCGTTGCTGGAGCGTTGCAGAGGGCTCAGGGGTGCAGCTGTAGCACACTGCAGGGGATGCTGTGACAGCAGCACCTCAGCTTTACAGAGACAAGGACCCTGCTTCAAAAGTAAAATAAATAAATGCGGGAAGTTACAAATTGCGTTAGGGGGTTTTAACATTTTCATTTAAATGAGTGCAGCCTGCTAGTACTGGCAGTCATTGTTCCTTATAAGCTGTCAAGTAGCAGTTTCTTTATAATAGGTTGGATGAAAAAGTAGTTGGAGTAAAATCCCTGTCTTTTTTTAAAACCAACAAAAATAATGTACTAAAGCCTGTCTTTCTAATGTGCATGTAGTATAGGCATGAGCTCTATACCTTAGTCTTTTTACCATTTAAAAGGCATCAGTGTTTCATTTTTTATCTCTTGACTGACTTTCTTTGATTAATAAACATACAAAAGTGTTGTTTCATCAGTAAATACTCTATCCTGTTGTCTCCCAGTTAAGAAGAACCTGTAGGTTCAGATTACATTAATGGTTAGTACAAAAAAAAAAATCTGTGCAATTTTAATGGTATTTTTAGCTGCAGAAATCTCTTTTGTATGTATAGATTAAACATGTATTGTGCAAAACCAAAAATAAAAAGCATCCCTTCCAAACCCAAAATATAAGTCATCTGTTGATAGATATAGCAGTAAATGTATGTAACACAGACATCTGCTTTTTACAGACAAGTTTCTTGTCTCTGTGCTTTTCTTTTCCTCTTGCTGTATGGAAACCAAGGAATTATCAGGAAAACAAATATGATGTCTTTTAAGTATTGTCTGAGAGACTATGACAAACTTCATCCCTGAAACAAGTCTTTCTTCTTGTGGATTGTGTGACATAGTTTTCCGGAAATTGTTAAGTTCAACAGATGGTTGATATTTGTAACAGGTCTGTGTGACTGTGGAAAAGTATTTTTGGGGTTTTTTTTATTTTTAAATGTAAGATAATATTTTTGCTCAATATTTGGCTATGATTATTATTTGAGTATTCTGTTTTTTGTTTGAGCACTTTGGTATAAGTAGAGTCCTTCCCTGGAAGTAGTCTCCAGTTGTTAACTGGTAGCAGAGTCATGAGAGTTCATAATATTTTGGGATTGTGTCCTGAAATGGAAAATTTTGGTTTGGTTTTATTCTTCCATTAATTGGTTGAAGATTCAGGTGAAGACTATTCTTTGTTAGGGCTCAAGGTGTGAAAAGCAGAAATATGTTACCTGGCTTAAATTTTTCTCTGGCATTCTGTTTTTTAACTTGATCATTAGAGTTAACTGAAGAATACATGTAATATTCACCCAGGAGTCAGATAAATGTGAGAGTTAATTTAGAGGGGTGGGGGAAGTGTGGAGATTCTGAATTGTGAGAATCATCTAATGCACTTTTCTGTTTGTTTTTTTTTCCTATGAGGGCTGGGTTGTGTCATTTCAGCAAGACTCCAGTGTCTCAGAAAACAGTTTCTTCTTGAATGTTGTGGAAGTTATATATCAGAAAAGAGCAAAATGACACGGATAACTAAGTTCATTAAAGTTCTCTTCTAAACTTGGTATAAAAAGTACCAAACACCAACCTTATAAAACTCCCAACCAAACTTCAAAGTACATGGTACTCAGTGAAATGTATTTGCCAAACTGCTCTCTGCTGGTCAGAGCCTAATCATTCTGATCGAATTTCTACTCATCCTATAAGGCTTATGGCTGGAATTTATACAGTGTAAAAACTCCCTGTTGCTATTGATGGAGATAGTAGCCCTAGAAGTAAAGATTGTTTTTCCCATAATGTCTACTTATGTAAATTATGATGATGTTCAGGTTTGTTTTGTGGATGTAATTTGGGAGTAGTGAACCAGCCTTTTTATTGTCTAGACAGAGGTTGCTCAGGCTTATGTAGATTGTGGTCTACCCCTGCAAATCCTGCAGTTTGGTTTTCACAAAGGGAAACTTCCTAGATGGTACTCAGTGTTTGTATCTTTGCTGGTGAGGATCTTCTGGGTTCTTGCTATTCTGATATTATTTCTGCAAGTACCTGCTTCCTCTGCCTTTCCATTAGCAACCTTTTTTAGGTGAAAGCTAAATAAAGTAGTTAAATGGGCTTCTAGCTGAGAGCATCAAGCTGGTTCAGGTTCAGGAACACATGAAAAAAGGAGATCTCTGAAAGGTCTTCCAGTTGCTAGGATAACAATTGTTAGGATTGTACGCCAAATCCTGTTATTGCTAAAGAATGTTATGCAATGTCCATACAACAGCATTAAAATTTATGAAGAAGAGTTCATCTTCTGTCTAATTGCAGAGCTCGATGCAGTGAACTGTTTCCAAGTTCATGGTGAATTCATAAATCTGCCTGACTTAGTCACATACAACCAAGGTTCTCAATGATGCAACTCATTCTATAATGCTTTTCTGTGATTTTTAGATGCTTGTACACATGCTTTACTGAAGGTTTTAATATGTGTCTATGCACACTTGTAGATGATTGCCAAACACTGATCTGTCATTAAGAATATTAAGTGCAGTAGCACTTAGGAGCCACAAGTGCCCGTAGTGGACTTCTGACCAATATTAGGAGTAGAGTTGTAGTAACAATGGCTGCAGGGAGTGTTTACAGGTAATCTTTCTATGCAGTGTCCTGTGTGGGAGTAAAAACTTTAGTGCAAGTCTATTCCTGCAAATTTTCAGTGATTTGCCTCAATAATTAGCGGAAGTTGTAGCTAACAATGGAATTTCCATCAAATTTAACTATAGAGCCTCTTTGAATATAGCCTAAAGATGAGGTGGGTTTTTTCCATAATGAAGCAATGAAGATGCTTAGGTGTTGAATAACCTGTTGCAGCAGCTGTACACTACATTTTGATACACAGGTATAATCTTCTGCTAGTTTGTTTCACTGATTTTAGCTTAACAGTCATTAATGCTACTAATTTTGCCCCAAACGTTTAAGTGTACAAGCTGTCTTTCTTACTCTTTTAGTAATGTGGTTGGAAAAGTTTGTTGCAGAAGACCAAAGTATAAAGTGCATTCTCAACATGATGTGGGCTTTTTTTATTAACTATTAAGTAGTTAATTCAGCTTTCTTCAATATTTGAGAAATATCACAAATTTATAGTGAAGTGTGGAATTGGGTTTCTGTGACAGAGAAAAACCCTTGGGTGTCTGTTTTCAGAAGAGTTTACTAATAGAACTGTTGTTCAAAGTGAATTAAGTCAGTAACCTAAAAATCAAATTATGTCATCAGGACTCCAAATTTATTAAGTTTTTTGAATAGGCTTCAGTGCCTTGAGAACAGTGTCGTGTTAATATATGACCCCCATTTTATATGTGTATAATATTTCAACAGTTACCTTGAACTTCTCGTTGATTTTCTCTACTCTAATAAAAAAGGTGCAAGAAATGTATAAGATTCCTGAGGAACATGGTTAATGAAATGCCTCCTCTGGCTCATAATTTTATTATTTAGTTGTGAACATACACTGTGAAGTTCATAAAGTAGCCTCAGTTTACATTGTCTTGTGTCTGTGTGGGCATGAATTATTACTCTAAAGCATGTTAAGTTCAGAAAGAAAATTTCATACAGTGAGAAAATTGGACAGGGCAAGTGAGTGAAGGTCAGCAAAAATACTATCTATCATTGAATAAACTGCCATGACTACTGTAGAAAGCCAGACTTGAATGTTGTATACTTAGAGAGGTAGGAGTAAGTTTGTAAAAGCCAAAAATTGTCATGATATGGCAGAGAAGATGTTCCTTGATGCCAAACTAAATGTGTAGATACTACACCTTTTCAGTTTAACCAGTTTCAATACATGGTACTGGAAAATTTTCATGTTATCTGAGTGTAAAAACTCGGAGTAGAAGATACCTTAGTAAAGAACGCAGTGGCAGATATCAGTCAATCTTGACTTGGTTACCTTGCAAGACTTTGATTAAAAGAAAAAAACCCCAACAAAATAGTCTTTGTAATATGGTTTTTCGGACACATTCATATGTTACTTGTTACAGTGATGAGTCTTACTGTTGCCCCACCCAAAACCAAACCCAATATCCTAAAGATGTTACAAAATTTGATATTCTGTAGTTAAGAAGTAACAACATAGACATGTTATTGTTGCTTTATTTTTAGGTTTGATTCTTTGCTTATAACTGGTAAATGGTTTTTTTCTTATGCCTACTGTGTTTCTCTGGTCTTAATTTCTTTTATTGTTCTGGCAGGAGTGATGATGACTATTAGTTTCCTTCACAGAACTTCACAGAATGTAAGATGCAAGGAGGAATCCTCACTCCACTGTGTATTGTACTTTGGCATGAAATTTAGTTCTGCACCCTGCACAGTTCTGCGCTGTGAAGGAAACTTGGGACCTCTCTGTTCTTCACCAGTGTTTTCATGTTCTGCCTTCTAAAAGTAGAAAGACAGAACGAGACCTGTAACTTTGGAGGCTTTAAATGTTACCTGGGAAATACTTGGCATTTATGAAGGAGTATAGTAAATTGAATTTGAACTTGATGGTTTTTCTGTATAGTTTGTACCTTAAAGAGAAAAAAACCCCCAAGAATGTGTTGCCTGAAATTATGTATGCTCATTTGCTGTGTAGAGCATGCATTTTTTTTGTAAGGAGATCTTTGAGTCAGAATTGAGACTGAAACCTAAGGGGCCTTCTGAATGCCACTTTTGAGTAGCTTCTAACATTTATTTTAAGCACCAGACTGGAGTAACTGCTAATGTTTACCTTAAGGCTTGTAAGTAGTTTAGGAAGTATTGACATGTTTTTTAAAGGAGGAAACAGTCGCTAAATGTTTTGATGGGAATGAATTGTTTTACATTTATCTATGTTATCTCACTTGTTACTTACTTAATTTTAAATAGATGTAATGATAGATGAAATATTTTTAAGGACATACACTTCTTTATGTGCTACAAAGAAAGCCCTTATACATTTTTATTAAATGATTTTCATGGCAGTTGTGAAATACATACAGAGATACTTGATACTTGAAACATGTCTGTAATTGAGGCAAAAAGGTAAAGGCTTTGCATGTTGTTGTTTTATTGCCTTACAACCTTTAAGTCAAGCAATATACTGGGTTTTGTTGTGGTTTTTTTTTGGTCTGGTTGTTTTATTTTTGGGGTTTTGTGTGTGTGTGTGTTTTGTCTGGTTTTGGTTTGGTTTGGTTTTTGCTTTTACATAGGGAGACATAATACTTAGCATAGTTAAATTTGTTAGTGGCTTTGATCACTTCATCAAAGGTTGAAAATAGTGTAACTCCTAATATGTTACAATTTCACTTATACCAGTGATAATAAAATGGCTTAAGGCATGTAATGCAAGGAATAAAAGTCTTAGAATTGCAGGATATTGATGAAATAATTCATAAACCAGATAGGTGGTTTTGGTTTTGTGGCTGATTATCTCACACTCTAAAAATTTCTTAGGTATAACTTAACGGATAAATAGATATGGTCATTTATTACTAAAATACACTGGGATTATTCTTTTCTGCAGGAAGGGTAAGGATGTTTGTTTTCAATGACAGCTGCCTGAAAAGAGTCATGTAATTACAGTCTTTTTAGGAGGTATAATTTTTTCTTCAGCAAGAGGTGTGGGGGTGGGAGGATGGGGAGTGGAAGCTCCAGCATATGAATCAGGTTACTGATGTACTCTGACATGTATTGCTTTCCCTTCGTAGATTTTCTTAATGTAAAGCTCTTGTTGAGCGTGATGTCACATACAATTTACGACAAAATCTCTAATCCTGTTTATTGTCAATATTATGTAGTATTTCTCAAAAGGGAACTTATTCTTTTCTTGACATGACCAGTGTGGACTTCTGTGCTATATTTGCACGGAAATCCAACTGCATCTACAGCTATAAGACACTTCCTAGTGAAATTTTTCTGCATTTTTGTGGTGATAGATTGCTCCTGTGGTCAGTGGTTGAAGTGCTCCCACAGTACACACATAAATCAGGCTGGGGCATGCTTAGTTATCTTTAAGATGCTTTAGAAAATTAAGTTCTTTATCAGTAAGTCTTCTGGTCCCTGTTTGGGAATTGTCATTATTTTGGTATGCTATATGATTCTTATGACAAGCAGTTTTATGACAGTGAGAGAAATGGGAAATATTACCTAATACATGCTAGGTGTGTTATAATAATTTTGAAACATTGTTCCTTTTTTATATTTCTGTGAATAAAAATCATTACTGTGCTACCAGTAAGAAAAAAGAGATTCCTTGCTATGCTTTTATTAGCATGCTTTGGGATAATGCAATTCTTTATAGGCTGCTTTTCCTGATAAGATTATACAAAGGCTACTTGTTGCATAGTATTTTTTGTGGTCAGGCTTTTAATGAAAAGTCCATAAAAGCATGTTTCTCCAATTTGGGTTGCTGTGTATTGACTATGCATCCAATACCAGTATTGATTTTAAAGTTGATCTTTTCACTGATTAAGGATTTGAAGCTTAAGATTCTATATCTCAGTAGCCTTCTGCCTCTTTATGTTTGTAGCCAGTGCTTACAATCTGCTGGTGCATGTCTTTTGTTGCTGCTGAAGTCTGACTACAAGTCTCGTGATGAAATCTTTTAAAATTCCTTTTATCTCTGGAATCCCCAGTTCTAATACATTGAATTGGGCTTGTGTGTGTATTTTTCCTCTCCTACTCTAAAATGCCTCTGAGTTTCAAATATTAGGTTTCAGATTTCTTTTAATTTGCATTTCTCTCTAAAGGTAATCTGAGGTTTTACAGAGCAAGAATTTCCATATTAAAATTAATTGTAGAATTTTCTTGCTAAATGGTGTTTTAAAAAAATAAATGCAAAACCCCAACAAACGAAAACCCCGAACACAAAAATTTTCCATTTTTAATTAATAGTTGTTTGTCTTGTCTTCAGCTATACGCTTCCATGCTTTAGTTTCAGGACTTACTCGGGTCCTGAAATATATTGAAGCAGTGGCTGTAATTGAGACAGTTTGCAGAATGCATTGTAGTGCCTAAACCTGGTAGCTGAACAGGGTACCAGGAACTGAATACAGTTCAGGAAGCTGAAAAACAGATGATTTTCTTGAGGTACCTTTCACACTGATTTCCATTATGAAGAGTGTTCTGTGAGCTGTTTGCCCTGGTGCAGATGCTTTTCTTCTGGGGGGTTGGCATGTTACAAATAAAGTTCAAATAAAAGTTACGGAAGGCAGAACTTTGTCATCAGCAAAGCCTGTTTCCCAAGACTCATTTTAAAGAAGTATTCTTGAATCTAGTCAGCATTTTAAAAAACACCTTCAGTAGTCACATATACCCACCATATCTTGTTCTGTTTAAAGACAACTCTCAGGCATTGAAATCTGGTTGTTGGCAACTATTCAATTAGTTAAGAAACAATATAATAGAGGGTCAAATTACTTGAATATACTGCCAGCTTTGCAAAACTGATGCTAGCCTGTTAGGTTTCTCCAGCTTTGTCTGAATCTAGCTATCCGAACCAGAAATTTTAAAATCCTGTGTATTCAGGCATATAGAATTCTATAAGTTTATTATTTACAGTAATATTTAATTCTTCTTCATAACCATGAACAAAATAATGCTGAGTTTGGTATGATTTTTTTTTCTAAGGCAGAGAAGATTTGCCCAACCTGAGGGTCTTTCTCAAAGACACTGTAAATGTTCCTCAATCTTACCATGAAAGGGAAAGATTATTTCCTGTATAGTGGAGACAACACTTCCAGCTCATATCCCCAGCTATGGAAGGGGAAGGGTTTTCATTATGCCTTGCTTCAGATAATTGTTACAATATTAGAAATACAGTTCTAGTTTCTACAGTGTGCACATGTGTAAACTACTCAAATTGCATAAGGCTTGTTGATTCTTCTCCTTTAAAATGAAGTGGTTATTGCAGATCTGCTGAATTCTGTACTTACAGATGTAGGCATTGTTCTACCACAACAGAGATCACTCAGGGTCTGTCACAGCCTGTGGCCTTCCCTCTGCTGCAAAGGCTTTGCTTGTCTCTTGAAACAATTTTCATAAAATACACACATTTCTTAGCTCCTATTTAGATGTACATTTGTAACTTTATTATTTTGAGGTTTTCTTCTTTATTGGTTTTTTTTTTATTTTCAATAAAAAGGCAAGATTTGTATTGGGGAGTGTAACTTGACAGTGTAACCTTACTTTTAATGGGAATACAGACATCAACTGTTTAACATTCTAGGGTGGGATGATTCAACTTTAATAAGGAGATGGAGGATGGCTCTCAGCCTACTTTGAAGTATTAGTAGATGTTTCAGCTCTTCTCCTAGACTTTGAATACATGAAATTCATGACTTAATTTCCCTATCAGTGCTGCCTTTTCAAATTGTGTCAGCAGGAACAATATGTGTAGACTGGAAGCATTTCCTTGTTCAGAATATGTTTCTTAAGACTATCCATGTTGTGGAATGAAACTTTTCAGTCAGTAGCATGGTGCTACACCTTCATTTATCTCAGTTATCAGCCAGGTGTGTCCACCTATGTAGTCATAGGATTATGTGAATATAAAAGGTTGGAATTATTTTAATGTCAATGATAAGAAAACTGTCTCTTGGAGCAATTAGGTGTATGTCTGAACCCACTGACGTGATCTTAAGGAAACCTTTTTAGTTTACTCACTAGATATATTTGAGATTACAGCTGTATTTTACAGTACCATCATGCTGAAACAGTTTAAAGTAGTTATAGTGATGTCTTATTGATTTTAAAGAAATCCTTGTCTTATTAGAGAGATTTGTTGTCTAGTGGCAGCCCAAATAGAAAGCCCCCACACTGTCATTTCTCTTAAAATATCGTGTTTGCAGATGCTTAAAGGGAGACTTTTCCATCCTGTGCTCTACCATTATTGCAGTAGCCTGTTGCACTGGCTTTGTTGCTCTGAGGAGGATAAAGGTGCAGCAAACCCTTTGTCCTCTTGGTACTCTCTATGCTTCTGGGCAAGAAATCAGAAACCTTCATTTCAGTATAGGATATAAATGACAAATACTTGGTGCAAGAACAAAACGAAGTGGGGGTAAGGGTCAGACAGCAATGCCATAATTAGTATTATTAGTTAGTATTAGTTAGTTAATATTTCTGAGTTTTAGCTATGTTTGCCTATTCCTTCCATTTACTTCAGACACTCTCTTTCTTTGGGAGGAAAACAAAATGCTTCTGATGACTTGACTTCTCCAGTGGCAGGCAAGACATTACCACAGGGCAAATGGTTAACTGATCAAACCTTGTGAAAATAGTGCACTGTGTTGGTGAAATACATGTTTGCCTTTTTGGCAGTGAACCCTGCAGTGATGGTGAGTAGGCACCAGGATGTCTGAGGATGCTATATCACATACTGGATGCAGCTAGAGACTACGGTGGTTAGGCAGCGTACATGGCCCAAAGAGGAGTCAGTTTGGTAGCTGTGAAAACTGTGTGCCTGGAAGGACACTGTATCTGCAGTTTTCTAAGCACTTCCAGACTTTTTCTCTGAGTACAAGAGCTCAGAGACACAGGTGGGAATGTGAATTGGCTTCCCTGAACCATCTGGCAGTGCCGTCTCACTCTTACAGATGAGCAGTGACAGGAATGCCTGTTAAGACCCTCTAATGCTGCTGCAGTCTCCTCCAGTGAGGAAAGGAGGTCACAGCATGCACAGGGCAGTGCTGCTGTGAGCTCAGCCTATCCACATGCTGTGCCTGAAATCTGTTTCAAGTCTCATTAGTGAGGAATGCCCACTGTAGCCAGTGTCTCCAGGTAGTGTGGTTTGGCCCTCCTGAGTCACAGTGAAAGTACTGAATGCTGGTTCGCTGGTGGTACTCTTCACACGATCCATGGCCCACTGTTTAATGCATGAAAATAGAGTTATTTTTGATGGCAATTTTTCTGCTGTATTTCTTCACTCTCCCTCCATCATCTATGAATGCTGTTCTTTGACAATTTGATGGACTAAATTTGATGGCCACCTTGCAGTGCTCTGATTTTGGTTCTAATTCCAGATATAATTTTCTGTGCTTTCATTTTTCTCCTCTGAAGTTAGTATGGCACTGCTCCTTCTGCTTTCACAGAACATTATGAAATCCCCCGGTGAAGTCCATTTTCTAAGGGATGTGGATGTGTTGTGTTGTTTCCTGTGGGTGGATCCTGTAGGTAAAAAGTCTCCATGGAAACAATAAGCCCTTACACTTTGACTGTTCCCTTATAATCATGAAAGTTCTGTACATACGGTACAGTTTGGATCAACTTACTTCTCATGCGAAGGCTCCATGTTTTTTTGCCATTTTAAGCTTTGTTTAAAGTACAAATATTAGTCACTTATCTCTTGTGCAAACATTAAATGTGGTTGAGCATTTGGACTACTTATTTCACTGTCCCTTTAAAATTTCTGAATATTAACACATAAGAACTAAAATCATAAGTTATAAAAAATTGGAAGAATAATAGTAGAATCTGATGTCTTTTGATTGTGTGAGTGTTTGGGGATTTTTTAAATTCAGTAATACAGTCTTTATTTTGTGTGGTTTATATGGCCATAAATCATGTTACTGCTCTTCTGTGCCTTTAGCAGATCAGTAGAAGGGCAGTTGAACATTTTCATAAATTTTTCCAAGGTTCTGGTATTCGAATCAGACTCACAGTCTACATTTCTGATAAAATAAAACACTCAGTAGACTGGTCATGATAGTGCTGTCAACTCAAATGTGCAAAGAGTTAAAAAGAATCACCATTTAAAAAGATGGTGGGCTGAAAGATCATAATTCAGAATTGTCTGCTTCAAAACATTTCAAACTATGTTTTGCATATTTTCACAGATTGTGTTATCAAGTTTTTCTCTGCAATCTTAATTGCAAGGCAATGGCTTGTAAGAAAAATTTGGCATTCTTGCTTAATAAGACAACTTTAAGAATGTCCATTGCTTTTTTTTGCTTCCAGAGGCTTCATGGTTTCAGCATCTGCCACCAGACAACCTGGACAGAAGATTTTGAGTTCATTTAAGATCTTAATATAGAGCTCTCCACTTTTGAATTGCTGCTGTCCAGGTGTTATAGGAGAAATATGACAGAATCACTTTTCTCTCTGAAGCTAATCTAACCTTATTGTCAAACAGCTAAACTTAACCAAATAGATTATGGCATGACTGGGAATAGCTACTCTGCTGCCACACTTCACAGTGTTGCCACACACAAGTGTCTGACCTGTTCTATAAAACTTTGAGGTATCGCTTTTGTGTCTGTTCTGAAAAAATGGTTAATCTCCAGCATTTTGCTAAACTCAACTTTTCCTGAATTAGGGGCAAATTTAAACATCTGATGACTGGGTTGTTGATTCCTATAATGTTTTTTGCTAAAATGATTACCCCAATCAGTACAGATGTCTCTGTATGGTAACAACGTACAGATAAGTTAAGTGCAGGTAAAGTGTGTCTGGCTGAAGTTAAACTAAGCTCTTCAATGTGACATCTGTTTTGTTCTTGTTTTTTTCCTTTGGAAGCCCTGCATTAAGACTTGATACTTCCTGGTGTGCACAAGCATATTCTGTTTGCCATTCACTTTCTGGCAGAATAGTGTTTGGCACTGAGTAGAATCAGATGGGTGGAACATTTAAGATACAAATGCTGTACTTCTACTGCTACGGAAGTATTCCTGTGTTCAAAATAAAACCAACCAAACCCTGCTGATGTTCTAGCTCTTCTATGAAGTAATTAGTCAAAGTAGACCTAGCCTTGAAATAAAACATTTTGTCTGCAAAATAGGTTTTATATCTCCATACATTACTGATAATGAACGTTTTGGTGACACTGAAAATAATAAGGTAATATTATGTGTCATGTAAGTTTAAGTGGCATTATATGACATAATAGCACGTCTGAGTTCCCATGTCTGTAGTGCAAATACCTATTTCCAATTTTATGCTACTTCAGTGTAATGAGAGAGCAACTAAGCGGTATTTCTTTGGTCTTTACTCTGCCTGAATTGCTGCTAAAATATTTAATGGTGAACTACCATTTCAGGTGTAATTTGTAGAAACAGATTCACTTACTGTCCTTCCCATGATGATGAAGAAAAATAACACTTTTATCACTATTCATCTCTATGTTTTCTTACATTATTTGCTTTGCATGTGGGTCTGTGTGCTGGGGGCTTCTCAGTTGTTAATTGTGCTTTCTTTTATGGTCTAGATTGACTGCTGGAGCTATGTTCAATATATTATCTGAGTAATTAGCTGTTTTTTAAGCAAAAATTTTTTGAGGGGCTGTGGTGTTCGGGGTTTTTTTGTTTGTTTGTTTGTTTTGGTTGGTTTGGTTTTCATTTTTTTTTCACATGATGGGCTTTGGCTGTTTTACGTCATTGGTACCTTTGTTGTACCTAATGGGCTTGATTATTTCTGTTTATTGAGTACTGTATGTAGGAATCATTTTGGTTAAAAAATTATTTCTATAAGGAATGTTAAATCTGTCCTATGCCAGGGGTATTTTTATATGGTGTATGGATTGTTTTTCTGTCTCTTCCAGCAATTTGTAGGGTCTTGTTTTTCATGGTATTCCCAAAGGGGTTTTTTTATGCCTCATGCAGCTACCTGTAATAAAATTTCTCTTAAATTGTAAAAAATGGAGGCCATCATATATGGGCTAAAAGCACCTCCAAGATAATCATTGGTCTATATGAAAAGTATTTACTTGTGAGTGACAGAGAATCAAGTTTTGCAAAATTTGGACCTCAGTCAGAGACTTGCCCAAATTTACTCATTTTTTGAGGAAAAAAGCTGGTTTTGGAAAATGTGGAGGAAGGGTGGCAGTTTCAGGGTAAAGAACACGTCTCTTTTATGCACAAAGCAACAGGGAACCTTTACCAGGTGCTCTCATAAAGATAGCTACGTTTGGTATGATGTCAGGGCCACCAAAAACCACATTATAAAAGATTGGCCTTCACTTCTGCACCTGAAAATACGTGTCTGAATAGCAATTATTTGTCATGCATGTAAAATTGTGGATATAAAAACAGCAGAGCATGTCACTAGGAAAATCAATTCTAAACACTTTGTGTTCTGAGTAGATGCTCCATAAAATTTATCTTACACAAAAGGAAATAAATGCATGGGCTGTAAAGAAGTGTGCAGCAGAAATGCCAACTGTAATTGTGTGGATTTTTTTTCTGTGTAAGAACAAAAGGTTCAAAGGAAAAAAGCTATCAAAAAATCCCCACTTTGCAGAGCTGAGCAGCTGGTAGAAGGTGCCTCTTGACAAAGCTGATCCTGTTATTACTATGAATTTGTACAACTTTTGTGACTGTTGGAGAGCAGCACTCTGCAACTGGAAGATGCCAGGTGTATGTGCCTACAAGTCTCCAGAGTCTGACTTCTGTGAGCAGAAGGCTCTGGTAAGCATCAGAGAATATAGTAGTTCCCTGACATAATTACTTTTTCCCAGTGTAAAGGGCATCTGAAGCTATTTCTGCAATTACATTTAAACTTCTTTTGGGTTTTGTTTGTTTTAATAGGAAACTTTATTGAAGAAAGACTGGAATTATGCATTAAAAAATGAAGCAATAACTCATTAAATAATTAAAGATAGATTGAAAACTCCCATTTCAAACAGAAAAAAGTATTGAAGCTCGTGATCAAGCATTTAGAATATATGTATTATTTTATGTAGCATATGTGGAATTCATGAGTGGGAAATTGTTTTCAAATATTTCTAAACACCAGTAATGTTTGTTCATTCTCCTTATGTATCATCCATGACTGCATAAAGTCAATACCTCTCTTCCTATATGACATTTAGAAATGAAGCTTAATGATACCTATTATGTTCTTAGCTTTCAGATTTGGAGTAGTTGTTCAATGCAGAGTTGTCTTAGAGCATGAGGTGTTTGCAGAATTTTCAGTTAATACTAAATACCACTTGATCAGTGTCAGGTATGTTTTAATTTGCACAACTTTAAGTAAGAAACATATAGACTTGAAACAGGGAGAGAATGCTAGGGATTCTTGATTGTAATATTTGATGGTCCAGTAGTTCCCACCTCTCAGTAATATAGTTAAAATGTGGTGATGGCAAAATGTATTTAACCTGAGTGATTTTTGAAGTATGTATTGTTGCATTCTGAGGTCCCCCAGAGTGCAAATTTTAATTGTTATTTCTTAGAGATATTAATGTGGATTTAATGTGGGAAAGCTCTGCACATAAAATAGATCCTTCTAGAGAGAAAAAACCATGTATTTTCCCAGGGGAATATAGGGAATGCAAGAACAGGGGCGCACCATGGCATTAAAATATTTGGTAAGAAAATATAAACTATATCACAAAACAAAATGTTAGAATGGGTTGACAGCAATTGCTGTTGTAAGAGTTCTTCTCTATGAAATTGGCAGGTACTGTAAGGACACTGATCCAGGCTCCTACCCCTCTGCCCCACTTGAGTGGCACCATAGGCTGGGGGCAGAGGGCAGCTGCTCTGAAGGGTTCATGTGCTCAGTCTTAGCTTACAGCTAGCTTTTTTGAGTAGCCAGCTGCTCCACATCAGCCATCTGCATGGTTTTTGGCACCCATAGAGGGCTTCTCATTGACAGGCACGTTTTTGCACTTTTTATTGGTTCCTGACTTGAGTGGTCAAATTAAGATGCCAATTGCTTCATTGTTGTATGGCCCCAAACTAATCTCTCTGATTTTTCCCATGGATCTGAAGGCAGTTAGTGGTTGTTTCCTGGGTTACTATGACTCTCTGGCCTCTCACCATGAAGATGTTAAAACAACATAAAGTTTTAGGACTGCTTTATTTTCTTTTCCTTGCACAGCTAACCTGTGAAACAAGATAGACCCTCTCATATGGCAGAGATTTGGGTCAGCCTTCGCCGTGCTGTTTACATGTGTTATCAGTGACAATTGTATTTGTTTTTCAAATTGCCATCTAATTGGTTCATACCTATGGTTCAGAGCTTGTTTTATCTGAGTGATGCCTTCAAGTAAGCTTCACCTCATGACACACTCGTATGTGTGTATGTACATGTCTTTTTTCAGGAAGCTTGCTAAAATAACAAATTGGCAGTATTCGTAATTAATGTTGTTCAACACTTTTCATTATGAAGGTGTTTTTGTTGCTAACGGTCTTGCTGAACTTTAACTCTTTGGCCCAATTGCTCTATGCTGTCTCTCAGTTGGAGAGATTCAGAAGAGTTGAAACAGGTATGTCCCTGAATAAAACTAGGAAAATTACTTGCTTTGATCATGTTAAAGATTTAGAATAAAAGTATAATTGAGGTTCCTAGTCTTTGCTTACCTTTTGTTGATAGTATTTGCTATGTAAATCTGCTAAAGCAACAGTGAAAAATTACTGCAATGAAAAAAAATTAAGTTACTTGTTTCCCTCTGAAAGCATTTATTAAAAACTCTTTTCAAAATACCTTGAGAATACAGTCTAATTATGATTAACTTTTAATGTTTTTTTTTTTAGTTTCATCATACAGTGGCAAAAAATTTCATTCTGAAATGAAATATAATATGATTTTTGAAGTTTCCTAAATAGGAAATAGGCAAGACAAATTTACATAGTAAACAGCTCAAGGTGTATTTTCTTTACTTTTTTTTTTCAGTAGGATTCCTTCAACTTCTGACATTATCTGTCTTTTTGATTCTTTTGTCAAATATTCAAATTCGGTGGTTGCCTTTTTGCCATAATTTAACACTGAAGTAAGTTGTGTGTGACATGTAGGCGACTGACAGCTGTTTAGATAATACTGTTGTTTAAATTGTTGCATGAGCCACAAGCCGTTGAGTAATTTATGTGCTATCCCTTTAATTTCCTTCCATTTAGTTGTAGTAAGTCACATACCAAAATTTGGTCTTTATTTAAAAGTTTGTCTCATAATTTCCTGGCTTACTTTCGGTGTATTGGCTGTTCTGACAGTGCAGATAGTGCTGTTAAGTCAAAATGGTGGTATTTACTGTGTGGAGTATATATTACTGATTAATAAAGTGACACCCATCTACCTGTAATTGGTTTCTATCTGATTTCCCTATCCTTTCTCTCTTTTTGCCTGTTAGAAAAGGCTGTAGCAGAAGGCTAAAAGCAAGCTCACATTTGGTGTTATACACATTTTATTTCTTTTTTCTTTTTCCTTAGGAAAATCAGATGAAGATGTAGTAAATCAAGTCCATTAAAATTCCAAGTGTGCAGATCATTGCAGGGAGTGCAGGTTTTGTTTTTGCTTCAGCAGACACCCTGTTATTTTACACAAAAGAGTACAGTATTTTATATTCTTGGGAAGTCATTTGGAAATACTGTATGAGTTTTAAATTTGTTTCAGTATCACTAGTTGTAGAACTCCTGTCTTGCTCTCCACAGTTTGTTATTCAAAGACTTTAAACATCATCTGCCTCTAAAGTGCAGAAGACCATGATGCCATTTAAGAGTGAACAATAAAAACATAGTTGGACAGGTAAACCAGCAGAATTTACAGCCCTAATAAACTGCAACACATCTGAGAGGATACAGATTTTTATTTTCTTGCACTAGGAATGTAATTCTGTAATCCTTACAGCAGTTCCTTACCATGAATCAGAATTGCTCTAAATTAAGACAGAATACAGTTTTGGTAGTTTTGAGTGCCTTTTAATATTATTTGCTAAATACAAAACTGATAGCTCTCTAGAAAGGACTTTAAACTAGACAGTAATAAACCTTCTGTTTATCCTAGATCTCTGCACAAAGAGTATCGTTTCTGAGATTCCTTTTTCCATATATCCAGTGACAAATGTGATAATGTTGATCCTACAAACATTTTCACTGTATTCCTTTTTTCATAATCACTGTACATAACTACAATGACACAAAGATAAATATAAACATTAATTTCCTCTATATTTCTGATAAATAGAAACATAGAGGAAATTAATGAAGAATGAGGAAAAAAGCAGTGCAACAACAATAAAAAAATAATTTAGGGAAAGTGGATCCACTACTGCAGGCCAATTTTACGATTTTATATATCTTCATTTTAGTAAGATCTGTTATTTCTTCTTACATGTGAATGTGTATTTATATGAAGACAATCCAAAGCCTTCATACTAAGCAGAGGCTTAGTGAATTTGTTGCTTGTACCAGTTCTCTATAAGGATTTTTATTTTCTATTAAAAATTCAAATGCTCTTATGCATCAAGGTGTAAGTCATGCCACGTTACTACTAAAACGTTGTTAGTTAATTAATGTCCTAATTAAAAGGATTAAAACCATACAAGTTCACTGTTTGTTAAAGGAATTTGTTTCAGCTGATAAAAGTAATGGTTTCAAGTTCAAGAATACTATGTTTCCTCAGAAAAGGTTGAAGTCCTGTTACAAAATAATTGTTAAAAAAGATGTATCATAATTAGCTCTTTTGAAAAGTGGTGAATCTTTAAAAAATGTACAAGATTCCTTTCTTTTTCCCTACACATAAAGTTTATTGATCAACATCTTTGGGAATCAATAGCAGCACAATGCCTTAATTCCCCTGTTGATTAACAGCATGATTTTAGTGAAGCAGATGAAGGGAATCTTCAGTAATTCCTCAAGTATCAGTGTAAGCAATAAATAGAAATCACGAAAAAAAAATCGTAATTTTTGTTGTTGCTGCTGTTTGGGTTTAGTGTTTCATTTGGTTTGGTAGTTTTAGTACACAGTAATTTCTTTTCTAATTAACACCCCATCTTCAGTAAATACTAATTAAAACATAGCAAGTGCCGTATTACTGGTACATTAAATATAGCAAGTATGACAGATTTTTTGTTAACAGCTTTGTTATTGTGCCTTGAGCATTCCTGCTTATAAAGTGCACTTTTACCCATGTTCCATCCTTCATGGGACTGTACTCATTATTCATTGTTGCTTCTAATGTACCTGTGAAAGCAGCTCATTTTTTCTGCTCCAAATTAAGTGCATGGATCCCTGGCTGTTTATGATGGTGTGAACATGGAGTCAACATGGAATGAAGTAAAAGAGCAGAAAAATGCTTGCCCAGCCAATACAGAATGCAGCTTCTGCAGCCTCACCGGGATCACCAAATTCCAGACTTGGAAAATCTGAAGTTTGGGCCAGGGTTGTGACAGTTATTTTGCCATGTTATATCCAGGATGTGATGTGGTCCCAAAATCTAGACCCAAGTTAAGGTAATATAATAATACAAAAATAAGAGGAGTAAATAGGACTTGCAGTAATGAAGAATAAAGGGTGTAATTTGAATGTGCGTTGCTAAGTTAACTCACTGCATCTAATTTTCAAGAACTGATGAGGGTTAAGTTCAAATGAGCCAAATATTTTGGTGCCAAAACACCTTTAAGTTCTGTGACAGGCATTTAGGTACTAAATGCCTTTCAAAATTGGAGGTTTTGGCATAGTGATGGTTGTTTGGAGATGCTTCTATTATTATGTAAAGGCATGACTTATAGTTGTGTTTTCTTTCCCTTTTTAGAAAGTAATGAACTGAATTCAGCAGACGAGTTCTCCAAGCCTAACAGTGCTCAAGATATACCTCTCTTCATGTTTGCTAGAATTTAACAACCAGAAAGTGTGAACAGAGTGAATAATTAGGGAAAGAGTAATGCTTAAAAGGGTATTACCTTCTCCATTTCTAGGTTACTCTGAAATACATTTGCTTCTTTGTTGAAAAAGTAGTTATGAATGTGGATTGTATATTGAAGGGATTCTTTTATAAGCAGAAAAACCAGCAAGAATCTGCTCTAATTGGTCTGGAGTAGTATATTTCCAAGAAACTAGATTAGATATAATTATCTTGGGAGGTTAGGCAACCCTCTTATCCCCATTAGTGTACTTACATAATATATGTTTTAATACCATCTCACAGTAATGCTACTGGTAAACCATAGGAGATATGCAGATTGCCAGTGTTGCCTTTTCTTTCTCAAAGGCACAGAAGAGATATCACTATTCCTGGAGATACAGTTTTCTTTCTTGTCCTCTTTTTGATACAGCTTATTATGGGCATTTGTAATTTTCCAACGTGCTTGGCCTTGGTTGTTGGGTTGTTCTAAAGGAAAGAAAAAAGTGATTGTGAACTGCTGAGTGATTTTCCATTCCTTAGAAGAGGGTTGTGCTGCTGTTGATATCCGGTTGATTTGATGGTAGAAATCAACAGTAGGAGGAGAAGATTCCTGATTTTACATGCTTTTTTTTCACTAGTGAAAGAAGGTGAGCTTCTGTGCAAAACCTGATATGCATGGGAGTGGTATTGAATGTGTAAAGTTCCATGCTAATTGAAAATTTCTGTATGATGTTACCATTGTAATGATATAAACATTGTTATTGATGTAAACATATTAGTAAAAGAGCCCATTAGGTTTATGGATTCAAGCAACCCCTCATTAAATCCTATGAGCACAGCTTTTTAGTTGTTTTGAGAAGGAAAACATTTTCTCCATGTCCCCATGAGTGCAACACTGTCAGTAATGTGTGAACTTCTTGAAATGTCTTTCAGTGGCTCAGTGGAAGATTTTTCTTCTATTTTTATTTCTCTGTGGTTGAACACTGTCAGTTTTAGTGATCTGACAAACATGAGGACTTTGCAAGTGTTGTCTCCTTTTGTTTCAGCTTTCTTGCTAGGATATAACCTATTTAGAAGCTTCTACTTCTGTTTCATTTTTTTTTCTTTTTTTGTCTAGGATTTTGTTTTTGTTTCTTTTCATGTTTGAATCATGAATAAAATTTCTTGTATAAAATTACAGTATAGGAACCTCTACCCAACACTGAAATAAAAAAAAAAAAAAGGCATTCAAGTTTAGAAATTCTTTATTTCTTGTATGCATTTTAGATTGAATATTTTCCTGTAAGGTATACACTTACTGATATGGCCAATAGCCAAAATAGTGATAAAGAGGCTATTAGGATGAATAATATTGACCTGAGGAGGGATGACTAATAAAATCTGTTTTGTTTTAAAAAGCAGCAACAAGAAAGCCCACAATAACAAAAAAAACCAAACATTAACAGAAAAACCTACTTTTTTTTGTTGGCACATTTTGCTAATTCCACTCCACCTTTGGGTATCTATTTGAAAAGCAATTCTTGGACATGCAGCCTTCTGTGATGGGTACTTCCAGTAGGTACTTACTCAGCTTAGAGAAGGTTTTCTCCCCCACTGAGCTCTGTGTGAGCTGAAGTTATTTCGAGCAGTCTGGATTGGCACAAGGTAAATCATTAATATTAATGCCTTTACAACTTTTGCATTTGCAGCTTCATGGATCCTTCTGGGGAGAAGTGCTGAAATCTAGAAAGTCTTGATTTTAGTGTGATCATCTTGAGCTTTGCATTCGTTAGAGATTGCATGTGCTTATTAAGGAAGCAGGCAAATTCTTGCAGAGTTGGACTGAACTTGTAAAACCATCTTGCTTTCTGAACTTCTCTGATAGGTCATAGTATGGACATCTCTTAGTGATAGGAATAGCTGTAGGTGGTACTAGAAATTACAGGAGAATTGTTTCATGCCACTAATTTTGCTAAGAGCTGTCTTCTTATATACACAGAACTGTACAAGAGTTAACCAAGGATTATGCAAGTCAACAAAAATAATCGTCAAATGGGATTGCATATTTTTTCAGTTTGTCTCATTTCAGTCTAAGGCCTGCAGGACCTTTTGTTTGGCAAACCCCTGGATTTTGCATTGAATTCCAAGTTGTGGGTTTATAAAAAAACACTTCTTTTTTTCAAAACAGATGTCCAGATATTAGTGGATCAAGTTTTCTGTATTTGGAGCTACTGCATTTAATGCATTAGAATACAATACTCTGTGTTTGTGTGTATGTAGTTGAAGCTCTCAGAAGGCATTCCAACACTTGGGACAGTGCTGCAAAGATTTTATGTGAACATTTCTTACCTTGATATCAGTATTTGCTTTGCTTTTAAAACATATTTTAAAAAAAAATCAGAAACAGTATAGGATGTGATCTTAAGGAAATAAATAATTCACCAGTGCATCTGTTTTTTGAGGGTTTGGAGTTTTTTAAAGGGCAGGATGGACTTGTCAAATATGTTAGGCAATTTAAGTAGTACTTTTGGTAGTTTTCAATAATGGTAAGATAGTAAGAATAAGCATAGAATCACAGAATGGCCTGGGTTGGAAGGGACCTTAAAGATCATCTTGTTTCAACACACCCAACAGCTTCCACTAGACCAGGTTGCTTGGAGCCCCATCCAACCTTGGCTTAAACACCTCCAGAGATGGAGACTCCACAACTTCTCTGGGCAATGTGTTCCAGTGCCTCACCATCCTCACAGGAAAGAATTTCTTCCTAATATGTAATTAAACCCAGTCTCTTTCACTCCCTTTTGTCCTGTCACTGTAAATAGTCTCTCTCCATCTCCTTTGTAGATCCTTTTCAGGTACTGGAAGGCTGCAATTAGGTAACCCTGAAGCCTTCTCTTTTCCAGGCTGAACAGTTCCAATTCTCTTAGACTTTCCTTATACAATTTCTGGTGGACTAGATTTTAGAAGAGGAGAAGATATTATCTGAAAGGCTAACATGATCCAAAGAATTTTGGAATAACTTTTTTAAGAATTTATTTGCAGCTTGAGGTTTTGCTTTTTGTTTGAATGAATAAGCTATGTAGCAGTCACGTTGGTGATAATTTTATCTATATTTTTTGTCATCTTTAATTCCCTGCCATTGACATTCATCACTGTGTGAAAGCAACATAGAATTATCCTGTCTTAAATAGAGAACATACAAAACAACCTACAGAAATATGTGAAAATGTTATTCTAAATAGTTAAAACAGTTTAAAGTACTTGCTGTGCCTCTCAGCCAATTGCTCAGCTTTTCCAATGAGGCCAGTATGGATAGGAACAACTTTACAGGTGCACAAGTCAACTGCAGAGCTCTCCTACAATTGTTCCTACATGTATAGGGATGACTGCATTGATATATTTTCCAGTCTGTACTTGACTTTGACCTTACCTATCACCTGTGATGCAATCATCTATCACACAATAATTTATTGTTATTTCACAAATCTCTCATTTCTGCCCCAAGTGTTGTTTAATTGGACCAAGTTTTGCAATTAAACCCAAGCTACTTGATTTTTATCCATGTCTAATTACTTTTTATTGCACAGTAAAAACAGGAGATGATGCAAAGAAGTAGACTGGATTCTGGTTTTAGTGTGCAATTAATATTTCTTTCTGAAATTCCACATGCTTTCATCTGTGAGAAAAAGAGTGGAACTGCAAAGGTATGAAGAGGGAGCATTCTGTAATGTGCTGGGTATTTTTGGATAATAAATTAAAAGACAGGAGTTTCTTTTCAAAGCCTAGGCTGATTTGTCAACATCTACATTTGGAAAATTTATGCAATATTCAACATTTCTTAGCAAACACTGAAAAAGAAGTGCTGAACCTGCAGCACCATTTTTATTGGCTCTAATCAGAAACAAATTGCAGTATAACTAAACTTTGTACTGTGTTTACTCTGTGATATGTAACTAGCAACTTGCCATCTGAATGCTTTCAGTAGTGAACTATCTCAAGGGGAGGAAGTATGAGATTTTTTAAAAGTCACTTTCACTATGGGATTGGCTTGCTGCTGTCAGCATGCCAAATTTGAAACGAGATTGAAAGTCGTGAGTGCGTTACAGATCCTATTTTCAGCAATCTTTATCTACTGCTGAGAAAACATGAAATAAATCCTGCATGGAGAGTGATAGAGGAACACCTTGGAAGGCATCTACTGAATTGAACACTAAGCAAAAAAGCACACACATCTACATTTTTGGACAAGTTTTGTAGCTTCCTTCCTCAGTTTAGTATTTCTCCATTCCTTACAAAATGTTTGGTAACATTTTAGCCATTTGCAAATCCCTGAAGTACTAAAGTGCATTTATAATTCTAGTATTTATAAAATTTGCTTTACAGAAGTGAGTATACTATTGCTAAATGTGTCTGGGAAACAGGTTTCTCATAAGCCCTGGTTATTTTTTTCTTCAAACTGTTGTCTGTCCCTGTGCACCAACAGAAATGTTACATCTTCTTTCCTTTTGTCATTGTGCTGCGCCCACCCAGCAGACTAGGTTTCTTCCTTACTAACATATATATGGACACAATCATGACTGTAAGGAAGAACACAGACGGCTTACGCAAAAGGGAGAAACAAGTCTGATCATATATACTATTCCTGACCATTCCTCATTCTTTTACAGCTGGGCCTGTTGGCAAAGTATTTATTTTCCTGGCCAGATTTCAACTTGTTCTTCATTTCTAGTCTAAGTTTGTCCTTAGCAAAGACGTGCTTTTCTGCAGAATCTCACCCTCCCTCCATTGGCTTTGAATTTGTTAAAAAATATACCTCAAGAAACTGTATTTCCTTACTTTAGGGGTTAAAACTTGAGTGAAAGGATTTCAAGAGAATGATGGGTAGATATTGAGTATCAGCTCAAAAGCTACATATTTAAAAAAAAATCCACTACCTTAAGAAAAGAGAGACATTTATAATTAAAGGTTTTCTGAATCACAGCTTTAGCTGATAATTTTGTTGTGCTACTGTCTGAATTATCACACAAGAGGCGTTATATTTTAGGTTGTTTGTTGATTTCTGATCTTTCATGTTTCAGAGACATTGTATCAGCAATAGAGTGTCCAGCAGGACATGCAAGGCGGGGGGCGGGGGGGGTGGGCTCTGCGGGTGGAACAGGGCCCATCGGCTCCAGGATGGCCATGGTCTGGCCCGGCCTGGCCTGAGCAGGGCCTGGGCCGGGCCCACTGGCCCCCGCACGGGGCCCGCAGCCACCTGTCCCAGCACCAGAAACAAGACAGAGCTGTGGGGGGGTTTCCTGTTCTTAAGTGTGCATCACAGAGGCGGTCACAACTTTAAGTGGCTTGAAGAATTGTCCATATTCAAACTGGCCAGCTGATAGGTTCTGTTAGGTCACAGAGGAAGGTGTAAGCACCCCTTTGCAAGAACATCACTTCCGGGACTATGCTTGCTAACCCATGACAATCAGTCAAATGCCCTACTCATGCAATCCTTGAAATTCAGGAAATGACAGATTTCACTGAGTCAGTTCTTGAAACAAATAATATAATTTTGCTTAATTAGGTGAAATATAATATTGAAATATGAGATTTCTATTTTTTTTCAAATTCTTAGAAATCCTTAAATAATTAAGCCCATATGTTTCTCAGTGCTGTGCAAAACTGTTCAGAGGGAACAAAGCCAGTTAAAAATTCAGGGATCTAGTGCAACTAGATAGCTGAGGAAGATGCATAATATTACGGGCTGTCACCAAGTTTTCCACCTAGAATTAGGGATTGACAGGATTTGAAAGCCACAAAACCCTAAATTTTTACTGGTGAATGGAGGATTCGTGACGACTTGGGTCAGATCTTTCAATGACACATTGAATGCTAGCAAGGGCAAACCTTTCGGCACATAGAACTCCAGGTCTATCAGCCCCCTTAAGATCTGTAAATTATGTGTAGCACTGCTTTAGCCTATGGTTATGGTAGGATTGAAAAGATATGAATGTTCTGAGGCAGGTTTTATTCTCCTTCCAGGTAGTATAAAATACCATGTGTTGCAGAGGTGAAAAACAAAGCCACATATCTATGAAAGACCTCACAAATTAAGTTTATGGATGTCACAAGTTTAAAATGAGTGCTTAACATTAATGAAAAAGTCATAAAAGAATAAATGTCAATATATTTTTTTCCAATAAAAGAGCCAAAGAGGGAGAATACTTCAGGGTGGAAATTTTCCTTCCTAATTCTCATTCCATCCAGTCCCAGTAAAGGTTGCTCATTGCATAAATCCTGAAGAAGTGATTATTAGGAGCATATTCCCTTAAAAGTTGTACAGGACTTGAAACAGGTAGGCACCTGTATTTCACAAGAATCAGAACAGTAAGAGAAGCTTAATTCTGAGCTGTCAACGAAATGATTTCTGTGAATTTTTAAAACTAATGTCTGTTAACTTATGAAGCAATCAGTTTTTCATTGAAATAAAAACACAGATACAGGAATGCTTGGGCATCCTTTCACAAAATCTTCTGGTGCCTCAAGTTTCAGACATGTTTTTCTCAGCTTATTGCTGTTGGTCACATGATCTCTGCCGGACAGCGGTGCAGCTTCAGCTGAATCTTGGCCGCAGTGGAGAGGGGGAGCCGAGCCGCTCCGGCTGCCCACAGCAGGGCAGGGCTGGGGGGGGGGATGGTTCCGCTCACATGTTCTTGCTGTGGCTTTGCTAACAAGCCTTTGCAGGCTGTGGCTTCTGAGAAGGGCAGTACTCCTGTGGCTTTTCAGAAGTCAGCTTTTATGTGGTTTTGGTTAACGACCATTACACACCTAAACTGCTTCCAGGCCTTGAACCCATATGTCTGCAGTCATATTGTATTTCAGCAAAGTAAGTTTTTGGAGCCAGGCTGTCTCTGTCACCAACTCTGTGAGTGTGTCAGAGGAACAAGTAATTTGTAACCTGTATGGTGAGGGATATGTGGGTAATGGAGAGTTTTCTGAGTGTTAATTGATGCTGTACTAAAACCTATGAGGAAATCAAAATTCATCTTTTGAAGAAGGACCTGGACTGTTGGGGAGGATGAAAGTTTGGTAAGGAAGTTTCACAGATATGTAGGCTTGGCAGAAAGATCTCTGAATGTAAAAACTGAGGATGAGGTAGAAATGGAAGCAAGTTTTGCTATAGAGTAAAAGATGTTTTGCTGAAACACTGCCCGCTGAGTAACTGAGAAGGCAAAGGTTGGAGATGAGTTGGAAGGAGATTTTTATGAATAGGACAAAGGTATGTGACTACAAACAAAGACACGTTTTTCACCAAGTAAGTAAGTCTCAAGAAGAGCATAAGTAAATAGAAAACATGTCTTTACCAAAAAGAGAGATATGGCAGGCAAACAAGAAATGTCGAAGTAGGAAGAAAAAGAGAGGTCTGAGAATTTTCCATTGTAAGCTTAAATTGTAACTTATTTACTCTTGTGATTGGATAATAATGACTATAATATGGTGATGGTAGTAGTTATGATAGGCTATAGGCAAATGTAAAGGTGTTGTGTATGGTGCTTATTGGTTGTTATGTGTTAAGATACTCTGCAAAGAAAAGTATATAATACTTTGTAACTTGAACAGAAAGCGGCTTCAGGTATGCCTACAGCTGGAGCTGGCAGCTGTAGGGCTGGCTCTGGATACCCACTCCCTGAAATGCTGTAACTTCACCTATGCAATAAACAGCTTTCAAGAGAGTCACCTGAAGTCCAGACATCCTTCGTGAAACTTTCTCCTATACTGGACAGTATAGTAAACATGGTTTCATGTTGTGGGGGTTTTTTTCTGCTCTCTTTTAAGTGATTATTTTCCACTTTGAATATGATGTAATGCAAGGAAAGGCAGCATGTGACCCTATCAATGAAGTTATAGTTCGTGTATAATAGTCTGTTACAATTTTGGTGTTTTTCTCTACTTATTATTTGCTTTGTCAGCTTCAGCAACTTTCCTCAAGCAAGAATTCCTAGTGTTCAAAATTGGAAAACCCTAGTGTAAAACCTTGAACATGTCTTCTCTTCACAACAGAAATAGCTCAGCTCATATATTCCTGTTTCGGCCTACTGTTGCTCAGCTGAGACACATTTTTGTCTGACACAGAACTTTGCATAATGCCTATGATTACTTACTTTAAATATCTTTTTCAGGAAGGTATGACCTAAAGTTCTTTGAGAGTCCAGGTAGATAGTGATTTCTATTCTTTGTTCATTATACTGTTGACTTTCTGCCAAGAACTGTAAGGGGTCAAAGAAGCAGGATTTACCTTATTAGTATTCTGCCCATAGTTTTCTGTTACCTCATGGTTATCTGTTTCATTTTAGATTTAGCTCATTCTGAAGGTGCCTGGCTTAATTTTTCTGAAGACCATTAATGCTGTTTTTTCTAAAGGTAGTCACAGCATGAGTTGCTTAGGCAACCTTCACTTCTTGTGTGAAGCCGAAGAGTTGAGGCCAGGTTTCTTCTCTGCATGAGTAATAACTGATCAAAACCTTATAATGCAATAGGCAATATTTAAGAATAACTTAAAATTTACTTGCAGCTTTTGTTCATTGTAAATATAGTTATGCCTCACTATTAGCAAGCAGTACTGTCAAGCAAACTATTTTAAATGTTCAAAGTGAAACCAATCTTCTGTTAACCTGAGATTGCCGATTATAAAACAAATGATAAGCAGAGTTTATTGATATTTTAATATCAATAAACTTGTGGAAAAGTATATTTTGCAATATAAATATTTAGGTATACTGTATCTTCAGATTTAGGTTAAGTGTATGTCTGAAATTTAGATCTGTGACAACAATAGCTCTGTGCTGATTCATTATGCCGTGTTTTTATTTTAGTTACTTTGTTAGCATTATGTAGTTCAGCAGTTCTGGATATAAAGTTCAAGAAGGGTTTGGACAATGCTCTCAGGCACATGGTGTGACTTGGGGATGTTCCTGTGTGGGAGTTGGACTTGATGATCCTTGTGGGTCCCTTCCACCTCAGCATAGTCTGTGATTCTGTGATATGATTAGTGTGAAATCTACTGGAAAAGTTTTTAGTGATAACAATGTATTACTGCTGTAAGTAGCTCAGAAGTGTTTGAAAGATCCTAATAGATTTCCCTCCAAGAAGTATTGTTTTTTAGCTAAACAGACACAAACTAGAAGAATAGAGAAATGGCAGAAAAAGTCAGTGGGGCAGAGTTGCTGGGAATAAGGATCTACTATCTTGCGTGTACCTACCAAATAGTCTGGTTTTACCAGTCTCTGAATATGAAAAGTGTACATTGTACTACTCCAGCATGGGAGCACTTCAGTGGCAAACAAAAAAAGAATGTGTAATTTTCATGCTTTTGATACCATACCTCTTCATAGTTGCACTGAGCTTACATGAAGCAAAACATTTTAATTCCCTGTATTGTTTCTTTTCCAGGACTTCTTTGTTACTCTTGTAAATTTAAGGACTGTATGGTTCTTTCTGTAAAACTGTATGGAAATCCTTCCATAGTGAAGCTTCTGCTCTGCTGAAAAGCAATTTCGAGCTGGCATCTTCATTCTACATTGCAGTTGTGGGCTTTTACTTGCTGGGAAAAAAACTTTTTGGATGAAATTTTGCATAGACGATAACAGAAGGATGTATTTTTTTTCTGTCTTATGATAGAACTTACATTTAAATGTCATTTTTAAAGAGAAGCAGAAATTGAAACTATGTTTTACTTGATATTGTGATCTAAAATATATTCTTAACAAAACTATATTTTTTTATTACAGTGCAGGAAACATAAGACATAAAAAATGCATAATGTTTGTATTAACAACAACTGGTAATTCTCTATGCAAACTTGAATCCCATGGGTTATCAGTAAAGACTTAAGTAAATACTTGTGCATGGAATCAATATATTTTGTGTCGGAGAATAGTCTGCCCCATCCTGACCCACCATATTGTAGTGCTTTGTGTTGGCAGAGATAAATGGATTGTCATTGTAAACATGCCAGTGCATCTCCTCTGATGGTCTGGGAACATCCTGATGCTTCAAAATGTGACATAGCTTTAGCATGGACATGAGATTAACAAGACTGTCCTTCACCAATTGCATGTTGGGCTGTAAGACTGCTAAGGTGCTTTGCTTTATTACATGCTCTGTGCATGCTTCATTTTTCCAGTTTTCTCATCACAGATGAGTGTGTCTGATCCCATTGTTTGAGTATCTTGTTTGCACTTTGCTATTTGTCTTTTGCTTATTCCTACCAACTTCCACACAATTATCAGGGGCCTGACCTGGATTTGCTATATCCCAGATATTGCCTAAGCTGAGAGGGAGGTTGGGCTCTTCATTTTGTTCTTGGAGTCTCTTAATTCAGTAGCAACAACAGCCTGTATGTAATAATTTTCACCAGTGCATTTCTTTTCCCCTCAAGAACTTGTTGAAATGCTCCCTAGTTTTGTGGGTGGCTGACCTGCGGTTAAATATGGGTTTTACTTTCAAAGTTAGTTTTTCTCTGCTTAGCTTTCTAATTAAGTGTTAAAGTTGAATATAGGCCAGCTACCTACATGTGCTTTTGCATTCATCTCTGTTTTCCATCATTTTGTGTTTCCTGGAGCATGCTTATTTTGTCTGTGGAGCTATATATAGAGGAAGGGTCCTTAATACAATCTCCATCTGTTGAGCTAGTGCTTGCTAAGTGTGTGTTCTTGATCCACTCATGCATTTGAGGAAGAGAATGGAATGGCTTTGGGAAGTCCAGCTATCTTGTTGAACTTTGTAGCATGTTATCTGTTTCAAAATTGTGAACAAGTCCTGTGATAATGTACTGAAAATTATTTGTTCAAGTTGTATGATTTTGTAGATGAGCTTTTCTAAATGCTTACTTAATTTTATAAGTGTATTGGTTCTACCACCTTGCCAGAATTTTATTGGTGAAATTTTTATTTATTAACTCTTTCAACAAATATTTCTAGTTTAATTTATTTTTCTGAAGATAATGAAAAACTTAACACTAGAATGGAAGGTTGCTTGCTTGTTTACTTCGAATGAGAAAGCTTCATGTAAAAACACTGTGATTAGAGACATACATATATATGAAAATAAATGGTGTAACAGAGAGCTAAGTGTCAAAAAACTACAAACCTTAAGAGAACCTTAAAGAAGCAAAGATGTCTGAATTCAGTGTAAAACATCTAAATGTCTAAATGAATAAAATTTGAGCTTCAGAGAAGCTAAAGAAAGAAGGTATAGCCTATGTACCAGCTCAAGAAACTATTTTATATTGGAGAAGTGTTTAGGTTTTAACAAATATTTTAGTGATTTCAACAAAAAGTATACACTGATTAGTGCTGAATGCAGAAGCCAGAATCGGGAAATGAAAAGGGAGAAATTCCTAGAAAATGGGAAGAATAATAGTGTGTTGGGGAAAAAAAGCTGAAAAAACAGCCAGCTGGGCAAGTACTTATGCACAAGACAGATTCCATGTTAGTGAATTACATCAGGTCCATGGAAGACTTTGATTCCAGATCTTGTTGATTCAAAAACATGGTTACCCTTGAGGAGGCATTTAGTACAGGTCACAGAATCATAGAACCCCTCATCCAAGCTGGCCTTCAGCACTCCCAGGGAGAGGACATCACAACCTCTCTGGGCATCCAGTTCCAGTGCCTCACCATTCCCACGGCAGAGGAGTTTTTTCTAATATCTAATCTAAACCTACACTCCTTCAGCTTAAGCCCGTTACCCTTTGTCATATCAGTACATGGCTTTTTAAAAAGTCCCTCTCTAGCTCTCTTGTAGGCTCCTATTAGGTCGTGGAAGGTTCTCCAGGATCTCCTTTGAGGCTTCTCCAGGCTGAACAGCCCCAATGCTCTGAGCCTGTCTTCATAGGAGAGGTGCTACAGCCCTGTGATCAACTTAGCTTGCTCTAGCAGGCCTACATCTCTCTTGTGGTGGAGGCCCCCGAGCTGGATGCAGCCCTCCAGGTGGGTGTCACAAGAGCAGAGCAGAGGGGCAGAATCCCCTCCCTCAGCCTGCTGCCCATGCTGATTTGGATGTAGACCAGGATGTGGTTGCTTTCTAGGCTGCCAGCACATGTTACCAGGTCATGTTGAGCTTTTTGTCCACCAGCATCCCCAAGTCCTTTTCCTCAGGGCTTCTCTCAATCCATTCTCTGCTCAGCCTGTGTTTTCCCTTGGGATTGTCCCAACACAGGTGCTGGACCTTGTACGTGGCTTTGTTGAATATATGAGGTTTACACAGACCTACCTCAAGCCTGACAAGGTCCCTCTGGATGGCATCCCTTTCCTCCAGTGTGTTGACAGGACTACATACCTTGGTGATGTTGGCAAACTCGCTGAGGTTGCCTCAATCCCAGTGTCCATGTCTGGACTATGTGTTGCAATTGCATTGTCATTGGTGGTGTAAGGTATCTTAGGAAAGCTAAGGCTTGTCTCTGTTATGCCCCAGCTGTAGAAGGGACAAATGAAAGTTTCCACGAGGGCAAGCCTTATGGTTTAGCTGTGGAGCTGCTCTTCAGTACAGCAGCTAAACAGGTTTTGGAACAGGGCCTTTGTATGGGGCTGGAGGAACGGGTGTTGCACAGCTGTGCTAAGCTGTGTTGCACAGCTGCACAGGCATCTCTGTGCCATGCTGTGCTGCATTCTCTTGTCTCAGTTTCAGCACCAGGGTTCAGCATAGCCTCGTAGAAAGCAGTACAAGTGGTGGCAAAGTCAGAGGAGGGTTGTCAGAGGTAGAGATCAAACCTTCTGGATGGCACAGGATCAGACTCAGTGGCCTGATCTGCTCCACCACAGCCACCGCAGAGTTAGAAATCTTTGTGTTCACCCTGTCACTGAAGAGAGCCAGGGAGCAATGCTGTGCCATCAAGCATTGTGTTTGTTTTCTGCTGTACACTCAAGATTTCAGTTTTATAACTTTATGTTTTGTCAGTATCCTTGCCAATGTCATCTTCCTTCGAGGTTCTTTGGAAAGACTTGCGAGAGGATGGATGCTTATATTGTGCTTAGTGTTATTTTTAAATAGAAGAGACAAACTGATGCTGTGTCTAGTTTTACCCTTTAATTAGCAAACACAACAAATACTACATCTTTAATTTTTTAGAAATGATTTGTGAGGAATGGCATATTATAACTGTGATGTGCATATGGTCTCTGTGAATCTTAGCTTGCTGACAGCTGTGTGAGTTGTGGTTTTAACTGCATATACTGCATTGCTTTCATCTCACAGAGAAGCCAACCCCAATTTTCTCTATGGAAAATAATTAGTAAACTATTATGGTCTGGCATTATAATAAATTAGGTTCAGGCTTAACTTGAAACTATTGGAAGACACTCTTAAGAATCCCACTAATTTTAGTTTAGAATGCCGTGCTGATACTCACCCAATCTTCTTGTACCTCTCTAGCTTTATTAGTTATTCAGCAAAACTTTTCTGGTTTTTTCCCAACTACAAACATAAAAACTAGAAGGACTACATAATCCTTCAACTGTTTTTTTCCTACTAAATTTCAAGTTATTTTTTGACAGCAACCAGAGCAAAAAGAATAATTGCTTACAATAATTTTGCCACCATTATTATTGTCTAATGGGAACCCATTTTAAAAAAGCATTATTTCAGCTATTTGAGTCATACTTTTGTTTCCATGCATTCACTTCTAAGGCCTACTTTTGTATTTGTTTTCTGGAAGTTTTGATTTAAAATTATCAGAGTAACATTATTCAAATGCTTATTCACATAATTATTAGCTTTTAGGTTAACATAATCTTTACTTATGTAAGGGACTAGTTATTTAAGGTGTTACCAGTAGCTGCAGCGTTAGGCCAGTAGGCCAGTAATTATTTATAACTTAAATCCGTTCATCCTGAAAAACCCTGAATAGGCCATCTGCCATGGTTTTCTACTAGCACAGGTCAGATCGTAAGTCATGATCTTCACAATTTCTACTAGAAGGGGACAGTGTGAAAAAGAGGTACTTGCAATAGTATATTTCAGTTCATTTAGTGTTGAACAGCTATTTAATGGGCTTATTTAATCATTATTAAAAAGGATTCCAAATTTTCTCCTTTGGTAAATCTGTCACAAGTTTTCATTACATATTTGACTCTTCTGTCAACTTATTAGGTGGTATACCCTTGATGACAACAAAAGTCTTCCTCAAAATATTTAGCAGAATTTTCTTTATTATAATGCATACAACTTAACTTCAGTAAGGGTTCTAAATATCTTCCAACAGAATATCAGGTTTCACCTTCTAATTAATTAGAATTCAGGTCTGTAGTTTTTATAAGAAAATAGCTGCACCTCAGTTTCCAGAGATGACCCTGAATTTTCTACCAACTAGCATTCAAATTAACTATTTCATGATATTGATCAATCACAGATTATCCACAGATTTGTATTGATGGATATGGCTGTAATTTTCACTAATCACAGAATGGTTTGGGTTGGAAGGGACCTTAAATATCATCTAGATCCAACCCAACTGCCATGGGCAGGGACACTTTCCACTAGACCAGGTTTCTCAGAGCCCCATCCAACCTGGTCTTGATCACTTCCAGGGCTGGGGCATCTGCAGCTTATCTGGGCAACCTGTCCCAGTGCCTCAACACTCTTACAGTAAAGATGTCCTCCTAGTATCTAATTTAAACCTACTCTCATTCAGTTTGAAGCTATTCTGCCTTGTCCTGTAACTACATGTACTTGTAAAGAAACCCTCTCCATTTTTCTTGTAGGCTCCTTTCAGGTACTGTAAGGCTGCAATTAGGTAACTCTAACCAGGAGTAAATTACTTGCAAACACTGATTATTAAAAATAAGCATTAGCTACTTGCAGCCAAAAACCAGTTCAACAGTTATGTTTTATAAAATTATAAACTGGAATATGAGGGCAAATGACTAATGCTAATGATGGTAATGACGACTGATGCTACTCACCCTAAAAGAGGTTCTGAAAACTATCTGAAATGAGGTAAGAAAAAATTAAGAGACCAGCAAAGATAAAGTAGCAGTCGCCTGTCCTGCCCTGGAGTTGTAACAGATTGTGAGCAATGATACCCAAGCAAAAGGATAAGCCCTTCTTTCCAGCAGTGATTACCGCCGTCTAGTGTGGGTTCTACATGACTGACCTATCACAGGAGCAGTATCTGAACTGCTCACAAGCAAGAGCTTTCTTTGTTTAGGGTTGTCAGTGGAAGATGGTTTATGACTGCCCAGGACTTTGTATTTGACAGAACTTCTGTTAAAAATGCTTCTCTGACAAAAGGGAGATACTTATTTTGATGGACCAAGCATGGTCTTAAGCACATTTTGGCATGTGTTTCTGGTATTTCAATTAAATCTGATTTTCTCTTTGTTCTTAAAAGCTAATTTAAATTCCGTATTAATTACCTATCCTTTAATACAGCGGTGTTTAATGGTTAAATTCTGTCTTTAAGGTATTTAACCTTTATTGGGCTTTTAAAAAAAAGTTACTTCTGTCTTTGTCTTCTTATTTCAATAGTGAGCTCTGCCTGATTCAAAGTGGATTTGATTTTGCAATAAAAATATACTCTTCTTCTTCTGTAAATAAACCACGTATGAATGGGAAGAAACATAAGGAAATAACTTTTAATTTTACATAAGCAGAACAAAGTCCATTAAAGAGTTACTGTAACTTCTTATGCCCTGTTCATTTGGATAATTGCATGCATAACTTCATAAGGTAGTTAATGCTTTAGCTTCACGTGGATTTTTTGCATGTTAACGTTTTCTGCTATTTCTATAGCTTCCCTGAAGAGTTTTCATCTGCCAAGTGCTGGGTATGGTTTATCAGGTGCATTTACCAGTCATGTCTTTATTTTAAGCTGCTTGGCAGTCCTGTATGGCTAAATATATGTAAACTCACAAAGCAAAAACATGTACTTTGTTCTTTTTCTCAACTCCATGATCATATCAAGGCTGTTCGCCTTTCTACCTGGGAGTCTGATGCATCTGGAATTTACATGGAGAGATCCTGAGGGAGGGGTCATTGCTCACCCGTAGCAGGAGCACATACAGTTGCACTGCTTTTTGAAGGTCTGAGGAAAATTCAGTGGAGACGTCTAACCTTTGATGAGCAAAGCATTCCTGAGAAGAGAAGCTGTGATATTAACAGCAATAACCTTTTAGAAAGCAAAGTCATATTTGAGGATGGAATAGAGGTTGCTTATGAAAATAGTTCAAAAACTGTGCATCAGTAAATACAGATTTTTATATGGTATCTACATGTATAAAAGTTGGGGGGTTTTAAACATTAAATCAATTGCCATAAATGTAGATTTCTCAACATTTTCTTCTTGAAGTCTTCACAAATGCAAAATGGCATAATTACAATGCTAAAAATTTACCATGGGAAAAAACCCTATTGGGGGTTTTCTGAAGAGCCTTGAGTGATTTAAAATTGCTTTCTGCTGTACAAAAGAGATACTCTTCCTTGTGGAGGAAAAAACCAAGTGTGACTATGAAGGCAAACATACCCACAAATTTTAAATCTTTAGTAGCCCAGAAGACTAATTTCTTTGAAAACTTTTATAGATTTCTTGTCATGCTTTGGGCATCGTAGTTAAGGAGTGGTAAACAAAGCAATATTAGGTGCAATAATTTTTGCACCAGTCATCTTAAATTTATTTATTTTCAGTGATTGAATTGTTTGAAGTGATAAGTGAAATTTGCATCTTTAGTTGCAACAAAAAAGAATCAAAGTCTTAAAGGACTAAGGACAACTTAAAATACATATTAGCAGTATAAGAGAAAAGAACAAATCAACAAAGGCTGGATTTACTTGGAAATAATTATATAGTTAATTATGGTCCAGGACCATCAAAGTAATTCCTGAAAATTGATTAGATAATATAGGTATTGATTTAGGAATATGTCATAGTTGAAAGTTTGCAAACTTAAGCAAGCTATAAGTTCTAGAAAACTTGGTTATAATATAACGTCTGCTGCTTTAGAGAGGGGTGCTGATTCTGCGATGGTGTTTTGAAAGGGCTGCATAGCTAAGTTAAATGGCAACTCTGTTTTGTCTTTACAGGTAGGGAAAGGCATTTAGATGTGGATAATTGGGCTTACTCTTCCAATAGTGCTCTGGAAGCACTTCTGAAAACAGTCATTAATAAACATGACATGTTTGAATTCAGAATATTGCATACACTTAATGCAGAGGTGTTTGATTGTGTATGTCCAGTAGCTATACAAGAAAGCTGGTACCATTATAGCCTTGATTGGTACCATCATTTTAGGTGTCAACTTAATAATTTTTGAGCATGTGTGCTTCTTTTCTGTTGGTCTCTGCATTGTTTTTAATGAGGCTAGAACATTGGCTATTTTATTAGCTATTATATAGGTATTTTAGTTGATTGCTGCAGGTATCAGTCAGGAAGGTAAGACTTCTCTAGCTTGATGGCCTTTCATGCTATTTTAATTCCATGCTGGACTCACAAAATTATTCCTGTGTTTGGAGGGGCAGAAGGAACTCAGCACTTCTGATGATAAAAAATTTTACACGTAGTTATCACATTTGTATGTGGAAAGTAATTTTTTCCCCCGACTTGAAAGAACCACAGCACTGAGATATTACTGGACTTTTACAGCTGTTTACACAATCACATGTATTTTAATATGAATTTATTTATTTATTTTTAATATAGAAGTCATTTTAAAACCTGAGGTTGAGCTTCTTATTTGTAGAAAGTTTTAGTGTCATTATGTTATGCTATGGCTACACTGAATTGTCCTTGTGAAACACAGCAGCCACAGGATAATGACTGGCTGGTTAAGAAAAGCCAGTTGCTCACTTGTGACACAGAAATAGCAGAAGCTATCAGAGATTTCTACTGCATCCAACCCATCAATTCATGGTTTTATTCAAATTAGAATAATTGATTAGAAGGCACAGCTTGATAAGGCTCAGACAAGAGATACACAATGAATAACAGTATTTCTCTTAGCGGAGCTCAGTATTGAAGGCTATTTGTATTTCAGTATTCCTGTAGCTCTGCTCCTGGAATATTTTGATGGTCTGCCAAATCCTGCAGCGTATTTGGTTGGCTAGACAAATACCATCACTTTGATTGCTGTTGGGAATCTTTGAACACGAAGAACAAAACTTAGCTTAGATAAAGAACAGTGTGCTTTTTGTGTTCAATTTCCTGCTGTTCTGTGATAGCAGCTAGATTCTGGTAAGGACTGAAAAAGCGTAACCTTCTCATGTACTTCATCTTAATGCAGCCTTTGTTGAGGCCTTTGGTACCTGAATCTGATTATGATTCAGAATTAAGATTATAGATTATTTTCTTTTCATCTCTAAATTAATGAACTCTTTTTTAGAGATATGATGCTTTTATTTCATACAACTGGCTAGTTTTTAATACATCATTCTTAACTAAACCCCTTTTTTTTTAGCATTGCTATTGTGCAAGATGAACAAAAATTATGTGTCCCTTTGCTTGGCTAAATTATAAGTAAAAATTTTCTCCCCTGAAAAAAATATGAATAAAGTAATTCTTCTATTTTTTTAAACAAATCTATAGAGGATGAATTAAGATTGTTTTCACGAAATTTATTTGTGGTGGTGGTTCTTCAGATGTATGAACAAGAGCAAAGTTTTTCTTCCAGTTATGACTGGGACAATGGTAGTCATTTTGATTGCTCAGGGCAAAAAAAGAAGAATTTCAAAAGTTCCAAAGGGTTCTGCACACCAAGAAGACCAGAATAGGACTGTAACTATATTCAGATGATTCCTTGTCTTCACAGGTACAGGCAATATAGAAAGGATTGATTGATAACTTACTCAGCATGTTTTTGTATCTCATGTTAGATTTCAAGAGACCAAAAAATTGTAAGAATCGGTTAATCTGTAGTGTCACTCATCTAATCATCTCCAGTGCAGTAAAACTCAGGCTAATTTCCACTTATTCCTATCAGTTCCATGAGGTTGTGTGGGGGATAGAGCTTTGTGCATTTCATACTTTGAAAACTATCTATTAATGGTTAAGCATGGAAATGGTAGAGCTGTAGTTATTCAGGAAGGGCTTGTGATTTTTCAGACTCAGAACCTGGTGTCTTGGTTTGAAAGACAGTTGTCCGCTAAGAAAGGCAGGAGCCCCCCTTGGAATGGCAGATGCGACCCCCCTTCCTTCTGAGTTACAATTTTGAAATCAAGGGGCTTTTAGGCAAAGATGTGGAAAATAGGAATAACAGTTCTTTACTATTATATATCTAACCAGTCAAACAAACACCAATAACTATGGCAGTAGCAGCAAACAATCACAAACCCAGTGCCAGCCTTCTCGGCTGTCAGGCCCTTTCCCCTCGGGTGCAGTTCCGCTCGCAGCCGGCAGGGGCGCTGGCGGCTCCCGGTGAGCAGGGCAGGTGCGATGGTTCCCCCGCGGCTGCAGGGGGCGCTCCGGAGCGAGCTCGGGGAGCACGCGGCACCGGTGCCCTGGGATCCCGGGAAGGGATGGAACAAAGGCTTCACAAACCCCTGGGCAGCCGATCCCGGTGTCCGGCCGGGCCCTCAGGAACGGCAGGCTGAAACAGCAGGCTGGAACAGCGGGGACAGGCACAAATCCCAGATGGCAGATGAGGTGTATCCAAACAGGGAACCCCTCCCCGGAGGTCTGGGCAGGCAGGATGAGCACGGCTACAACGTAGCGAAGGCTCGAAGCAATGGCAGGGGCAGGGCAGCCGCGGCCTGGCTCCGAGCAGGGCAGGGAAGGCAGGCTTGAGATCCCGGGGTTTTTCTCCGGCAGAAGGAAAAGCTAGCTCTTTGTTTTTCTTAAGTATCCAGCCATTTGTCCCCCTAGCAACACGTATGGGGAAAATTTCTTTAACAAAAAAAAAAAAAAAAACAGGAGAGCTCCTAAAACCCCAACACCTGGGAAGATGAAATCTCCTGTAAATATATGCGTATTTTGTGTCCTGCATGGAGATGTATTGCAGAAAAAATAAACCTGTGTTACAAGTGAATAATATCCAATGATGCTACGTGGTGCCATGGAAGGTCTTTGGCTTTATTGTATTTATGTTCCAGTTTTATTCAGTCTAGTGCTACCCTTGTTTGGAGTACTAGGCACTCAATCTGGCAGGTTAATCTTTCTGTTTATTATGTCTCATGATGCTACAGAATAACACATGTTAAATTACAATATGTTATAAACAACAAGATTAGAAATTGCTTCAGATATTGAGGAGAATAAAATTGCACAAAGTTGTTTCTGTAATTAATTAACAAAGTTTTGCACTGAATTTTGCACCCCATTATCAATTTCGATTGGGAAAAAGCAGATTGTGAAATTTTAAACATATTTATGAAGGTTTCTTACACTTCATAGCACACTTTACTAGTGCTACATTTCCAGAATGTGGTAGTATTACATAAAAGGTATTTTGTTATTGTTACAAACTAGAAGAAAATTCAGAGATAATTTGCAGTTGGCACATAGCATTTATTGCTGGTGTGTGTACATTACTTTTTTCTATTTATAACACATCCTAGTGTAGCACTTCAAGATGAGCCAGGTATTCTGGAGTGTCTGGGTGTGGGTACATACAGGTTTGTGTGTTTTCACACTGTTTACTTGCATCTAGTATCTGCTACTCTGTTAGGGCCATTTCTACTTGTTTCAGTCAATGTGGGGGTTTATAACCAAATGTTATATGGTTTTTGTGATGATGCTAGTCTCAGAGGTATTCTATAATAAAATCCCTTTAAAATAACACTTTTTAAATTAAAGTTACAACTTGAGAAAGATTTAACGTGGAGAGAAGGCACTATATTTGCTGACACTGAAATAGTACTAATGCATGTAAGGTTTGCTGAAAGTGCTCAGATCTTTTCTAACCTTCAGGGTTTTACACTTTGGGATAAAGATGTATATGTTTATTAGCTTGTTCAGATACAACTTTAAAAGCTGTTTTTAAAGGCATGCATCCAGAGACATGCACAATGAATTCAAAGTGTCAATGTTTCAGGGAATCTAAATTATTTTCAGAATTTCAGAAATTGAGAAGGGATAAGTGGAAGGAGAAAATGTTGGGCTGGTGCCAAGCGATAGCTCGTAATCCTCACAGACTTCCAAACAGCACAAGAACACCCGAGGTCTCAGGTGATGCTTCACATAACTCTACTTTGGTGAGTGAAAAGTTGCATTTCTTGACGGTGGCATGCTCAGATGAACTTGAGAGGTGTTAAATTTATTTTTGAAATTGTGCTGTTTGCCATTGCTTGCATTTCTTCTGTGTGTGAACCCTTTGATATTACAGATGTTTATTCTTTCCATTTGCTTTTTTTCGTCTTTTATGCTATGCATGGTTCATTCTGACTTGCATGCTGTGTCTATAAATCAGTATTGATGTTTTGTGAACGGTAGAGTCTTTGAGCAGGAGATGATCGAATGTGGATCACTTACATTCTTTGTGATCTTAATTGGTGCAATGGCATTTGGTCCCTGATGAATACATCTGGGTGTTATCTAAAGGCACCTGATTTGCTCTTTGTTCCTGCCAGTAACAGGAACAAAGTATCGTGTCTAAACTTGTATTAGACAGCTGGATTTTAAAATTATCTTCATATATTAAATGTGCTGTTGCAAGAGATGGTTGAGTTTCTGCATGCAAAGCTGTTGACAGTAAGTGTTTAGGCATTATAAAGTCCACAGTTTACACGGTGGAATTAAATTGTATCATATGGGATTGAATTAAGTTACTCATTGATAAGAATTTTAATCCTCCAGTTTGATTCATTGGAATAAAGCCATTTACATCAATAGACCTGGCCAGGTGAGTAAGAATTGGTGCTTGTATGTAAAGGCTTCTGACTGCCCCGACTCTAAGAGCAAAAACTGTCTCCCTGTCTGCTTGTTTTAATTCAACTGACATTTTCAGACTACAGAAGACTGAATATTTGAAACATATTGAGTTCAATATGCCTGCTCCAATTTCATTAATGAGTGTTAAATAGACACTATATTTCCCTATCCTAAGAAACATGAGTGATCAGGAAATACTGCCCTGCAGTTGTTGAAACATGGACAGGATGACATCTAAGCTGAACGGTGAATACTTGTTCCTAACCACTGAGGAAATGTGGTAGTCCAAATGAAGAGACAGGGGTCTGCTTGAAAGCTGTTGAAATTTTGGTGAAATAAAGCCCCTACTTAATGTGGCAAAATTATAATGTTCTGGGGTAAATGATATAGAATGTAATTTTCTGCTACAGAAGAGAACACAAAAAGGCAGCATTAAAAGCTGCAAATTTATAGTTTATTATATATCTTAGATTATTGTTATAGCTCACTTTCATCTAGAATACTTTGCTTTCAGAGAAATAAAAGAAAATTAAAAGTCAATGAGTCTATGAAACAAAGATGTCATGTATATTATCCCCACATTTGATTACTATTGCCATTTTATTTTTAAATTTTTTTAATTGATTTTACTATTTAGGTATTAATAGTAATAAGAGGTAGCTATTAAGGAATTAAGTGTAAATTTGCATACTTTTATTTCTGCTTTACTGATAGTCAACATTTAATTTGGTTTGATGTGTATGAGATAAGCATTCCAATCTACCAGATGGGTTTTAGAAATGAACTGGAAATACAATTCAGAACTGGTGAACCCACAGACTTAGCACCTTTTAACCTTATTAATATTAAAACTTGTTCAAAAATAAGTTTGCGTGTAGACTGCTGCTTAGTTGATGAAGTGTGTAGGAAAGCCAGAGAAATAAACAACTGGGGAAGATACTGTGTGTCATTTAATATCGTGACTGGCTGTAGAACAATAATCTTCACAACAGGAAATAAAACAATAATGTCTCGAGGCCTGTCAAGCTTTTCATTTTCTTTGCTTCCTGCTCTTTCAGCCATGACTTTTTCTATCCCTCACTTCCGAAGAAAAGGATATTCAGCTTTTGTTGACAATGTGTTTCCAACTTGCAGGCTGTTGACCAAAAATCCTTATTTCACTTGTGAACATTTTAAATCTGAAATTTTGTTTCAAATCAATTTTGATTTTGCTTAGTAGTCTCTGCCTTTCTATATCAAAAAAATTTTCTGTCTGGTCTTGATTGAAGACACAGACTTCAGCACTGGAAAGTGAAAAACAATGAAACAATAGAAAGTAAAGAATATGGCAAATTATTTGTTCAAAGTGTACAAAGACACTTCTGATGAGCTATTCAAGCCCCTTCTGTCTGAATTACACTTCATTTTTCAGTGCATTGCAGCTCCTCTGTGGATCTGATTGCCTTAGTATGAGTTTATTTGGTCAGTCTTGTTTCCACAGTTATGGGATGAAGACACCGCTCTTTGCTTCCTTATACTGTAGGTGACAAGTCTGGGTTTGGAAGGAAGCAAAGTGGAATGTAGACTACATCTTTTTTTGACCTCTGCCATATGCCTTTTGTGTACACTTCTGATTCAGCAGGATGTCTTCTTTATTTGAGAACTTCAGCTAAAGTATTAAAGAGTACTTTACATTTAAAACTAAACCCCAAAGTGGGCATTTCACAATGCCACTTTTCCAAAGGAAAATGATCTGAAAATTGCCAGCAAGTCTCATTAATTTTTCACGGAGTTGTAGAATACCAGGATGGAAGGAATCTCAGGGATCATCTGGTCCAACCTTTCCTGGCATAAGCACCATATAGACAAGATGGCACGGCACCCTGTCCTGCTCAATCTTAAAAGTATTCAGTGTTGGGGAATCCAGCACCTTTCCTTCGGAGATTGTTTCAATGGCTCCTTGTTCTCATTGCAAAACATTTTCCTCTTGTGTCTAATCAGAGTGTGTTCAGAGTGTGCTCAACTTGTACACGTTACTACTTGTCTTTTCCTTGTAACTCCTTGTAAAAAGGGAATCTTCATCTTCTTTGTAGCCACCCTTGAAATACTGGAACCTGGTGATAAGGTGTCCCCTAAGCTTTCCTTCCTCAAGGCTGAGCAAACCCAGTTCTCTCAGCCTTTCCTCATGTGGCAGGCTTCCCAGTCCATTTTTATGGAAAGAAGTATTTTTGTCTCTTTTTGAAAAAAGGAAGGAAGCTTATGGAGCAGGAAGCAGGTTATGATCATTAAGAAATTGCTTTTTTCATTAAGCAAGTAAATGGAATACAGAACAGTAGTGGAGTAAAAATTACAAAAGAAGTAAGATCATGAAAACATTGGAATGTATTTAAAGAGTTTAATAAAATCAGTTGCACCATTTAATTTGATTTGATGTTAAGATGTTCTAGCTTCATCGAAATCAAATAAATTCTGAAATATTTTAGGAAAACTCTACTAAGGATTCTCGGAAACATTTTTCTGTTATTGTCAACCTAATTATAATAATATCCCCAAGCTTTATCACCTTACATTATTTGAAGATTAAAACCTTTGTACTCAGTTTTAGGTGACACTCTAGCTTCTTGGTTCTGAGCATACCTTAAAAATTTTGAATCATTCTATCATCAAAGGAGGCATAAGTTCTCAAAAAATATTGTTTAATATTGCAGTTTATTGGCTTTGGGAGTTTGCATTGATAATTTTAGATTCATAGTGAGTAAACCTTGTTATACTCAAAACAATTTCATATAGTCAATTGTAGTGGTGTAGTGGAACAAAAAGCTGGAATTAACTTTGCTTCTCTGATAGCTAGAAATCATCTCTTTTTCAAGCCAAATTTATTATCAGTTTGTTTCTGTATACATGGTTTCTGAACTTTGAAGGTTCATCCTTTCTAATGTTCATCATATTTTGAGAGACCTGTAATACAACTTTCCCTTTTGTCATAGTTTCCGTGTTCCCATGAGTATATTAAAAGGTCTTGTATATTCCTGCTCCAGTTGGAACAGGAGTGACCAGTTGTGCACAGTATTCCAGATCAAGCTTTCTCTTCCTGACAACTGTAACACTATTGCCTGTCCAGTAACACATTTATCATACTACGTAGGTTTAGAATCACTTTATTGATCCCTTTTTGTAGCTGCTGTTTTAGTTTTGAGACCAAACCTCTAGACCCTGTTGGTTTTTGATACATGAAGACTGTAACAATTCCAATTATTAATGCTCTTCTATCCTTTTCCATTCACCAGGCAATTTGCAAATTCATATCTTTTTGATTTTTCCCTTTCTCTGTTATTTTCTAGAGTTGAGGAAGGAATTGTTTTTTTCTTTACTTGAAAAGAATCTAGATCTTGAAAGCTCATAATTTTATGCAGTAGTATTTGCAGGTTTTTTATCTTCTGAAAAGATAATGGATATAATTGAAAATAAGAAATTTAGAATTATTTCTTCATTAATCACACTGTGCTGACAGTATCTATTTATACAGTGATTCTATGAGCATGTGTATATGTGGTGAGTTCAAATGATTTTGATGGGAATACATAAATATGTATTAACATTGATTAAGCCATTTGCCTAGAAGCAGTTCTGTTTCTGACTATCATTGCACAGTGTCTAGTGCTTCTGTGGGTCCTAATTCAAAACTTGAGCATTATTATAATCTGTGTTCCCAGTTGTTATGTACATCCTCTTCTGCACAGGGCACGGACTGGTCCTTGACTCAGTACAACATGTTAAACACGTGAAGCTAATGGCACAAGAGCACATACTTAGTGCTGAGTTGTAGTCATTAGTATAAACCACTTTTCCCCATTTTATTCCCAACCAGAAGTACAGGTGAAT